>NC_049913.1:949181-1549181 GCF_001411555.2 Juglans regia
TAGAGATTTAGCAATGGCAGCTCGGGCTCTTTTAAAAACAAACTGTAATTTAATCGAAAGGGTGTCTTGAAACTACACAACTTAGAAATGATTTAAGGGTAGTTTAGTAATTAAAGAAAAACTTGCATGCAATTGGGGAGGACCGAAAATGGAAAAAATATAATAGGATAATAGGCTTACGTGAGAAGAAAACTGTGCGACTTGAGCATTCCGTCGGAAATAACGTTGGGCACGGAGCAGAGAGACACGACAGCAAGAGGCTGGGCGAGGCGGCTGGGGTGGTTTTGGTAGCGTGATTGGCAGCTAAGTAATGTGTGAGAGAGAGAGAGAGAGAGAGAGAGAGAGAGAGAGAGAGAGAGAGAGAGAGAGAGAGAGAGAGAGAGAGAGAGAGAGAGAGAGCAACTGTGAGGGAACAAATATGGAGGAGTAAAAAAAACAAGGGTCTTTGGCTCTCTATGCAGGTCGTTGCCGGTCTCGCATGGGTTGGGCACGGAGGAGGTTCTGGGTGGTGAAAGGAGCTTGTACCCGCTGGTATCGCTTGATGGTGCATGGTGGCAGAGGAATGAGGCGTTTGGGATGATTCACGATTGGGCTATCGGTGGCTTACGGTTTCACATGGGGCTGGGCAATGGCAAGTGGCTTCCGTCATGCAGGGGGAAACTGGCACGAGGTGGTTTCTGTTCGGTTGAGTGCACACGAGTGTTGGTTTTTCTGCCGCAATAATGTCACGGAAAGTGACACCAAGTTGCGTCTCTGCTGGCTCGTTTGCGGCGGTGAAGTGGTGGTTGAAGGGTAGCAGCGGCTGGAACTTGGTGGAGGGTTTGATGGAGGCTGAGCCGCAATGTAAGCATGTTGCGAACGTACGTGCGTGGATGGAGGCGTTGGGCTCATTTTCGGACGGTGTGAAGAAACTGAGTTACGGTGATGCGGCTTGGTGTTTTGTAGGAAGTATGTATATATATAGGTAACAAAAAAACCCTAGAGAAATGAGGGAGACATGCGTGTGCATGGAGTGGGTAAATACATTAGAGACGTGTAAGCTTACGACTAACGGAAAGAGAGGTTGGGATCTTTTTTTTTTTTTTTCGAAAACAAACTACGGCTGGGTCTCCGTTTAATAAAAACGGGGGAACACAATGATCGGATAGAATCCATTTCAAAAATTTAACTGTAATGATAAGTCTATTAGAAAAAAATTTGATAATTGTTGAAAACCAATTTAGGCCCATAAAATTTGACATTTTCATATACTTAACCCAAAAATATATAAAAGAAAGGCTTAGTGCTAGACTCGGGTGTTACAAAAAATAACTATCATTTTAAAATAAAATTATATAAAATATCATAAAAAATATTTTGTATTTATCCTTTTCAAAAAAATATAAAAGAGTGTATACTATATAGCATCACACTGGTTAAACACGTGATTGAATCGAAAGGGAGCAGTCCACTTTAAGTACAAATTCTATATTTATAATTCGAGACTTGCTGCATATATAAAGATATTATATTAAGATAAATTTAAAAATTAATTTGAGTTTATAGAATTTTTTAAATTTAATTTATAATAAAAATAAATTTATAATTTAATAATATTAATTTATAAATTTATTTTTATATAATATTTTTTTTAAAAAAAAAATTCTATTTACAATCTTGAGTGAAGATTGTGCATGTGCAATCTGTTAATAAAAGATAATAAAAGAAAAAAAATATTATTTTAAAAATATTATTATTATAATTTTAAATTTTTTTTAAATATAATTGTAAAGAGTATATGAACAGTTTCTATTTAAAAATAGTATGTAAACTAACTCTTTCTTTTTTTTTTTAATTTTTTAATTATTTATTTATTTTTTTTATCACTACTGAATAAATATTAAATTTACGTAAAAAGAAATTATTTACACGTTACAACATTCATGTCGTCACCACTGGCTGCCACTTTTCGTTGTTCTCAACTCTTAAGCATTGGTATTGATTTCATTAAAATTATTTTTAAAGTTTGATAAAAAGTACATAATTTTTATAAATCTAAAATTTTTCTAATCATAACTCCACATTGAATTAGTCATTAAATTTATCAAAATAATAATATAATATTATTTTTTTAATAAAAATATTTTTATTTTTTTCATATTTTATAATTATACTAATCATATGTTGATTAATAATTTAATTCTTACATTATTATTACAAGATGGTTGGAGATTAAATATGAATAAAAAAGACATTTAGAGATTAAAAGTGAATAAAAAATAGATTTGATGAATGAATAGTAGACCTTCAAATTTGAAAAAACCTATATATTTACTGTAGTTCAAAGTTTCACATTTATCTATTTGACTAATCTAATGCAGTCTTATTTTAATGAAATTCATCAAATTTTACATTTGACTAGACTTTTGATGAAGTCAATACTAATGCTCTTATAGCACTATCAATAGATTATTTATCCCATCCTCTAAATATTTTTTTTATTTATTTTAAATATTTTATTTCTATCAATAAATTTATAATATTTTTATATATTTTTATCTTATCTTCGCAATTTTTTTTGTATACAATGTAAAATAATTCACACATAAAATAAAAATATACAAGTCAAATAAAAAATAAAAAATAAAAATAAAAATAAAAATTGAAAAAATTGATTTAAAAATATTTTAAAAATATTTTTTATAAAACAATGAAAATATATGTATTTTAAATGATGAACTATAAAAAAGAATTTACTTATATGATAAAAATCAAAATAAAAAAAAGGGAGAGTAAATAAAATATCAATAATAATAAAAAAATTTACATAATAAATAGTACCCGTTGTATATAGGAGGTTATTGTAGCTAATTATCTTTCATAATTTTTTTTACATAATCGGATAAAATTCTTTTTTAGAATAAATTTTCAAATAATTTATATTTTTTATATAATACAAAAGTGTGCTATTATAATCACGCGGGTGTAAGCTTTGCTGATCGACACACGTCTAATGGTGACGTACACTGCTTCCTACGCGGCTACTAAAGGAAGGAGTTAAGAGAAAGTCAGTCCGGCCCCCTTGCTTTTGCTCCATCCCTGTGCAAAAGCGGCCACTTGTTTTTGGGTAAGCACGAATAGCCAATATCCCCAAACTCTTATTTTGCTGCTGCTGCTGCTGCTGCTGCTTCATCTCTGTTAAGCCAAACTTCTAGCTTTGTATTATCTTCCTTCGAGGCCAATCCAATACTTTTCCAGCATGGCTACTGAAATTGATCAGCTACACGTCCTATTCTTCCCTCTGATGGCACAGGGACATATTTTACCAACCATAGACACGGTTAGCCTCTTTGCAGCCAGAGGCGTCAAGACCTCCATAATCACTACCACTCACAACGCCCATTACTTCACCAAAACTATCGAAAAAACCCAGAACTCTCCCATCGAAATCAGCCTCAAAGTCAGCGAATTCCCTGCCAAACAGGCCGGCCTCCCCGACGGCTTCGAAAACCTCGATTTGGTCTCCAACCAAGAACTCCACCGCAAATTCTTCGATGCCCTCTCCTTGCTCCAACATCCTCTCGGCAACCTAATGCAAGAACTATGCCCGCATGCCCTTGTTGCCGACATGTTCTTTCCGTGGGCAACGGCTCTAGCATCCAAGTATGGAGTTCCAAGGTTGATCTTCCATGTTACCAGCTTCTCCATATGTGCTATGGGAAGCATAATACAGTACAACCCTCACAAAACTGTCTCATCCGACAATGAGAAATTTGTCTTGCCTGGCCTACCGGACGAGATCCAATTGACGAGAACGCAGCTCACGGATACTATACGGCTAGGACTCGAGAACGATTTTACAAGGTTGCTAGATAGTGCCCAAAAAGCGGAAAAGCAAAGCTTTTACAAGCTCGAACCGGGCTATGTCGATTATTACAGGGAGGTTATGGGGAGAAAAGCCTGTCATATAGGCCCGGTTTCTCTTTGCAATAGGAAAGCTGAAGATAAGGCCCAAAGAGGAGGAGAAGGCAGCCTCCATTAACGAGCATGAGTACTGCTTGAAATGGCTAGGCTCCAAGAAACCAAATTCGGTTGTCTACGTATGGTTTGGGACAACCTCAAAGTTTCCAGCTTCTCAGCTGCGCGAGATTGCATTAGGCCTTGAAGCATCAGGTTTGCATGCATGCCACACTATCAATAGGCAGATTTGAACCGCCTGCACTTGCAGAGAGCCTCCGCTGTGAACAGGCATAAATATTAATAAAAAATATATATTTATGGTTTTAAAAATGATTCAAATATATATTGTTTTTTGGTTTTCGTCCCTTTAAGACGTGGTGTATTGCTCTTGTAGTTTAGCAAAGATGATGGCAAGGCTGTCAAAGAGTTCAAGTTGAAGGTCATTTACATTCCTGCAAATCCCCCATCACCTGTCCCTGAAGGATCCGAAGAAGGTTCTCCTCCCAGGGCATCAATGCTTGAGAATGGGCATCAAAATATGTCATCATTTGATTCTGTATGCGTTTTTTTATTTTGCTTTCTTGAAATCCATTTTTTCTTTTCCAATATGTTATTTTTAAAAATATTTCATAGACTTTGATGGAGACATTGGATACCAACTTGGTTTGCTTTTGGTCTGGTATGTTGGTTTAAATGTTTAAACATAGGTATCAAGATCTTTAGAGGATCCTAAAGAGAAGTCTTCAGAGGTAAAATGTCTCTCTACCCCTCTTGTAAGACATCTTTGTTATTCTCAATTATTTCTATGCTTTTCATTTCAGTTGTCAATGAATGTTTTTGTTACATTATGTTCCTTTATTAAGCTTTTTGAGTGTGTGCAGTCAATGTGTTTCTAATTGTATGGTCATTGTGTTTCATAATAAATGTTACTATGAACTTCAAGAAAATATAGTGCAGACAACTTTTGCCATTAAATGGGGGTACTAGATGTCCTTATACTTAATCAATTAATTGATTGTGACTGTTGTTTCTATTTGTTTTGTTTTTGAGATCTAAGCTTCAACTCCTTCTCTTCACTTGGCGCCTAATATGATCTTGTGAATAGTTTGTTCAGAGAAATATTGTTTTGGTTTAATTATTTCTGCACAAAGTATGGCTTTATTCTTGTGATCCTTCTCACAGATGATTTTAGCTATTAAGTTTTGTTGGAGTTGATCATTACATAGAAGAACTGGACCATGGATTGATTCTTCATTATTCTTTATGTAATACTAAACCAATCATATGATCATGAAATCTTGTTTGTATTTCTTTTGTTTCTGATGTGAGTTGAAACAACCCTCCAGCATCCTTTCTAATATTTGTTTGGTTGTCTTGGGATCTAGACTTGCAGGAAAATCTTTGATGATGAATCGGCATTGGGTGACATCCTGGGATCATATTGATGCTGTGTAACTCCATGGAGATTTTGCAAAGTCATGGAGATGTGTTGTGAAACAAGTTGGTTGTGTCGTGAAACAAGTTGGTGAAGACATGCTGAAGTCATGGAGATCGTTCCAACTTATATGTAACCAATCACTTTTTGGCTTGTATTTGTTGGAGATGGTTCAACCTTTTATATATTGTGGAGATGCACTTGGTGTTGCTTGTGTAGATTGTAGGCTAGGGGTTTTGTGTGCAAACACTTGCTGTAAGTTGGCCATTTTATTGTGTCGATGTTGTAACCTTTTGTACTGTTATGTGGAGGGCTGGTGCAGCTAATTATATGTAATGGTTATTATATAAGCAGGTTGTTATGCATTTCCAGCTTGATTTCCAGCTAATTATATTGAAAGTGGACGTTAGTTAGTAGTTTCTAGCTGAAGGTTGAAATGTTTCCACCACTTATGATATTCAGTGATGACAAACACAACCTTCCTGTTGTTATGCTGTGAAGTAATGTACAATGGCAGAATCCCATCATTGAATTTGTGATAAACATTGCATGTTCCAGAATTCACTCTTTGCATCTGTGAAAACAGGAGTGTACTCTCCAGCAGCAGCAAAGTAAAAATTGTAAATGGTAAAAATAGACATCACTCAAGAATATAACCTCAGAAGCAAATTCAAAAACTGCCAATAGTAAAAATTGCAGTTCAATTCTTCATTAAAACTCGAAATCTAAAACTATAACAAGTCGGAGAATACATCATCAAAAACTTGAAATCCAAAACTATACAATGGATGAACTGATATGAGAATACATCATAAATGATTCAAATCATCAACTAAGCAATATCGAATATATCAACTCGAGCAAACTTGAAATCCAAAAATATAAACAACAAGACTCCAAATAATCAACTGAGCAAGCTTGCATCTTCTAATGATTGTGCACTGAGAATTAGAGCCAATTATTTGCTATGAGAAAATGGCATCCATCTCTGCTTGGTTTACAATTTCTTGTCCTCCTTCAACCTGAGAACACGAGTAGCAGTTCTTTTCTATTAGCATACCTACAAAACTCATAAATCATACATTGCATAAATAATAGAGGGTAGATGTATCTGAGAGCACTCTTTCTGAAGCGACTCTTGAACATATAGTTCAGAAACATAAACATCAGTTTCAATCAAAGGATGAAAGCATGGATTGCCTTTCCACATGAAATGAGAGAACCTCCTACTACCAACTCATTGTTTTCGGAGAATGAAATTGTTGATAAGCCATCCAAGATGACATGAGGGAATGCACAACAATGTTTTAAGGATCTTCACAATATTTTAATTGAAGGATCTGCTTAAAATATGCAAGCAAACCACACTATCTCTCATAGTACAAAAACTGAAGCTTTCAACCCTACCAGTTTAGAGCCATTTCTTTACTTGTAATTTTTTTTTTTGGTTCTTTGTAATTTGCTGAATTTCAAAGTTTGTTGAGGTATACCGTATTCCACCCCAACCGTATAATGAGTTATCATATGCCAAAAAACTGGGAAAAAATACAAAAAGGCCTCAATTACCTTATCACAAAGCTAAAAGGAAACATACGATAAAATTGTGGAAAAAAACCCTAGATTATTATCAATTTGGAAAAAATTACAGAGACATTCAAAATGTACAACCAATAAATCAGTGAGCTGAAATCACAGAGACATTCAAAATGTAAAACCAATAAATCATTGGGAAGAGGATGGGACTTCATATAAAACCAAGAAATCACAGGGAAGAAATCACAGCAAACCAAGAAATCACAGAGACGACGTGCTTGGGGTCGGGGGCTTGGACTGGAAGTGCTTGGGGTTAGGGGTTTGGACTGGAAGCTTCGCTGCTTGGGGACTTCGTCTTCCGTCGGGCTGAGGTTGAAGGTGCTTGGGGTCGAGGGCTTGGACTGGAGCAGCCGACGTGCTTGGGGTCGGGGTGAGGTTGAAGACGAAGTTGTCGCGAGCCTTGAGGTGGGGAACTGAAGGTGAGTTTGAAGACGAAGGCTCCCCACCGGATGACGTAAGGTGTGCAAATGGCTGATCCCGCACAGTGGCGGATGCTAAAATATATTTAGAGTAATGCTGACACAGCCTACATCCGCAGCATACCCTTCAGAATTTTTTTTTTTTTTTCTTCAACTCAACCCGGTGTGTTGAAGATGTTAGGCTGCAGCAAATATTTTCCATATATTTATGGGTAGTGATAGGCTTACAACCTATCTACTACTCATCTATTATTTGTAATGTTTTTATTTTTTTATTATTTTATTTTAAATATTTTTTTAACATTTTTAATCATTAAAAAAAATTAAAAAATATATAAATTTACTAATTATCACTTTCTTAACCATTAAGTAAAATAAAAAATTATAAAAAAAATCAAATATAAAAAGAGTAATAAATGAATAGTAAGAAGGTAGTAATCCTATTATTTTCTTATATTTATTATAAATAGAGTAATGTTATATATAGTTGTGAAATACGTAAACGTCGTGTAGTCGTTTTGAAAAAAAGTAGGATCTATTATTAAAAAATTAATTTTTTTCATATGAATCTATATTTATTTATTTTTTTCAAAATGATTATACGACACTTACATAGTCATAACTATAAATATTATTTCTCTTGCAAATATATATTGAATTGAAATTAAAAATGTTTTTTAAAAAAATAAAAAAACTAGTTGAAAATGTTTGCCGTACTCATGTGATGTGTACACTGTATATGCAAAAAGTGAAATGAAAAACATCAGTTTACTGTTTGTTGAAGCTGCCGCACACTCGGCTACGTTTGGATTCGCAAATCATCTCAGTTCATTCAACTCATCTCAACTCATCTCACTACTATTCATTACTATTCAACAATTTTAACTCACAAATCTCACTACTATTCACAACTCATTTTATTACTATTTACAATCCATCTCAACTCATCTCAGCTTATCTCAAGTCATCTCAAGTCATCTTCGAATCCAAAAGTCTCCAATTCAATGGATTGAGTGAAAAAAAAAAAAAAAAAAAAACCTATGTGATATGCTGTGACTTTCAATGCGCAGCATAATGCAAAAAATGAGAAATATCCGAAACAGTTCTAGTTCCACTTTTTTTTTTTTTTTTTTTTCTCTATAAGTAAAGTATTTATAGTTAAACTAACGAATAGGTAGGATGGGAGTCCCCTACGGTCTCCCCAGTTCCACGTTTCTTTCATTCATGTGATTTGTACGGTCTCCCCTACATAATATCTTACTATTTATATAATTTTCATACATCATATTTTTTTTATTAAATATTTAATATATGAATAATAAATAAAAAAATTGAATTAATTAAGAAAATAAACTTAAAAAAAAATTAAAAAATTTTAAAAAATATAATATATAGAAGTTAGAGAGGTTGTATAGTATATATAGAGCGAGGTACAGTACATGCATAAATTGCCCTTTATGCGGAGTGGTGCTACTCTGTTCTTTATGAGCCGATTCTGTGCGCCGCACTTTTTTTAGAAGTACTTTTTAAATATTTTTTAAAAGAAAGATATAAATACACTAATAATTATTAAAAAAAATTAAAAAAATATGTAAGCGATTAAAATAAGAGAATAAAGTGATGACACATTTTAGTATTATTCTAAATTATGCAAGTGCGATTGGTAAAAAAGTGAATTTCGTTATAAAAAAATAATAATAATAACTTTTTTTATACTTTTTTTGTTATATAAAAAGCAAGTCATCATTTTCTGGCATTTATGCTACTATAAGAGCATTCATAATGATTTTTTTATCTTATTTTTTAAAATATATCACTAAATTTTATTTTATTTATATTTTATATACTGATTTTTATAATATATGATATATTACTTTATCTATTTTTTCTTCATATTATTTAAATAATAATTTTTATTCTTTTTAAACATTTCCTTTCTATCAATAAATTTGTAATATCCATATTTTTTTTAATATTTGCAATATATTATTATATATAATATAATATAATTCAGTCCTATACACACAAAATAAAAATATATAAGCCAAATAAAAGTTAAAAAATAAAATCAAAATATGAAAAAATTGGATAAATAATATTTCTAAGATATTTTTTAGAAAAAAAAATAAATAGACGTGTTTTAAATTATGAACAATAAAAAGAATTTGTAATCAAATGTAAAAGTAAAAAGAAATGAGAGAGTAATTGAAGTATAAATAAAAAAAAAATTGTTTGCAAGATGAACAGTACTCAACATGTAGGAGGTTAATGTAACGATTTGTATTTATATGTTATTTTATACAATGAGATGTAACTCATTTTATAAACTTCTTTAAATAATTTATATTTTTTATATTATACATGAGTCATGGAGAATGTTACAGAGCAGCTCATGCCTTAAATATTCAAATATTTTAACATCATCAGTTTATGGACAGCAGTGCAAGAATGGGTGGATTGCATTCATCGCTGATTCGCTACAACGAAAAATCCAATCTTCCTTTTTCTATATATACCTTATACATCAGGTTCATCTAACATATAATTCAAACACGGGGACAACACAGCCAAGCCTAGCCTACCCTCTGTATCTCCTCCCGATCTCCTTGTTATCGTCGCATCGTACGTACTGATCACCCTGTTCTTGTAAAATCAAAATCCGCTTTCAAAGGTGTTATGGGTAGCAAAAGTCGCCAGCTTCACATATTCTTCTTTCCCTTGATGGCCCCTGGCCATATGTTACCAGTCATCGACACGGCTAGGCTAATCACAACCCAAGGCGTCAAAGCGACCATAATCACCACCCCGCTCAACGAGCCTTTTGTCTCAAAAACGATTGAAAGAACCAAAACTTGCAGCGGCTTCAATATTGATATCAAAACCATCAAGTTCCCGACAGTAGAGGTTGGCCTGCCAGAAGGGTGCGAGAACATCGACTCCCTTACTTCCGTCGAAAACAGTGCTAGTTTCTTGACAGCCACGGGGATGCTCCGACAACCCCTCGAGCAGCTACTACAAGATTACCGACCTCATTGCATTGTTGCCGACATGTTCTTTCCATGGGCAACTGATGTTGCTGCTAAATTTGGCATCCCAAGGCTTGTTTTTCATGTAACCAGTTTTTTTTCTCTGTCTACTCAGGTGAGTCTACAAGTGTATGAACCTCACAAAAAAGTTTTATCTGATTCTGAACCTTTCGTCATTCCTAATTTTCCTGACGAGATAAAGTTGACAAGGATGAAAATGGCCAATCAGTTCAATGATAAGGAAGGCGCCGTACTTGAAACAGAATTTACAAAGGTTTTGAAAGAAGCCAATGAAGCAGATGTGAGGAGCTATGGGGTTGTTGTAAACAGCTTCTATGAGCTCGAACCGGCTTATGCAAATCATTACATAAAGGTCTTGGGAAGGAAGGCATGGCATATAGGTCCAGTTTCCCTATGCAACAAGGATGTTGAAGACAAAGGTCAGAGGGGAAACGAATCCTCCATCGATAAACACGAATGTTTGAAGTGGCTTAATGCAAAGAACAGTGATTCAGTTGTTTATATATGCTTCGGAAGTTTGGCCAACTTAACCAATTCTCAGCTAATGGAGATTGCAATGGGTCTTGAGGCTTCTGAACAACAATTCATTTGGGTAGTGAAGAAAGGCAAAGACGAGAAAGAAGAGGAAGATTGGTTGCCGAAAGGATTCGAGAAGAGAATGGAAGGTAAGGGACTAATAATAAGAGGTTGGGCACCCCAGGTTTTGATTCTGGATCATGGAGCGGTAGGAGGATTTGTGACTCATTGTGGATGGAACTCAACGTTAGAAGGAGTGACTGCTGGGGTGCCTATGGTCACATGGCCTATGTTTGCTGAGCAGTTTTACAATGAGAAGCTAGTGACTGAAGTGTTGAAAATTGGAGTCCCTGTGGGTGCTGATCAGCAATTCGTTAATTTGATGGCGAATGATGCTTATATTATAAAAAAGGAAGCAATAGAGAATGCAGTGAGGCGAATTATGATGGTAAGTGAAGAAGCAAAGGAAATGAGAAGCAGAGCCAAGGCACTTGGGGAGATGGCAAGGAGAGCCATGGAAAAAGGCGGATCATCCGATTCCGATTTGAAAGCTTTAATTGAAGAACTGAAGATCCTCAGCGGTTGATATATGCTAGAAACGTTGGGGGAGGTTTCATAATATAAATGTTCTGATATTGATGGTCTGTTACAATGAAGTAATTTGGATTTGTGCGCAATTATATTAATAGCCCTTTATAAAGGTAAGCTTTGGAGATCAGGATGGTCCTTTCTTTCTTCTTCTACTTGCTAATTTTCATTATTAAAATCATGATGATGATCCATTTATTCGTGCATGTATAAAGTGTGAATGCAAACCTATATAAACTAGCTTGGTGTTCATAGCGAAAAAAGAGGTCTCATTAGTCATTTGGATGCTAAGATCATTTCAGATGATATATGAATAATAGTAATAAAAAAAAAGTAATGCAAAACGCTAATTGGGAATTAGATGGCAAAGAGATCTGGCGTTGAAGAATGGGGTGTCCTTTTAATCCGAGTTAAGCGCATGCCTTGATCGAAGATCTAAAGCTTGCATCGCTTGCTTAATTGCTGTGAATCAATCGAAAACGTATGATTGGTGTTCACTTTAATGTGCTGTAACTTGAGCACAGCACAAATATATTCTAAGACAGAATACAGAGACTGCTTTGAGCACTTGCTTTACCCTTAGTATGCGTCGGGTGTCGTGATTTTGTTCGAGACATGATGTTATCTCGTTAAAGGGTTTAAAAATTTCAGTTGTTTTATATATAGTCGCAGTCGTCTATGCCATTTAAAATGAATTATCTCTCTCTTATCAGTTCGGTCTCTCTCATCAGCTCAATCTTTCTCTTATCAAGTAATTTCATATCAATCACTTTTGCACACCGTCTGCATCAAAAGCTTACAGCAAGCATATTTCTAATAATTGTGTAGGCTTGCATGATTACTGGGGAGAATTATTAGCGGGAAAAAGTTTCCACTAATACTAGGCTAATCATGGTCCTTGTCTTTTTGTACCTTTTTCTTTTTTTCACTTGTTTTTTTCTCTAGTTCTATAGACTAGCATTATCATTGGATTTATTAAAATTTTAACTAAATATAAAATATAATTTATTTCTTTCAATACAGCTGTATTAGATTAGTCAAAAGATGAGTTTATAAAAATTATTTTCCTTCATATTTAAAACGTTTCTGTCCACCAATCAAATATGTTTTTTGTTCCGATTGAATCCCACGTCTTTTTATTTTTCGTGTGATGGCATATACTGATGAAATGAGAGTTATTGAATCTAGCAAACAATAATTATAGTAAGTAAATAAGTAATAGATGATAAGGTCACAGAAGTATGATGTTAATAATTAAGTTGAAGAAAAAAATTAGTTAAAAAATAATAATTTAAGTATTAAATTAAATTATTAATATACATATAATTAATGTGATTATAAAATATGAAAAAAAAAAAGAAAAATATTATTATTAAAAACATAATATTATATTATTATTTTAATAAATCTAATTATTAATTTGTAAGATTATATATAAAAATTTTAAATTTATAAAAAATATATACTTTTCTTCATAAACCAATACCAATAACCTCGATATGGTCTCCAATCAAGAACACAACCGCAAATTCTTCGATGCCCTTTCCTTGCTCCAACATCCTCTCAGCAACCTAATGCAAGAACTACGCCCGCATGCCCTTGTTGCCGACATGTTCTTTCCGTGGGCAACGGCTCTAGCATCCAAGTATGGAGTTCCGAGGTTGATCTTCCATGGTACCAGCTTCTTCTCCATGTGTGCTATGGGAAGCATAATACAGTACAACCCTCACAAAACTGTCTCATCCGACAATGAGAAATTTGTCTTGCCTGGCCTACCGGACGAGATCCAATTGACGAGAACGCAAATCGCGGATCCCATACGGCTAGGACTCGAGAACGATATTACAAGGTTGCTAGATAGTGCCCAAAAAGCGGAAAAGCAAAGCTTTGGAATGCTTGTCAATAGCTTTTACGAGCTCGAACCGGGCTATGTCGATTATTACAGGAAGGTTATGGGGAGAAAAGCCTGACATATAGGCCCAGTTTCTCTTTGCAATAGGAAAGCCGAAGATAAGGCCCAGAGAGGAGGAAAGGCAGCCTCCATTAACGAGCATGAGTACTGCTTGAAATGGCTAGGCTCCAAGAAACCAAATTCGGTTGTCTACGTATGCTTTGGGACGACCTCAAAGTTTCCAGCTTCTCAGTTGCGCGAGATTGCATTAGGCCTTGAAGCATCAGGGCAACAATTTATTTGGGTTGTGAGGAAGAACAAGAACAATGAGGAAGAAGAAGAAGAAAAGGAAGATTGGTTGCCTGAAGGGTATGAGAAGAGAATGGAAGGTAAGGGACTAATAATAAGAGGGTGGGCACCCCAGGTTCTGATTCTTGATAACGAAGCAGTTGGAGGTTTTGTGACTCACTGTGGTTGGAACTCAGCGCTCGAAGGAATCAGCGCGGGGCTGCCAATGGTAACATGGCCCATATTCGCCGAACAATTCTTTAACGAGAAGCTGATCACCGATGTTTTGAAGATTGGAGTTGGGGTTGGTGCTCAGCGATGGGTTAGGCTGGTGGGAGACTATATAAAAAAGGCAGCCATAGAGAAGGCGGTTAAGGAGATTATGGTGGGTGACAAAGTTGGGGAAATGAGAAGCAGAGCCAGGGCGCTTGGGGAGATGGCAAAGAGGGCTGTTGAAGAAGGGGGCTCATCTTACTCTGATATGGGTGCTTTATTGGAAGAATTAAGGTCTTATCATTCTACGAGAAACCAGGATTAAGTTTTTTTTTTAAACATCACTAGGACCGTTCACCCGCCCCAACCAATCCGAAAATTGATATTTCGACCCGACCCAATTCAAAGCGTTTCCGTTTGGCTGTTTAGCTGAATACCCAATTGCCCAACCTGAAATTCTTTTCGGAACAAACGGGTATTCCGAAACGGTTTTTTTTTTTCAATGATTTAGAATGAAATAAAGGCATTTTGATAGATTCCAAATCATGTACATTTCAACAAGAAAAAATCCATTTACAAATATGTTTGTTAAAGCATTTATCATTGGTTCTCCGAGATATAACATATGAACCAAAAAATTATTTTTTTGTTGGTTTTTTAACTTGACCGCTAGAGAACAATATTTACAATTCAATCCAGGCTCAGTAGCAGCTAGATTGGTAGATATTCCACCTTAGAAACTTCTCTGCAACACAATCTGTCTTTTACAAAATCTACGTTAAATGGAACACAAATAAGATTAGTTCACCTTGTTGCTAGACACAATCATGGCAAAAAAAGCTCAAATGCACAAATTTTCTATGAGAACAAGAAAATGTACATCACAAACAACAAGGAAATAGATATGAATCAGCTTAGAATAGCATCAGCCTTAAACATAAAACAATACCCATTAAAGAGAAAAAGCAAACCAAAATGATCAATGCATTGCCAAATTAAAAAACTGTAACTTGAGAAAAAAGACGACAAAGTAGTAGAGACTGTATAAAGAATGATGTATTAGTAAAGAAAAATTAGAAGCAAGTCTTCATTCCTAAAAGCTCTCCCCATTCAAGTTCATTCATGTATGCTCTCTCATTGGCAAAACCAGAGCTCTCTAGGTGCCACGCACAAATTAAGAAATGGTCTAAACATCTGTTATTAGATATATCAATTCGTCTGTAAGATATACCCTGTTTGGGCATTATTTATCACAGCAGCCATTTCAAATTTTGAAAACTATAGACCGCAAGAAACAGATTAAAACCCACTACGAAGAATTTCAAGCACCCACAAAAAGGAAAAAACACCCATAGAATAAAAACTAGAAAAAAAAAATTAAAAATTTAGAGAGAGAAAGACATTTGTAAATTGTAGATCTACAAACATATAATGGGTATTTGGATTATTGATTATGCCGAAACCCAAACTCAACCTAACCTTCAAATAATTCTTACCTTAAAAAGTAAAGATGCGCTTGAGTCTGAGAGAATGAGAGAGCCACGGAGATGAGACTTGGGACACAGATTGAACTCAGTGAGAATGAGAGAGTGAGCAGCGACAAAAAGTGAGACATAGAGAGAGCTCAGAGTGGATAGGAGAGGATAGGAGAAAGGGTTAGTGTCTGAGAGGGTAGAAATGAAAACGAATAACGGGTAAAAAAAAAAAAAAATCTGTGCAGCCATTTTCGTTTCCAATTTTACCTGTGAACGGGTCAGGTATTTAGCTTTTTTGTTCAGCCCTAAACATCACCACTTGATCACATTTCATTAAAAAATTATTGAGCATAGCTCATTACAAGGTTTATCCATTTCTACCAAAGATACAAACTCGCTAGGAATTTCTTCCATCCAAAATGATTCAACATCTCTCTTCATAGCTCTCTTTGCCAACATATGTGCTACATTATTACCTTCACTGAAAATGGATTGTACAGACCAAGATGGCCTATGTGATAAAACCTCTTTAATATCCAGTACTTGTTGATCTATCCACCCATGATAAACATCTTTACTATTCACTACTTTTGCTATTGTCTGTGCATCCCCTTTAAAGATAACTCCTTGCAAATTTAGTTTTGTAGTTGTCTTCATTGCCTTCCACAATGCTAGTGTTTCAGCAACTTCAATTTTCCCCCACAAATTTCCTTACAACACAGCATGAAAACAGAATTGCTCATACAGGATTTTTGGCTGCCATCCCAATTCTCATATTCTTTTATTCTCTATTTATTGAGGCATCATAGTCAATTTTCATGAAATATTCATTAGGTGGCAACCACTTTGTATTTATCCTACTTATTTTCGTGTCTCTACTATGTTCACTTTGTTTTTCTTCTGCTTCATCAAACACTTCCATCATCAGTTCAGCTTGTTTCATTACAAGACTTGGATCATCAAACTTTTCATTAAAAACAAATCTATTTCTTTTGAACCAAATGCCTACCCGTATTACTGCTACTCTCTCCAACTTCTCTTGTTTCATTGTCTTAATTAGTCTTTGCCATAGTTGAACAAATTCTACTTCTTCACAACACCATTTATGCAAGCCACTAGATCTCTCAGCCCATACATCACTGGCAGCTGGACAGGTTCATAAGACATGTTGAATTGATTCCTCCTTTTTACAGATAGGACATGTTGCATCTTCCACCACATTCTTTTTCCATATATTCAAATTTGTAGGCAAGATTGATTGCAAAGCTTTCCACATGAAATGTTTTACTTTCCTTGGCACATTCAAGTTCCACATAAGCTTCCACATCTGTTTTTTAATCTTCTAGTTGGAGCTTTCCCCCACAGCTACCTTTTCTTTATCTTTTTCTTCATAATAAGCATTTCTCACTGTGTATATCCCATCTTTTGTATACCCCCAAACAGCTTTGTCTACCCCTCATCTCTTGCTCAATGGGACACTGCATATATGAGTTGCTTATTTTGTGTTAGAAATTTCTTCTATTAGTTCTTCATTCCAGCTGTGATTTTCCTCATTTATTAATTCCTCCACCTTTGCATTTTCTGCTAGCAGCCTTACAAGTGATCTAATTCAATGTGTTTTAGACTGAGGTAGCCATTTATCAAACTAAATTGCCACTTTTTTTCCATTCACAACCCTCCATGTCAAACCATCGTTCATAATAGACTGTGATGCCATTAAACTTCTCCACATATATGATGGTCTGAATCCAAGTTTTGCATCTGTAAGCTGAGTTCTTCTGAAATATTTCTCTTTAAACACATTTGCTACAAAAGAGTCTTGATCCAATTGCAGTTTCCAACTATGTTTTGCCAACAGTGCTCTATTAAACACCTCAATATCTCTAAAACCCATCCCACCATCCACTTTGTTATCTCCCATCTTAGACCACTTCCTCCAATAAATAATCTTTCCTTCTTCATTTTTCTTCCACCAGAATCTTTATATCAATGCATTAATCTCAGTACATAATCTCTTAGGCAACAGACATCATTGTGTAAATTGGTATCGATTACAGCACTGCTTTAATCATGATTTTTCTTCCTGCTATAGAGAGTAAAGAATTCTTCCAACAATGTACTTTTCTCCATATCCTTTCTTTTATTATTTCAAAAGTTTGAAATTTAGCTCTGCCTATCATCGTTGGGGGCCCCAGGTACTTACCATAGTCCCCATACAATATCACATCTGCATTCTGCATGATTTCTCTTTTAGTCTCCCTATGAGTATTAGCACTAAATAGAATATAGGTCTTTTGCTTGTTAAGTGCTTGACTTGAGACCCTTTCATATTTTTTCAATACCTCTTGAATAACCTTCCAATTCTCCTTATTAGCTTTATTGAATATAACACAGTCATCTACAAACAACAGATGACTGATTTTGGTACCCCCTTTTGCTGCAGCCACCCCACTTATCTTTCCCTCTTTCTCAGCTTTACATAACATAGCACTTAAACCTTCTGCATATAGGACAAAAATGTAAGGTGATAGATGATCGCATTGTCTTAATCCTCTACTTGGTTTAAAACTATCACTAGGTCTACCATTCATTAAAACTGAGAATGACACAAATCTCACACAATTCATCACCATTCTTATTGAACCTTCCACAAAACCCAGCATTCTCATTATATTTTCTAAAAATTTCTACTCTATCCTATCATAGGCTTTTGATATATCCAATTTTTGTACTAAGCTCTCCACCCTTCCTTTCTTTATTTTCAACCTTGAATGTAAGATCTCAAAAGCTACCATTACATTGTCTATTATGGACCTTCCTGGTACAAAAGCACTTTGCCAACTTGAAATAATATAAGGAAGCACTCTTTTAAGTCAATTTGCTAAAACTTTAGCAATAAGTTTGTATAAAACATTACATAAAGAGATGAGCCTAAACTCATTTACTGAAATTGGGTTTGTTACCTTAGGAACCAGTGCAATGTTCGTATGATTTATAGCACTAGGCAACTGACTTCCATTTAAGACAGCAAGGATGGCCATACTAACCTTAGGTCCCACTGCTTCCCAATGATCTTGATAAAATCATGCTCCAAATCAATCTCGTCCTGGTGACTTCCATGCATCCATCTATTTTAATGCCCCTCCAACCTCATCAGCTGTAAAGGGTGCCATAAGAGTCATATTCATTTTTGTTGAGACCTTTGAGTTTACGTGCTTCAGACACTCATCCATATCCTCCTTTCTTGGATAAGATGATTGATAAACATTCTGAAAATACCTCTTGAAAGCACTAAAAATTTCCTCCTCCTTTTCCATACTAGTTCCAGTCTCATATTATTCACATTATGTTGTCCATCATCATTTTGTAATTCTTTTAGCACTGCAGCCTTCTCTCTTATTTTCTTTTCATCCTCTGAAGCTTTTAATCTACACCACTTTGAGAACAATACTTAACTCTTTTGTAAACAGTTTTGAATCCCTTTCAAATTTATGCACTGCCCCACATCTTTGCTCCACTCTTCTTTGACCCTCTGCTAACACTCTTCATCACTTCCACAAGCCATTTCATACCTAAAAATTATTTGACTCTCATTATTTCTTCTATTACA
This sequence comes from Juglans regia, assembly GCF_001411555.2. NCBI lineage: Eukaryota > Viridiplantae > Streptophyta > Magnoliopsida > Fagales > Juglandaceae > Juglans > Juglans regia. The sequence continues at coordinate 968,196 of NC_049913.1, forward strand.
TTCTTTCCAGCAACTAATTAAAATTGGTCTGTGATTTGAAGTCCTTGTTGCCATCACTTCTACCTTAGCCTTATTGAACATGTTGATCCATTCTATATTTACAACCTCTCTATCTAGTCTCTCCTTAATGAAAGTTGAATCACCATGTTCATTACTCCATTTGAATCTCGACTCTTCCCATCCCATATCATATAATCCACATTTCTCCAAAACTCCTCAAAATCTCTCCATTCGAGCCTCACTTCTTAAACTACCACCCACATTTTCATGCTAAGTTAATATTTCATTAAAATCTCCACACACCATCCAAGGTCCCAGGTTTCAAAGAAATTAGTAAATCCCAAGCATCTTGTCTTCTATTTGTGTTAGGCTAGCCATAAAAACCAGTAAACTGTCATTCCTTTTCACTCCCTTCATTTTTTACAGTTGCACTAATATTGTTTCTAGAATAGGAACAAATATTCATTCCTATATTAGACTTCCATAATAATGCTAATCCTCCACTCTTTCCCACTTTCTTTTTATCAATTCCACTGCTTTATTAATAGTTTAGTTTCTATGATGAAAACTACATCGGGCTTCTTTTCCTACACTAACAAGTATAGGTTTTGAACTGTACGGCGGTTCCTAAACCCCCAATAGTTCCAACTTAATAATTTCATGGCTTTTGGCGATGCTGCAAAGCAGTATTAAGTTTGAATAGTTATGAATGTCTTTTTTTTGCTTGGAGTCCAAATAATTTAAGATTTGGGTTTGAACGTGTATTGTAATTTTGATGATTGTTGTGCCTGATTTCTTGGTAAGAACTAGTTTGATTTACAACTATTTTTAATTCATCTCAACTAATCATTACATCTTTTTCAAATTTACACATAAAATAAAATAAAAAATTCAATTTTTTCAAATTTTAAAATAAAAAAATATTAAAAAAATTATTTTAATAACATTTTATTCTAACTTTTAACTTTAATCTCAACTCATCTTATCTCATCTCTAAAACTATATGGATCTGCAATATTTAAAAGATATATATATTTTTTATTTACGAGATTTGCTACCAAGCTTATTGGAATTTGGTTGGCTATATTTTGTTTGACGTTCCTGACTTATCAGAAATCTCAAGGTTAGGTTTGGATAGAGAGTTAAGTTAAGATGAAATGAGTTGAGATGAAAATGAAATAAAATATTGTTAGAATATTATTTTTTAATATTATTATTATTTTAGAATTTGAAAAAATCGAATTGTTTATTTTATTTTGTGTGAGAATTCAAAAAAATTATAATAATTAGATGAGATAAGTTGAGAGATTTTTTAATCCAAACCCGGTGTAAGTTTCCGTAAATTGATGTTAAACTATCTCGGATAATTTGTTAATAATAATGAAATAGTTTATAAATAGTAGTTAATAATTTATTAATAGTAGTGAACAATTATGAATAATAATGTGAAATAATATGAAAATGTATTATGTTACCACACATCCCAAAGAGCTTTCCTTGTCTTGGTCGATGGATTCTTCCTGAAGTAATCAAAGAGCATGATTATAAACTCAACGCTTCAGTGGGAGTTTGGACTCTAATTACCAAACAATAAACATGAAAGTTGGACTTGACCCCGAAAGAAGTAATCCTCATTACTCAAATCAAGAAATTAATTTCACTAAATTCTGCGTACATATAGTTTGCTCTCAAGAAGATTCCCCCATGGAATGGGCCTTTTTTAGGCCCATATCCATATCAATGGGCTTTCCCCCAATGATTTGTATTCAATGGCTTTTGAAATTTGAATACAAATGAGCAAGAAGCTTTAATACTTTTGAGTCGAGTAGGACAAGAGAGCAAGCTAATGGAACATATTAAATCAATAATAAAAGAATTAATCAGGAGATTCCACCGAACTCAATTTTAGCATAATGGATTATTTTACAAATAAATAAATTAAAAGTATATAATAATGTTTGGAATTGGGATGAGTATATCTTAAACAACTGAAATGATTGGGCATAGTGGTGGGCAGAATGCACATATCTCAACTTCTCTAAAAAGTTACTTTCATCATGGGAAAGCACTTTTTTGCCACTATTACCTACCAAACAATCCCGCCACTATCCCAATGGTTTTTTTAATCAATGAAATTTATTAAAATAAACATGCATTTGAAACAGTATTGTTTTTATCTTTGTTTTTCTTTATCGATCCACTTACTTGGTCGTTTATCACATCAATAAATATATTTGAACTTGATATATATATATATATATTTATCTTATTTTTAAATCTTGTATTGATGTGATATTATTTATCAAAATTTTAAGTCAATGTATTTTATAAATTATAAATTGAATATTTGAGAATAACATGCCATCGATACATTTAAATTTAATAGAAAATTTTATATACCATGTTATTATTATACATTTATCTTATTAAATAATATGTGACACATTTATTATTATAAAATAATTATTTATTATTTAATAATAATTATTTATTATTTAATATAATAAAAATAGAATGAACGTCTTGTATTGTATTTATTTTTAGCGTTGGTTGATACTATTCTTAATTATATTATTTATTTTTTTATACATATGATCAATTAGAAAGATTTGAAAAAATTAATTGAATCACGTTATAAATATCAAACAGTAAAGAAGAAACACAATATTACTAAATTTAATATATAATATTGACGTAAAATTCAAGGAAAAAAAAAATCTCTGTACATGAGTGCCAATTAGAAATCAATAGCTTGTCTTGTCCATAGCTTAAAAAACGAGCTTTTTTTCCGCGCTGTCGTTTGGTGCCATCTCTTCCATTCAAACCCGACAATGATCGAAACATTGGAAACTTGTAGAAATCTGTGACTGTACTGTTCCCGTAAATCTTGGTAACTTTGCAGCTTTTATTATTTTATTTCACAATGCTCAGGTTAAAGCTGTCAGTTGTCACACCCCGCCTAACTAACTCCATAATTTGGTTTTGAATAATATTAATAAAATATATCAATATCGTACGATTATTTAAAACAAAAAAAATTTATTTATAAATAAATTTTATATATATATATATTTTTTAAATGACTACAATATTTACACACTCACATTATAAATATTATTTTTCTTTAATTTATCCGCTCTTGTTGGTTGAGTTCACCTTACAGTTTCCAAGATTATCATGTCATTTAAATAATTAATAGACTAGTTTGAAAAAGGGTAATTCGATCGTAAAAAGTAAAAATTGAAATCTATAAAAATTGCGGTTGAAACTTCAAAAGGTAAGAATAAATAGATAAAATTCTTATTTTTTGATAATAAAAAGAAAAAAGGGTAATCGAGGAAGTAGCTAGACATGTTTATTTTAAGGCAGATTGTACGAAATTTATTGTGTGGGCTATGCTTTAGCCTGTAGAGGGTTCTGCTTTAAATGTGGTGCCGATTATGCTAAGTGACATCTGCATTCCTCTCTCGCATGGACTCCACGTAGCCACCTCTTTAAATGAGATACTGTGTATCAATACGACAATTTACTGAAATTAAAGAATAATAATAATTATTTATAAGGCAGTGTTTAAAGACTCCCTCCCAAGTATATATATAAAACTGTGGAAGGCTTGATTCTATTTCCACGCCATTTTCGTTTGTCTCAAATCTTGTGATGACAGTAGTGTAGTAGTATCTGTAGCATTGCCAGATGGTTTTTCAAAAGTTAATTAAAAAAAAAAAAAAAAAAAAGATCTAATTGCCACTCCCAAGCATTTCCTTTTTATTTTTCCCCTATAATAATAATAATATGGCTGCATATTCGTCGGCTCGTAGCTAGCTCAAACTGTGGCCCCATATTTTCCATATTTTAAAATCCAGCCTAAAGTTAATGGAAAATGATATATTAACGACAAACTTGATACCCACCAACGATGTCGTACTGGTCCATATATAATCTGTGGGCCTTTCCCTTCCCTCGTTCATTGAGATGTCGTCCCCCTGTCCCCACCATTCCCCTCACAAGAACCTCAATCTCGTAGGGCCCCACCCCAATATTTCATCTCCACCGCTCACATCTCCTTCATCCCTCGGTCGTCGTGAAATCTCGTGGCTCTCTTTGAACTGAAATCTCCAACGTTATTACTCTCTCCAATAAAACAAAACGAAAGAGAGAGCGCTGAATAGGGAAGTCTCGTTTCCTCTCCCGTCTTCCGTATGTGCTTCCCACCCAAGAAAATGAAGAGCAACGCCAACACCAAGCTCATACTAATTCACAAACAAAACGGCGCCGTCGCCTCCTCCTTCTCAAGCTCGCACCGCCTCTGGCTCCTCTTCGTCACCACGTTCTTCACCTTAGCCTTCACTCTCACCCTCATCAACTCCACCGTCCAATATTCCTCCTCCAAACCCGCAAGCTTAACCTCCGCATCATTTACCTCTCCGCTTCCGCCCTCCATCTCCGACGCCCTCCTCCACTACGTTGCCACCGCCTCCAACTCCTCCTCTCCCCACATGTCCTCCGCCGAGCTCACCTCCATAGCCACCGCTCTTAACCTCTGCTCTCCCCGCTGCAACTTTTTAGCCTTCGGTCTCACTCACGAATCCCTCCTCTGGCACGCCCTCAACTTCCACGGCCATACAGTCTACCTGGACGAGAATGAGTTCTTGGTGTCCAGGTTCGAACAGTCCCACCCGGGAATCGAAGCCTACGACGTGTCCTTCCCCACGAAGGTCTCCGATATGCCGGAGCTCATTAAAGAAACCAAATCCAAAGTCAGCGACGAGTGCAGACCCGTGCAGAACCTCTTGTTCTCGGAATGCAAGCTCGGGATCAACGACCTGCCCAATCACATTTACGACGTGCCTTGGGATGTGATTCTAGTCGACGGGCCACGTGGGTATTTCCCCAAGGCCCCAGGGAGGATGTCTGCGATATTCACGTCGAGCGTGCTGGCGAGGAGCAAGAGGGACGGTGGATCTCCGACCCATGTATTCGTGCACGACTTTAACAGAGAGGTCGAGAGAATTTGCAGCGATGAATTCTTGTGCGAAGAGAATTTGGTTGAGACCGTGGATTTGTTGGGTCATTTTGTGTTAAAGAGAATGGAGGTTAGCAGCTTTGAGTTCTGTAAAAATTCGACCTTTTCTTCATCATCATTGCCGTCATCGGGTTTAGCTTCTTTATCATCAGGGGATGATGAAGATGATCATTGAGATGGGGTTTATGCTTAAGGTGTACTACTATTACCCGTTTCGTTTTTCATTCTTAACATAGCAAGTGTTAATATTCTTATAGGTGTAAACATTTTGCAAGTGTTTCCAAACAACAGCTGAAGGATCAAAGTTTTGGGTGTCCGAAAGTATTTTTTAGTAGTACTGGTCTGTTTGGTTGGCTAGAAACTATGGGAAAAGAGCAAAACTTCATAGGATTTGAGATCCGGTTTGGATTGAGATGCTCGATACTATTCACTATTATTTATAAATTTTAACTCACAAATTTCATAATTATTTACCAACCATCCCAACTCATCTCCTCCTAATCCCAATCAATCCCAATCCAAACGATGGGCCTGAATCTTCATGAACATCGATTTTTGGCTTAGCAGACGGGTTGACGACAATAACTAATATTAAAAGGATTAAACTGATTTGAGAAAGACATGATTAAGATAGATTTTACTCTCGTTAAACAATATCTTAATTTACTACCTTAGATTACTTTCTAAAGAAAGTAACGCGACCTGACCTGTACCATAACATAAGTTGTCGGTGGCTGTGATTAGGGCTGTTTCAAATTTGAAGGTGAGACTCGCAGTAGGTTTAGCAGCTAGGCTTTGTATGGTACTTTAAGATTTGTGGACCTGGGAACTGTACGAATAGAGTTACGCGCTTGGATGCTGTATGATTGCAACGCGTGTTGTTATTGGTGTAGGGGAGCGTCAGAGTGGAAGCCCCGGAGCATGTCGTCAGATTGTTGCCTGCAATTCTGCCATCAACAGATTTATGCTCAACTGTTTCTGAGTTGTAACTTTTGCTTTCACTACCTGCTGACGTGGCTCCACGTGGATAAAGCGTACGTTATCGCGTAAAAATTAAAGTTGCTCCACGTGGAACTTTTGCTTTCAGTCACCGAATACGCAGAGTATAATATATAGGTGTATTTTTGTTTTTAGAATTTTGCTATAAATCAACAACAGTTGACGTTATACATTTTCATAAGATGGAATGGTAAAGTGTATAAATTTTGCTACACTTATAATTTTTTATAAGATATGAGAGTATTTTTTATAAAATGTATAAATATTTTTCATAAAGTGTGAGGTATGGAATGGTAAATAATAATTGATCAGAATAATTTTTTGTTTTTTTTAAAAGACGATATCTTGAATTGAGGAATGTAATGAATCAGTTACTATTTATTCTCACACTCCACGCTTATAACTTTGTTATAGGATGTGAATATTTTTCATAAGGTGTTTGGGTGTTTTTTATAAGATATGTGTGAAATTACCACTTATCTCAAAAGTTTAAATTGTTGGAAAGATGTAGATTTTATTATTTATTTTATATCTTAATACTCCCTTTCACATGTGGGCTAGACTCTTTCTCAATGGATGGCCCAATACGTGAAATATTTAGAGTATAGAGTCAGGATTCGAACTCAGGACCTATGCTCTGATATTGTGTAAAATTATCACTTATTCTAAAAATTTAAACTGATGAGAATATATAAATTTTATCATTTATTTTATACCTTAATAATATGAGGTGTGGAGTAATAAATAGTGACAAAGAAAAATAATTTTTCTTCTTGAATTTGATTGATTGTTTTTTTGTTTTTGTTTTTGAGCACCTTTTACAAAATCAACAATTCTCTCTTATCTTTTGATTTTTCAAGAAGAAAAAAATTAACAGTAAAAGATATTACCGCACTAATATTTTAAGATGAAAATTAAATATGAGTATGGTATATAATATTTTAAATTTTTACATAAAATAAAATAAATAATTTAACCTTTTGAAATCTCAAAATAAAAATAATATTAAAAAATATATTTTAATAATATTTTATTTAATTTTTTTATTTTAATCTCAATTCATTTCATCTCATCTCTAAAAATAAATTTAAAAATTTTCCATATGACGGCAATATATTCAAGAGTATTTCTAATAAATTTTCTATTAGGAGTGTTTCTAAGAATTCTTGACGAGGAGTACTACTTACGATTGGATGGTTCAATTAGAATGTGAAACATGCAAGGATGGAGATTGGGATATCGCAATCGAGTGAACATAAATGGTAAATGAGATGCATAAGAAAGAGAAGTCTATGTTATTTATCATGATTCCAATCAACTCCAATTATAATCCAAAACTCAAAATTTTGAAGACTAAGAAAAAGAGTCTGATTTATTTTCAAGACTAAAATTTAAAATTTTGAAAATTTTAAATTTCATTATTATAGTTTTTTTAAATTTTAATATAAAATAAAATAAATAATTTAATTTTTTTAAATTTTAAAATAAAAATAATATTTTAATAATATTTTATTTAATTTTAATCTCAATTCATCTCATTTTTAAAAACAAACGAGGGCATAATAACATGAGCTAATACTTTCAGAAAATAGCCAATTATAACTTGACCTTTCGTGAGTCATTACACTCGTAGAGATATATATACATACAAATACACATGATGTACATTTTTTTACGCTTATCTATAAGAATGACCTGAACAAAGTATAGTAAGAGAGCGCAGACTTCAAAAGAGAAAAATTGCCTGGCATGCAAAAAAAAAAAAAAAAAAAAAAACGAATAAATCCTTCTGTAAATCATGTGAATTTTGGGATTGTTTTAGATGAAGATTTTCAAGATGAATGGAACATAAAGATTGCGATGTTGGTTTTGAAAGTCTTGAATTTTTGGACAATCGACAAAAATTGTTTTGACAGGGACGAAGCCTATCCAGCTATAGTACCTATGCGCGCGCAATAATATATATAACAGTGATCTGAAAAGTAGCTCCTTCATTTCGTGGCTGCAGACAGAGATCTTTTGGGTTTCGTTTGGTTGTCAAACTTCTCTCAACTTATCTCAACTCATCATTATAACTTTTTCAAATTTTAACAAAAAATATAATAAACAATTCAACTTTTTTAAATCTCAAAATAATAATAATATTAAAAAATAATATTCTAATAATATTTTATCATCTTAACTCAACTCAACTCAACTTACTTCAACATCCAAACACAACCTTAGCTACGTTGTCGGTGAATCAAACAAGAAGACTCGGGTGATTGGTATGACATCAGTGGCGCCCATGCATGCTTGGAGTTCAGACAATGTCTACATTTTGTTTTTGCTTTTCTTTGATCTTATCAGTTTTGCTAGCTAGCTAGAGTATGTCTAAGGCCACGTATACATATGTTGATCGAAGATAACGAGCGCGCGGCCGATACGGGATCAGCTTCTTATTGCATGCATCTGTCTGTTAATTTGTAATTTGTCTGTCTGTTGTAGAGAACGTTGATCATGGGAAGTACAAGGTGCATGGTCGGATAAACTTCGCTTAATTACTTACCTCTAACTCGAATATCCAATATCTTAAGCCGCGATCATAATGGTTAAATTATTACAAGAAAACAGATTTTTGTGATTAATTTATTATAATTAAAAAATTATTTGTAATCAATTTTAATTATAAATAATTATTATGTTGAAATTAACTTAATCTGTAAATAAATAATTTTCTTATAATAAACCTATCATTATATATAACCGACGTTAATGTTCAAATTAGGTAGAATATTGATAATAATAAATAATATCTGCCCTAACTAGCTATAAACTATAATCGCCGACATAAGATTAAAAAAAAAAAATGCTTCGTGTCACAATACAAGCTGATCAGAGTAGGTAGGTATATATTGTGTTGACTCTGAAGAGGTCAATGACAGTGGCACATTACTAAGGTTTTGTTGGTATGAAAAGTAAGTGGGGGAACATGATCTCGATATATGGGTGCATTTCATAATTCACGTACACGATCGAATGTTGGACTTTTTGTCCGTGTGTTTTTTTTTTTTTTTAAATGGCAACTTACATTTCCAATTACTAGACAACGGACTAAGAGCATTGATAATGATTTATGTATTTTTATATTTTTATAATATCCTTCTAAATTAAAATATGTATCCGTAAAATTTTACATAATTATAATATATAAAATTTGTAAAATTTTATAAAATTTTATCTATTAAAATCAACTTTGTAAAATCAACTTTATAAAATTTTATATACTATTTTTTTTCTCTCCTACCTATTAAAATCAACTTTATAAAATTTGTATTAAGATGATTTTAATATATAAAATTTATATTAAGTTAATGATACAAAGTGTTTTTTAGTACATGATATTAATATTTATTGATAAAATTAGTTATTTTTATATATAAAATTGCTAATATTTAGATATATAGAATTGATATTTTTGAGCGCACAGTCTAATTGTAAAATATGTAAAAAGTAATAATTTTAAGAAAAAAATAAAAAAATAAATTTTTTTATTATTAATTGATAGATGCATAATTCAATATGAAAGTTTTTATTTATATGTAAAATTAATCTTTAAAAAATATAATTATGATGATGTATGGAGAAAAACTAATGCTAGTGATCTTGCGTGTTAGCTAGCTAGAGACGTGCAGGTGATGTGAAAGTGTCATCTAGCTTACGATAATTATATAACTTTTATAATTTGGTGAAAGTCAATTAATAATTTTTAACACAATTTTCACGGCCTATTGGGATGCCTGAAGTTTTGTTATTATTTAATTACCAAATTTAATGGGAGATTTACCGATGGGATATGCATGATAATCTACTACTTAAGTCGATAGAAACAAAAATCCCGACATTATAATTTAAATTATGAAAAATTATAAACACACGTCATTTTAAAATGAAAGGTAATTTAGTAAAATATTTTATAAAAATATTTAATTTTAAAATATATATTATAAAATATATTGCGTAGATATATGTTAAATTATTGAGGTGTCAGAATTTCGGGAGTGAAATGAAAAATATCTGCAATTTAATGCGTACTCAATTATTTAAACATTAATTAAAAAGAAAAAAGGAAGAAGCTTTTGTTTGAGTGGCTGGGAGTGGTCCGTGGATTCTTTCATAGGAGATATAGGAAAAAGAGGAGAATATTACATGAATTACTCTTTTATTATTTTAAGATCTCTATATTATATACCATTTTTATGATATAGTTTTATTTAAAAAATAAATTTTATAAATTAAATTATGCGATATAGATATCGTGTCGTATAGAGATTTTATTATAACATTTATTATATTATATTGGCGAAGGCCGAATTTGTGAATCACCAGCTTGCGCAAGAGAAAAAGCCAACCCAAAGTGGTGATTAGGAATTGTCAGATTAAGGTATCGTTTTCAATCTAATTTTCAATTGAGATTAATATCTAAATATCTATAATATTTTTTAATTTAATATTTCTTTATACGTGGTATTCATAATTTTTTATAAATATATTTTAATTTATCTTAACATTTAAATACATCTAAATTCATCTTAAAATAATCTCATAAAATTTATTTTACTATCTTAATTTATTATTATTTATAAATAATTATATTCATCTCGAGTCAACGTAAAAACAGTCGTAATACGGGAGGCCGGATGAATCACGGGCATGTCAGTGGACAATCATTGCTCGCAACTACTATTATTTTTTTCTCTTCCGAAGCCCATTTTGTTAGTATATGATTAAATCGCTATTCGTTCGTTTTGACTTTTATTAATATTTAAATAAGAAGTCATTTAAAAATATAATATGAAGTATATAATTAAAGATGATAAAATTTAAGATGAAGATAAATAAATTATCAAAAAAAAAAAAGATGAAGATAAATATTTTTATATAAAATTATTATTTTTTCTTACAGTTTTTCAATTTATTCTTCCAAATCCCGGTACGAGTTTTATAAAATACGTTTTAAATCTAGAGGGTGGATATTGCAAGTGGGATTAGCTAGCTAGTTAGGACTTGCAAACTTTTTTATATTGTAATATGTGTATGTCTTCTAGACCTTATAATTAAATATTTAGTAAGTATTAATATATATACTTAGTGTGTGTATATATATATCTACTATATTATAATAAGTATCTATCTAACTATGAACAATATTTTTTTTTCTTATTTTACCTTTAATTTTCTTGTTTCCCGTTAATTCCCAGTCAAGCCACCATTTGTGTCTTGTTTGTGTTGACGGTGCATGGAAATGAAATCCAACAACTACCCAGATTTTCACGCCACTCTCCTGATTCATGGTACATTGCATAAGGTCGCTCATCTTTGGCACGACATCGATGAAACCCTTTGATTTCCTCATTTCCTCTCTCGCTATCTCTCCCTCGCTCCCTCCCCACCCTCGTTCCTCTCTGACATTCTCTCTTCGATGGCACAGACCGAACTACAAGAAAAGCAAAAGAACGCATTGAACCCCTTTTCTCAAAACCCATTCGAATTCCTGCGTCTGCCATTTCGGTGTCTTCTACCTTCAGAGCCCCCTCTTCTCTCCAGCTTTCTCTCTCATTCAAAATCTGTAGCCCTGGGTTTCATCTCTTCAGTAGTGGGTTGGGTTTCATCTCTATTGTTCGGTGTCTTCTATCATCAAAGCCCGTCATCACCCCTCCTCTGCTCTGGGTGCCGCGTCGCCATCGCCCATCCTTTGCTCTCTCTCTCTCTCTCTAAGTTTGTAGATCTAAGTTTGTGTTTGTAGATCTGTCTTTTAGGTTTCTTTATTTTTTAAATCTTCTAGCAAAAACATGTTTGTAGATCTACATGCTCGCAACACTATAAGTTTTGTAAAACGGTGTACTTTTTTGCTTCTGAAAAATAATGTTCAGATGCTTTCTCGATTTGTATATCACTTTCCTCTCTCGTTGGTTGTTTACCACTTTGGAATATTGAATTCGCAGGGTACCCTTCGGTCAACTGTGCAAGGAGAAATGGTACTGACAAAATTTGGGCTACCACAAACAACGGTCAGACAGTTGGAGATATACACAACAGCTATTTTGCTTGCAATCCTACATCCTCCACACCCGCCCTGAGAAGAACAATGTAGAAATCTCATTGAGGGGATCACAAAAATTAACTGTCAGAATTATCGAAGTGTTGTCTAAGAAATAAACTCAAACTATTAATCTTTTTGTAATACAATGATAACTAGCTAATATTATGATAAAAAAAAAAATGTACGGGATGTAACATGATTAAAAAAATGAATTCTAGTTATGTAATTTTCAAATTAATATGTAATTGTGACGCGTTGCCTGATCACAATATATATATATATATATACATCTTCCACGGCTTAATTTACACGATGATTATAAAGATGTGTCATGCATTGCATGGTTTGCCACAAACTAGCCGGCCAACATTTTGAACTAATCTTTTTTTTGAACTTGTATTAAACAATTTAGCAAAATGATTAATTTGTAAAATTTGTATTAAACTATATCGTATTTTGAAGTAATCCTTTTGTTTTCTAATCCATCCAAACATATAATTATTATACTTTACTACCATATCATTATCCAAAGATATTTGTTAAAATTTGTTAGATAATTTATTAATAATTTTTCTTTTGTAAAAAATCATATAATTCTTTTGTAAAAAGTCATATAATTTTTGTAAAAAAGCTAAACTAGGCAAACGTCATTTGAACGTTGCTCTATTACTAGTGTATATATATCCGCCCGATTTTAAAAAGCCGGATCCGGATGCACAGCCCTACTGAAGACCACTAGCTAAGAATGAATGAATTCTTTGCTCTCATGGATCATCTTTATTTCTTGCTTGCAGGCACGACAAGTTCATCCAGATAAAAGCCCAGATGATCCTCTTGCGGCACAGAGTTTTCTAGTAAGATTTTCCTTCTTGCTTATTGAATATTGAATTCTACTACAAATGATTAAAGTAAGTTGTGTTTTGTATTTTACCTAAAAGATACAAAAGCTCCTGTTTCAGTGGCCTACTGTCCAGGATCAATATATATTCCAAACTTCCTTGGTTTCTTCCCAAGTCCAATGTGTATTTTTTTATCCATTTGGCTGTCACTCTCAAATTTCTTTATTTATTTATAGGAATTTAATATCAATATTATTATTTCTATATAACTGAGCCTATCCTTTTTTTTTTCTAATTGTGACCAGAGCCCTCCCTTCTACATGCATATTCAACATGGAAATAATCACTGACCACTAATCTAGTAAGAACATTTGGAATGATACTTTTGCATTTTGGAAATTTTGAGGAACAGTGCTAATTCCCATGTTTTGTCTACTCTCATATGGTTCCAAACTATTGGAAATATTTATATGTATATATTTCTTTCATTCATTTGGATTCAGGTTTTGGGTGAGGCTTACCAAGTATTGAGGGATCCAGCCCAACGAGATGCATATGACACTTTTGAAAAATCAGAAATCTCGACGTTAGTTTTTTGTTCTTAATTTATCAATAAATGTGTTTCAAGAGTGATGGTGTGTGTGTCTTCTTGTACTATATGACTTGAAGATTCTTTTCTTATACATCGCATGGTTCCCTAATATTACCCTGAAGCAATTATCAATCCTACAGCTATCTTTGCGATGCTTTTTGGCAGTGAGCTTTTTGAGGAATACACAGGTCAGCTTGTGATGGCATCAATGGCTTCACTAGACATATTTACAGAAAGGGAAGATTTTGACACTAAAAAGCTACAAGAAAAAATGAGGGTATGAGTTTACAATGCCTCATCAATTCGAGCTTTTTGTTATTATTTTATATTATCTTGTACTGGACCTCACGTACTCATTTATTTGTACCATTGCTAGGGTCTTGTCTTATTTCTGTTGTGAGAACATGAAGTTGGATGTTTAATCATGATGAAAATAAAAATGCTTTAGTAAAAAGAAGGGAAAGGGAAATATATGACTGTTGTTTGGGAACTTTACAAAACCCAACGACCTAGCTCTGTAATGGTGAGTTGATCGTGATCTATTAAATTTAGATCTTGCAGGTACTTACAATAGTTTTCTGCATCCCATTTTCTCAAATGAAAAGTGGCGTATATCTTGGCTTTAGATGCTCCAATCAAATTAAAATATCTGAGTCATATTGTGAAATACAAAACCATGATAGTCCACATCACTTGGTTTCTTTATATTCTTTTATTTCCATCTTAAAAATTATTTATTCCCGAAAGTCTTCTATGTCATTCAATTGTATAAACTGAAACTTGTATAAATGTCATGGCTTTTGCTGTTTGGATTTTAATTCATATAAACTATTATTAACTAACAACAGTAAAAGTAATTGTAAAGCTCCTAAAACTTTTGATGTACTTGAATGAGAACTTCTACTACTTTGATTTTGTTTTTTCTTTTTTGGTGATTTTTTGCATTGAGTTTCATTTGCAAGTTTTGCTTCAAATTCAATGCTTAATCTGACTCAAAGTTCATAACCTTGTGCCCAATGGTTATCAATATTATAGAAAAAATTTCTAGAATTGAACTTACCTCATCCATGGATTTATATTGAATATGACCTAGCCTTTCTGATGGCATATTGAGTTTGCAAGGTACCCTTCGGTCAACTAAGCAAGGAGAAATGGTACCGACAAATGTAGAAATCTCATTGAGGAGATCACAAAAATCAACTGTCAGAATTATCGAAGTGTTGTCTAAGAAATAAACTCAAACTATTAGTCTTTTTGTAATACAATGATAACTAGCTAATATTATGATAAAAAAAAAAAAATTTGAAATGTAAGGGATGTAACATGATTAAAAAAATGAATTCTAGGTACGTAATTTTCAAATTAATATTTAATTGTGACACGTTGCCTGATCACAATATATATATATATATATATACGCATCTTTCATGACTTAATTTACACGATGATCATAAAGATGTGTCATGCATTGCATGGTTTGTCACAAACTAGCCAACCAGCATTTTGAACTAATCTTTTTTTTAAACTTGTATTAAACAAATTTAGCAAAATGATTAATTTATAAAATTTGTCTTAAACTATATCGTATTTTGAACTAATCCTTTTGTTTTCTAATCTATCCAAACATATAATTATTATACTTTACTACCATATCATTATCCAAAGATATTTGTTAAAATTTGTTAGATAATTTATTAATAATTTTTCTTTTGTAAAAAATCATATAATTCTTTTGTAAAAAGTCATATAATTTTTGTAAAAAAGCTAAACTAGGCAAACGTCCTGTATTTGGACGTTGCTCTATTAATAGTGTCTATATATATATATATATATATATATATATATATATATATATATGTCTCACAAATAGTAGATTCTATCTAAAGTACTTAACTGGGATAATTATAATGGATCTTCAGTACTTTAATACTGATAAACATGATTTCAACATGTATTAGTTTTGATTAGACTAATTATTTAGATCACACTCATTAATTAATGGAGATTGAACTTAATTGGTTGTGAATTAATTAATGGTGTTGATCATTCGCATCAGAATTAGTTACGACTGGTACTTGACTCCCCCGCCCGGCCACTTTTCCAAAGGTTAATTTATCTTGAGAAATTACTTTACATGAGCTAGCGATGGACCAACATCGTCCATGGGATTATTGTACATGATTTATATTAGCCATTAATATTTCTATTCTATCCCATAATTATAATTTTATTGATACCAAAAAAAAAAGGCCAGTACTATTAATCCAATCCGACAGTCCGAGTAGTACTAGACTACTAGTCAACCTCAGAGTCTATGTCTTGAAAGAGCAGCATAAGATAACAGCTTTCTCTTAGACCCTAATTTGGGACGAGGATGATCATGATGTCCACGATGCACTGGATGTGGAGGAGCCTTACAAGGAATGTAAGTGGTGTACCACATGGAATATTGGCAGGGCCGGTGGCTCATGCTCATGTGGTACAATGAGAACCACCAGCAATCCTTCGCCGATCTTTGCTCGGGAAGTCCAAGGATGCAGTTCTTCCTCAAATCAAGAACTCCACTGTCCACCAGCTTTTTACACGTTGGCCCTATAATGGTAAAATAGTTATCGGACAGGGAAAGATTCAGCAAACTCCCGAGTTCACACACCACCTCCGGCACCTGCCCGTACAGAAGGTTTCCGGCGAAGTTCAGCTGCTCCATCTTCTCCAGGCAGCCCAACGAGAATGGCAAGGGGCCGGTCAATAAGTTGTTTCCGGCGTCAAAAACTGTTGCTTCTTTTAGGAGTCCTATTTCGTATGGAAGACAACCAGATAATTTGTTGTTCAAGAATAGTACTTCAATCAATGTCTCTGAAGCATTTCCGATGCTTGGGGGGATTGGACCGGTGAATCTGTTGTTGGCAAATGTGAGATAGGATACCGGGGTGTTGCCGAGGTTATCGGGTAGTTTTTGAATGAATTTGTTGTTGTTAATGAAGAGCACTTCTAGGGGCTGTATGAAAATCTGTGCCGGCACAGTCCCGCTAAAGCCATTGAAACGGATGTCCAAGAATGCTAGGTCATTAATAACGAGCACCGATTGCGGGAACTCGCCAGAAAAGTCGTTGTTACTGATATCGAGCTCGTAGAAATAAGGGAGTTTGGAGATATTGGAAGGAATAGTGCCGGTGAAATTGTTGGAGTTGGCATGGAAAAGTGCGAGGTCAGGAAATCGATCAATAAAACCTTCTAAAGTAGGGGCAGCAAGATTATAGCCATTGAAATCGATGGAAGCAACGGCAACGGCGGAGCCATTGTCTGGTGGATTGTCACAGTAGAAGCCCTTGTAGCCGTTGCAAATGTCTGGGCCAACCCAAGTTTGGGTGATTCCAAAGGGATCTGCCGTGATCTTTGTCTTGAAGTCTTGGATGACCTGATAGACCACGGCGATTCTTTGGTCCGCGAAGGTTAAATTACCTCCCGGAGGAGATGTTGGTGATCGAGCTCCTCCACGGCAGGATGGACCACAATTCTGGCAGATTACACAGAGGAGACACGGGAAGAAGATGAATAAGGTGATGAAGCATTTAAAAAGTAGAGAGTTGCTACCCATTTGACACCTAAGGGGGGAGAGAGAGAGAGAGATAGTGATTAGAAATAGATGAAGAGATGGTGTTTAAAGAATCTTGATCCTTGTTTTTATAGTAGTCGATGTGGTCCTTTGTAATACACTTTGGAAATTAAGCAAGTATAATATATATTATATATATTGAGCTAGCTCAATATATATGCCTCTCGATCGATCTCTCTTATGATCTTCTTCCTTTTTTCTTGTTAGTGGGTTGGGAACTTCACAATCATAATGTTTCATCAGAAGAAATGGTGATTAAAAGAGTGTTGACAATTCTCCGATAGTGGATTGTAGTTGTTGTTTCGTGAGTCTAGCTAGCCAGCCTGCCATATCCTAGTGGATGGATTTGAACTACTACTACTTCGTCATCACAATATACTTATGATTCTCCATGTTTTTCGCAGGCATTTAATTAATTTTATCTGACCAAAAAACAAAACACATCCAGATCTAATATTAATATATTATAAAAAATTCTATACATCATACTACCATCTTATTTATATCTTATTGAGTATGATGTGACATATTTATTACTATTAAATAATTATTTATTACATACTTCTTTATCATCTAATAATAATAAATATGTCATATACTACTTAATATGATCAAAATAGAACGAGAGCTTATATATTATATGGTGGCCATCATCTCGATCTAATTAAAGTACACTACCATATATATATATATATATATTTATATATACGTACAACAAATAGTTATCCAAACACTTCATTAATTGACATATACATGCATACGTACGTACGAAAATGGGGACGTACGTGTAATATCATATATTGTATTTTAACTATTTTTTTTATTTGTAAATCGGTATTAGAGTACACTATTCAGATTATTTAAATAATAAAATTTAATTTATAAAATTTAAATTTTAAATTATCAAATTATGTCATATAAATATTTTATTAAATATACTCTACGCACGTTCTTAAGAATAGAATACATTAATAAGAATGTTATTAATGGATCGACACGTTTGTAATGTTCAAGCTTGGGACGTGTTCTGTGATTAACTGTCTGCAAAAAGGTTGATGATGATGATGATGGTTGATGGAAAGACATAATTAAATTTGTAATCGTAAAGACAGAAATAGATGTATGTAAATAAGCAGAATTGATTGATGGAATTAGTACTAGTAGAGGCTACATCGATCTCTAAATAAATAATTTATTCAAATGTGAAAGGGGATACCGAATAGTGTCCAATATAATTGTGCCCTGGACCCCTTTCCTCTTCCCTTAGTTGGAGAACCGTTCACATTTGAATTGGAGATAGCCCAACCATTTCCGTTGGTAATTGAAGGGTGCGCACGCCGCTATCTAGTGGGATGCCACGTCAATGTGCCTCACCTCTACTATATTTCTCACGTCATTTATATATATATATATGTGGATGTTTCCTTCTCTGATTTCATATATATTTTTTAATCAAATTAAAAAATATAGCCCAATTCTTCTCCGGCCCAATCGAAATTAACTCGTGTGGACGTCCCACGTACTAATGTGGCATACTTCGTGGACTTTTTTTCATTTTTTTAGTCCGTCCGGGCGTCCGAGCACAATGAACCCCAAAGCAACTCTACGGCTTCGATGGGCCAGGCCCAACCCAACCCCGTCGTGTCTGTGGAATGCAAAGTGTAATGGTGAGTAAAACCCTTTTTGCTTTACACCTCTCTCTTTTCTCTCGCTCTGTCCAGGGTTTACAATAGCTCGGCTTTGAATTTCCGATTAGTGTTTCGTCTCGGCTACATATCCGTAGTCAGAAATGGAGCATGAGAACGACGGCGACGTTTCGCATCCGCCGAAGTCGAAGAAGCACAAGGGGAAGCACGACAAACCTAAGCCATGGGACGAGGACCCCAACATTGACCACTGGAAAATCGACAAGTTCGACGCCTCCTGGAACGAATCCGGTTTGCTCGAAGTCAGCTCCTTCTCCACTCTCTTCCCTCAATACAGAGGTAATTATAACCCAAAACCATCTTCTTAGCTCTATTTTTCTTTCTCTCTTCTTGTTGTTTTCCCCAAGAAATTTCCTTTTCGTCTTTTGTCTATTTTAGGTGATTTTGGATCCTTTTTCTGAATTTTCTATTTCTTCGTTCAGAAAAGTACTTGCAAGAGGTTTGGCCCAATGTGAAATCCGCTTTGAAAGAGTATGGCATTTCGGGTGAACTTAATCTGGTGAGTGTCCACAAATATTTTCTTTAAGTCAATGAATCATTGATTTTGGTGAAAATGGCTTATGACTATATATTATTATTGCATACTGAAGCTGAGTATACTGGTGTCGGGTGGTTAGGACTGGTTACTTAAGGGTTTATGGCAGCAGAAACTTCTTGTTAGACTAAGAAATAATCGGGAAGAGTGTTCAAATGGCGGGCCTGGGATGAACTTAGACTTGGGCATTCTAAGTTTGATTCCGCACTAGGAGTTTTCTTGCTATTGGATTGTGTATGCGGGGGTTTGTGGGTTCAAAAGGTCCTGACTTGGTGAGATTCCACATCATAAAGAAAGGAATCAGAAAGGATTCTGATGAGTTATTCAGTTCTGGTGTAAAACTAGAAAGAAACAGTGAACGACCGGATATATCTCCTGCTTTCTAGAGTGTAGTAGGTATTTCCTTTGTATGCATCTTGTGTACTTGGGCTATGCCAATTCTTGGTAATAAAATTTCTTATGAATTATAAAAAAACACAACCGGATATATCTGCAGATGTGGACCAAAAAGTGCCCGAGAAAGAGAGTAGAAGAAATAGAGTGGAATCTGGGCGACAATTTATTTGTTATTTCGGCGGATTGGTCATATTCGCATGAATGTAACTTGGATTCAACAATTTCTTTGTTAGATCAGATTGGATTTATACTGCATTACATGAAACTTTAGCATGATAGTCTATATGTCATTTCTTTGGGTTCTTAGTTTATAAACTTTGAGCCTTTATTAGGCTTCTTTGTAACGTAGTGCCAATTTCCATCTCTGCTAGTAGTTGGAACTTCAAATTTTGAGATTCATTTAACAATTTTGATTTTTAAGAATCTATTTCTGTGTTTTGATGCCTTTAAGGATGTTTAAGTGTAATCATTGATTATTATTATTATTATTATTATTATTTTATGACCAAATGTGGTAATCTGTCATTGTTAATTTTTTACTTGGAGGACATTACAGTCTTCTGATTTGTAGTATGATTTACTGTTCGCCAGGTAGAGGGTTCCATGACAGTTTCCACGACCAGAAAGACCAGGGACCCTTATATTATCATTAAGGCTAGGGATCTTATTAAGCTTTTGTCAAGAAGTGTTCCTGTACATCAGGTACAATTTTTTACTTTTGCTTTCAATGTTGTTTTCTTTTCTATATTGTATGGATTCTCTGTAATAACAAAGGTGTGAAATAGTTACCAAGATATTGCTTTCTGTTGTTATTATTATTATTATCTCTTTGATGACAAAATATTACTTGGGTATTATTTGTGCTCAAGTCTCTCCATTGAAATTATTTTATTAGTATCTATTGTGAGACAGCTACTTCATTTTGTCTGCCTTTCATTAGTTGGCTAATTTTTGTTCTTATGCAACATTTTGGTGGCAGGCAATAAAAATTCTGGATGACGAAATCCAATGTGACATCATCAAGATTGCCAACTTGGTCCGTAATAAGGTATTAGGTGTGGCCATGGAAAAGATCAGTATTTAATGCCAATTTTCAGTTTTGGCTCATATGTGGGATTCATGTTTGATACTAGATTGAGATAGGTTCTCTACTTTTTTGAAGGTCAAGTCCTTAGGATTGAGTTAAATGTTCTCATTTTGGATGTTTGGTTTATGGGCTGTGATCAATTTTGTACTCAGTGTCAAGTCAATTTTTTCCATTATTGATGTTAAGATAATTTGGCGATTGATATAAGGGCCTTGGTTGTGTGCAGGAGCGATTTGTGAAACGCAGGCAACATCTTGTTGGTCCTAATTCTTCCACTTTAAAGGTGTGTACAATGGTTACATTTGCCCCCCCCCCAAAAAAAAAAAAAAAGAAAGGAAAAAAAGAAAGAAAATGGATTAGCTACTTGGCTGGCTTGATGCAGTATGCTGTCAGATGTTCCTTTAATGCTTTTCCAGTGGCTTATATGATATTGTTGAGGTGCAGGCACTTGAAATACTGACAGGCTGCTATATACTCGTTCAGGTAATTGTTACTATTCTGTGTTATTTTGGAGGTCAAATTACCACTGTTTTTTTGTTCCTCCCTCTCCTTGGGCAATGTGGAGAGTCATGAAATGAATTCCTTCTCTTTTTTTATTATAAATGCATAGGGCAATACAGTTGCTGCTATGGGTTCATTTAAAGGTTTGAAGCAAGTCAGGAGGATCGTGGAAGACTGCATACTAAATAAAATGCATCCTGTATACCATATCAAGGTGAATAGATTGGTCCTCTGTTTCGATTGAAATTGTTGTTTTCTCTTGAGGACCGTCAACAGTTATGATATGCTTGGGGATCTGTAAACATTCTCGGTCTCCCTTTTCTGAGTAGGTTCTTATGATGAAGAAAGAACTTGAAAAGGATCCAGCACTTGCACAAGAAAACTGGGATAGGTTTCTTCCAAAATTCAAAAAGTAAAACATCTACTACTTTTGTTGTATATGGATATAATCATTTTCTTTCAATCTCCTGTTATGTATATTTCTTCTATTTTACATTACTTCTACGA
Organism: Juglans regia; assembly: GCF_001411555.2. NCBI lineage: Eukaryota > Viridiplantae > Streptophyta > Magnoliopsida > Fagales > Juglandaceae > Juglans > Juglans regia. The sequence continues at coordinate 990,079 of NC_049913.1, forward strand.
TTTTGACCCAGGAAAAATGTTAAACAAAAGAAGGTTAAGACTAAAGAAAAGAAACCGTATACACCTTTCCCTCCTCCACAACAGCCTAGCAAGGTGAGGAACTGCTTCTAGTCTCTACATATTTTAGATTCCTGCAAGAGATTCAATGCTTTAATGTATTTATTAGGCTACTTGTTTCTTTGATTTTATTAATTAATAGGGAGGTCTAAAAGCCTCGTGTCATATCTCTTCCACACATGAAAAGGATACAAATTTCAGCGGTTTTATATGGTTTTATCTTTTTAATTTTTTTTCACTCTATATCTTCTTCTTTTTCTTTTTGTTTTCCTCTTATCTTGTCTTTTTATTTATCAACGGTATCCCTCTCTCATTTCTCTGATACTTCAGTTCCTGTGGAAAATGTTTTGAATGATTAATCTGTTTCAACGTCAAGTTTTTCTTTTTGCTTTGCTTGGCGGTTGGTTTGTGAGTCGAAACAATGATTTTCTTGCTAGTTTAGTTGGATACAGTGAGGTATTTTCTGGAGTCCGGTTCTTTTCAGTGGGTTCCTCGAAAGTTGAATATATTTGTAGAGTACTTTGTGTAATTGGACTCCGTGCCCTTCTTATCTTGCGTCTCTTTTAACTAATCTGTTTGTTGTCTTGTTAAAAGGAATAATATTAATACATGGGATGCAATATTCTATGGTATTTTCAGATTGATGAACAATTGGCGAGTGGAGAATTCTTCATGTCACAGAAAAAGAAATCAGCGAAGAAGTGGCGAGAGAAGCAGGAGCAGCAGGCACAGAAAACAGCAGAAAACAAAAGAAAAAGAGAAGCTGCATTTGTTCCCCCAGAGGTGGTATATTCTGAAGCTAATTATTTCAATTGTCTCCATTTTATTGACATCTTGATTCGTGCTGTTTTACGTGATGTTATCTTTTATATGAATGAATTTTATCAATTTTGGCATGGCAATCTCAGGAGTTGAGAGACCGGGAGGCAAAGTCTGAGGATAATAATAAAGATGTGGCGGCCATGGCCATGTCTCTCAAGGTAATAGTAGATCATAAGATTTGGGTTGTCTTACTTCATGAGATCTTTCCATTATAATTCAAGTCCTTACATCGACTGCTCTACAGAAAAAGGCTGAGGAGTTTGGGAAGCAAAAATTGAGTGAGAATATCAATGCTGAAGCTTATATTGCAGCAACCGGAGAAACTTCGAGAAAGAAATCCAAGCGCTCAGTGTGAGGATCAATGCTGATGCTTATACGGCAGCAGCCTCGGTCTCGTATTGCATTTGCAGCAAGTATGACGTGTTTAGTGAATGAGAGAAGTTGCATGGATGATCCAGCCAAGCTTGTACGAGTCGGAGTCTTAAAATCTTGCCGTGCATGAGAAGAAATAATTTATTGAGTAAAGAAAATGAAAAAAAAAACGGCATTTACAATTTGGATATATACTCTGTTTTTGCTAACCCATACTGGATATGAAGTTTTTAGTTATTTGGTTCTTGTTGTGAGTAGGGGTGTACAAAATTCTGTCCAGACCGGAAAAACCGACTGGACAGGACCGAATACTAGAGGGGCCAGTCTCGGTCTCAAAAATTGTGGACCGAGAAGTTCGGTCCGGTCTTAGGATTTATAAATTTTGGATTGGACTGGGCCGAACCGAATTATATATATTTTAAATATTTTTAAAATATTTTTATATAGTAATTATATAAGTTAATTATGTAATTTTTATCTAATTTATTATCATTGACCATATAAAATATTAAATAATATATGCTATCAATTAATAATATATCATAAATTTTGTGATAATTTATGTTATTATATGTAAATAGACAATAGTAATGAAGAAATATTAGTTCCATGAAACATTTTTCTTAAATTTTAATTATTCATTGTTAATTTTTTTTTTTGCAATACACACTCATACTTATGAAGAGTCTCATAGGAACCTTCAATTCTATCTCCCTTCCTCTCTCTCTTATTTTTTTCTTTTTGGCTCGAGCGGTATATCGAGCGAACATTAAGGTTAGTGATTTGCTCGAACGGTGTGTTGAACACCTATCTAGCAAATTCACGAGTTGATCTTCGCTCGAGCTAGCGTTAGCTCGAGTGGAAGTTGAGTGAACTCACGAGTTGCTATGGACATTTAGAGTAAAGTAGGATTTAAACAACGCCATTTACATCCTATGGACAGATCGGATCGATAGGGACCGGTTCGGTCCGATCTAAAAAATACCATTCGGACTGGATCGAATTCACCCCTAGTTGTGAGTCGTTGGGCTGTAGTTTTCTTTTGTTTGTTAGATGTGGGCCGGAAGCAGACAATCGGGTCAAGATCGACTCATTGGGCTTCAAATTCTTTTCAACGATCACTTCTAATTATCAGTTTTGATCATCATCTTTCAAACCATCAAGATATTACAATGCATTTCTATTTTCAAAACAACAAAATATTTTCTAAAATTTCTTCAAAAAATAAAAATAAAAATAAAAATAAAATACCCTATCAAATAAAATAAGTAAATTCTTAACAATATGAGAGTTTTTGAAAACTAATTTATGACTGAAAAAATAATATTTTTAAAACTTAAAAATAACTTGGAAAGATATCTTTATTATGAACTGGATCTGCCAAATATACATCAGATATGCGTGGTCTAGAAGATCTCTACATCCTAATCGTAATGGTAATTTCAAGTACCCTTTTCTCCGGCTTCTTTTTTAACTAAATAAACAAACAAAACCCAGCCTTTCCCAGTTGGCAAAATCCCATTTGCCAAACCACTAACATCCCAAAATCTAGGTGGGCCAACCTGACAGACAAAGCATTTCCCCTCCTACAATTTCAACGATGTTTTTGGTTCCCCCTAGCCCCTAGGCCTCTGCCAAACTCTCTCTCTCCTCCCCCTTCCTTCTAGCTTATCCTATATATATGCACAATTATATTCGAATCCATCGTCTCCATTCCCCTCGGGTACTATTTTTTTTTTTCAAAAAAAAGGCATGGCGAAGTCTTCATTTTTGGTCCTGATTTCTTGTTTGGTCCTCTTCGTTGCTCTTGCGACGGCCATGGACATGTCAATCATCGACTACGATCTAAAACACGGCCCGAGGACTGAGAGCCACATGCGGACCATGTACGAGGCTTGGCTAGTCAAACATGGCAAGGCCTATAATGCACTGGGAGAGAAGGAGACGCGGTTCGAGATTTTTAAGGATAACCTGAGGTTCATCGACGGGCACAACAAGATGGAGAACCGGACGTATAAGGTTGGATTGAATCGGTTTGCAGACCTGACCAACGAGGAGTACCGGTCCGTGTATTTGGGCGGCAGGATGGAGAGGAAGAACAGGCTTTCTGGGACCCATAGTGACCGGTACGCATACCAGGCCGGCGAGGAATTGCCCGAGTCCGTGGATTGGAGGGAGAAAGGGGCTGTTGTGGAGGTTAAGGATCAAGGCCAATGCGGTGAGTTTTTGGGGTTTTCATTTTCATTTTTATTTTCTTTTGTTAGTTCTTGTTTCATTTGCTTTTGAAAGTTTTTGTTTTATGTCGATGGATCTAATTATAATGATTTCTCTAATATTAATGGATTAAAATATTTGAATTAATTTTTAATTAGTCAATCAAACATAATGCTTCAGATTTCGTTATATATATATTAAAAAAAAAAAAAAAAAAAGGTTCCATGGTCGAGGTACCATGGGATGATAATGGACGTTGTCATTGTCGTGAGCTAACCAATTTTTGATGCGTTGTTAGACTTTGACACGGAAAGATATTTTACCTGAAAAATGCTTGGAAATTCTGTTACTTATTATTGTTTATTTTCAATCTCGGAGGAGACTTTTGATGCGTTTAGATCCATTTTTGTATTTTGTCAACGTGGCTTTAAGAATTTTTTTTTTTTTTTGAAGATGGCTTTAAGAATTGTTCAGAAGAAACTATCTTTTTGCTTTGAAATAAAACATTTTTATTGAAAGAAACTACGGTTGTGAAAAATTATCTTTACGTTCAGTTTATATTTTGTGGTCAACTGGATGCACTTTGATTACCTAGTCTGATGCTTACATGATGATGTTTTTTAGATGATACAAAAATTTCAAATTGATGTGAGATTTGTAGTAAACAATAGACTCTGATTGGTGGCGGAGGAAGAGTAATGCCATGATATTAAGTAAACATCACGTGTCAACCGCTATAAAATATGTGAATTTGCACATGGGGCGTAAGTTTGATTAGATTGGCAAATGATGTTGTCTGGTCAAATATTAAGAATACCATAAACTTTTGTTGATAACCCGTGCATTGCTTGATGAAGGGAGTTGCTGGGCATTCTCGACCATTGGTGCCGTTGAAGGGATAAATAAAATTGTGACAGGTGACCTTATCTCCTTGTCGGAGCAAGAATTGGTGGACTGTGATAAGTCATATAACCAAGGATGCAATGGAGGCCTCATGGACTATGCCTTCCAATTCATCATTAACAATGGTGGCATTGATACTGAAGAAGACTACCAATACCGTGCTCGTGATGGTGCTTGTGATCCCAACCGGGTTCGTGTCAATCCATGCTGTTTTTCTATTTTCTTAAGAAGGAATAAGATTTTGATGACTGGAAGAGCATGGGGTTGTGCGATTCCAGCCAGAACATTCTGTGTTATATCCTACTTTATTCTTTCATCTATTTATCCTTTCAGAAAAATGCCCGGGTTGTGACCATTGATGGGTATGAAGATGTTCCCGAAAATGATGAGGACTCCTTGAAGAAGGCTGTGGCAAATCAACCAATTAGCGTTGCCATTGAAGCCGGTGGGAGAGCTTTCCAACTCTATGAATCGGTAATGGCTGTATCTCATTGGTGTTTAACTCCCTAGACGTATCACTCTAATTTCAATTGCATGTGGTTCTGTGTCAGCTGAATAGTGATAATTGTGTTGGTCTTGCTTAACAAATGCCCTACTAATGAAAAATGGCGTATCGCTATTTGTCCAGTGGATTCAGCTGTACAAGAGCTAAGCTCTTGTATCATTTGACTGAATCCTAACTTGCTTCCATTCCAGACCAAGTGAAGTTGGTCTAAATTCCTCTAGCTTAACTCTTTGATTTGATGGCATGAATCACTTGAGTTTGCCACTCAAAAGGATTGAATTCTAGACAAGTCCTGGAGACAACAAAAATTTTCATGCTCATCACATTGATCTTCTTCTGTTCCAAATTTTTTGTCCATTTAGGGCGTCTTCACCGGGCTTTGTGGAACACAATTAGATCATGGTGTGGTTGCCGTCGGATATGGTACAGAAAATGGCACTGATTACTGGCTAGTCAGGAACTCTTGGGGTCCCAGGTGGGGGGAGGATGGGTACATCAAGATGGAGCGCAATGTAGCTGACACCACTACTGGAAAGTGCGGGATTGCTGTTGAGGCCTCCTACCCCATTAAAAACGGTCAGAATCCTCCTAACCCTGGTCCCTCTCCCCCATCTCCTGCTAGTCCAGAAACCGTCTGTGATGATTACTACTCATGCCCCACGGGAAGCACCTGCTGCTGTATATATGAGTATGGTAACTTCTGCTTTGGATGGGGATGCTGTCCCTTGGAGTCTGCAACCTGCTGCAATGACCATTCCAGCTGCTGCCCTCAGGATTATCCCATCTGCGATCTTGATGCTGGAACTTGCCGAATGGTAATTATTTGTGTTTGATTGTTAAAGATACTAGCACCTCCTTTTTCCCAGTTTGTTGGGGTTTGCTTATATGATGTTATGAAACAGAGCAACAGCAATCCATTGGGAGTTAAAGCGTTCAAGCGGGCTCCTGCTAAAAGCACTCGGCCTCACTATATTGCTGGCAGGCAGATAGGCCGCAATTGAGAAGCCTTGGGATCAGACTGGGTCTGGAAGGACTGAGGAAACCCACATGATGAAGAAGGAAGACGCGTTGGACGACCCACTCATTGCTAGGGGAGGTTGCTTGGAAGAATTGCTTTGTTCTCACTAAACTACCAGTTTGAGTAGACTTTAATTAAAATGGGGATGTAAAATTTCAATTTCCGTGATTATTGTAAATAGCTTTTATTATTTGCCCCAACAAAAACAAATTAAAAGCTTTCTATCAAAATCAATAAGTTGTACATACTGTTACCACTAGTTTTGATAGTTTGTATAAGTTCTGTGATATGCTCTTTCTTTCTTGCTTTTTTATTTTTTCTTAGGCGTTAACAATTTTTAAAGGTCATCGGACTATGAGGATTTTTCCTTGAATTACTCAAAATGTACTCACGGAAAACTTCTTGTCAAGGGATGCACATCCCATATTAGATAGTGTACACAAGGCCCAACTCCCAGCTCCAAAAGCCCATGATCAAGATATCAAAGCCCATGATCAAGATGCAAACTGCCTCCACCTTACCAATACAAGTCGTCCAGACACATTGCATAAAAGAGAAAAGGGATGATTACATTTGTATCCCTTATTGTTTTATTTCATTTATTGTAAATACCTTTAGATAAATGAGCTGTATTCTATTTTTAGGAAAAGGCAATTCTGTTAGGTTGTTAGGGAAAACCATGTATAAGAGGACTTACTGTACATTCCTTGATACACACATTTTACAGAAATAACAGAGCACTGAGAATATTCAGTCCCTGCTGTGCACTTGCTCTCTGCACGTCAATGCCTTCTTCTCCATTTTATTCATTTACTTACACCTGCTGTGCACTTGCTCTCTGCACGTTAGTGCCTTCTTCTCCATTTTATTCATTTACTTACATGGTATCAGTCGCCTGAGAGCACAATTTCATGGCCAACCATTCTGAACACTCTGCCGATACTACCTCCCATCACTCTGATTCTCACTCAGTTCACTCTGATTCTCACTCAATTCACTCAAACCAAAATGCAAACACCTTTCATGCCAACAATATGGCTCGTTTCTTGAACCTCAGTGACCACGGCAACCCATTCCGCCTTGACAATGGCGATAACCCTGCCGTCATTCTTGTGACTGACCTGCTCACCGCAGACAACTACGCCACCTGGTCGCGCGCCATGCGTCGCGCTCTTCGTGCCAAAAATAAGGTGGGTTTCATCACCGGTGATATCCCACGACCCCACGACCCAGATGACCCCTTGCTTACCCTTTGGGAACGTTGCAACGACATGGTCGTTTCCTGGATTCAAAATTCTATCAGTTCTTCCATTAAATCAAGTGTTGTGTTCGTTGATGATGCACGCGATATCTGGCTTGATCTCCAGCACCGCTTCTCTCAACAGAATGGACCACACATATTTCAACTCAAGAAGACTCTTGCTAGCCTCCTTCAAGAACAAGAATCTGTAAGTGTTTATTATAGTAAACTCAAAACATTATGGGATGAGTTGTCCATTTATGATCCTATTCCCGTTTGCAACTGTGGTACAATGTCAACTCTTCTGGATCGTTACCAACGTGACTGTGTTTTCCAATTCTTAATGGGTTTGCATGATAGTTATTCTAATGCCCGTGACCAGATCATGCTATTAGATCCCATACCTCCTGTTACTAAGGTTTTTTCACTGATACAACAGCAAGAAAGACAGCATCAACTTACCCACCATCCACCATCCCCTGATTCAATGGCCCTCGCCATTAAGAAGCCTCTTTACCCTAAAAAATTCTCACCCCAACCATGGCCTAACTAGAAAAGAGACCGACCATTTTGCACTCACTGCAAAATTACAGACCATACACTTGAAACTTGCTTTAAAGCTGGCAATGCTGAAGCACCTCTGTGTGCTCACTGCCATTTGTTTGGTCACACAGCCGACAAATGCTACAAATTGCATGGCTACCCTCAAGGCCACAAACTTTCCAACAAACCTTCCAACAATGCTGTTTTTTCTGCTCAATCCTCCATATCTCCTTTCCCACAGCATGAGGAAACCAGTGATAAAAAAGTGGGTTTCACTAAGGCACAATTTCAGCAACTAATAGCTTTGCTTCAACCAAAGGAGTCTTCCATTGCTACTCATCATTCGGCTAACCAGATTCAGTCCAAGTTACCTCTTACTTCCACCTTCTCTGGTATATCTTTTTCCCTCTCTACATACACACACAATGCACTACCATCCAACATTTTTCCTTGGATAATAGACACGGGTGCAACAGACCACATGGTCTGCTGCCCCTCCATGCTCACTTCTGCCACAACACTTGTTTCTCAATCTGTGAAATTACCCAATGGAACTGAAGTTCCTGTCTCACACATTGGTCATGTTCAGGTCACAGATTCCATATGCCTTACTGAGGTTTTATGCATTCCTTCCTTCACCTTTAATCTTCTTTCAGCAAAGAAACTTGCTACTTCTCACACTTGCTGCCTCATATTTTTTTCTGATTTCTGCTTTATCCAGGACCTTCTCTCTTGGACAACGATTGGGAAGGGTGAAGTAAGGGATGGCCTCTACCACTTGCTCCAAACTAAAGTCTCTCCTTCAAGTCTAGCCTCCACACTTTCACAGTTTTCCAACAACATTTCCACTGTTTCAGCATCTGTTTTAAACAATGTTGGTGTCCTTGACCTTTGGCACTGTCGCCTAGGTCATCTATCTTCTTCTTGTCTTAGTTTAATTACTGATCCTATTGTAAAGAACAATACCTCTTCTCTTAATGGTAAGCCTTGCTACATTTGTCCAATGGCTAAAATGCGTCGTCTTCCTTTCCCTACTAGTCAACATAAAACATCCCATTCTTTTGAGATAATACATTGTGATTTATGGGGACCATGCTCAACAACCGCATATGATGGATCCAAATATTTTTTAACTATAGTAGATGACCTTACTAGATGTACATGGTTATACCTCCTTCAAAATAAATCTGAAACCAGAAAATGTATTGAAACCTTTTACAATCTTGTTCAAACTCAATTTAATCTTAAAATTAAAATTTTAAGAAGTGACAATGGGGGTGAATTTCAAATGACTGAATTTTTTAACACCAAGGGTATCATTCACCAGAAAAGTTGTGTTGCCACCCCCCAACAAAATGGGATTGTAGAAAGAAAACATCAACACTTGTTAAATGTGGCTCGTGCATTGAAGTTTCAAGCCGGTCTTCCACTTGAATATTGGAATGACTGCGTTTTAACAGCCACTTATTTGATTAATAGAACACCTACTCCACTTCTTCAAAACAAAACACCATATGAGCTTTTATTTAACTCTCCACCAACTTATGCTCATATGAAAATTTTTGGATCCCTATGTTTTGCTTCTACCCTTTCTCATGGTAGGAAGAAGTTTGATCCTCGTGGTCGCATATGCATTTTTCTTGGCTACCCATTCGGTATTAAGGGTTACAAACTCCTTGACCTTGAAACCAAAACTACCTTCATTTCTAGGGATGTTGTGTTTCATGAATCCATCTTCCCTTTCCATTCATTACCCTCACTCACTACTTCCACCACTGACCCTTCAAATCTGGTTTTCACCAAGCCTTTATCTGACTTTCTAGATTTTCCAGCTTCACATTCTACTTCTGACCTCACAGCACATGCAAATCCTGATGCTCCTTCATCTCCCATTTCACAATCTGATTTCCCCTCCCACCAAGACCCCCATATTCATACTTCCCCAATTTCTGTTTCCACTCCCACTCCTCTTCTTCGCAGGTCCACTAGACTACGGAAAGCACCTCAATACTTGCAAGATTTTCACTGCAAGCAGGCCTCCCTCCACGAGCCAGCCCAATCATTGTCCAATTCCTGCACAGACATAACTGGTACATCTCATCCTCTAGCTAAATATATATCTTATCAGAAATTTAGTCCTTCTTTTAGAACTTTTTCAACCTCCATTTCTACTATTTCTGAACCAGCCACTTATAAACAAGCAATAAAACACCCTGGTTGGTGCCAAGCTATGGAAGCTGAATTACATGCCTTAGAACAAAACCAAACTTGGCTTCTCACTGATTTACCCCCTGGAAAACAAGCCATTGATTGCAAGTATGTATACAAAATTAAGTTCAACTCTGACGGGTCCATTGAAAGGCTAAAAGCAAGACTTGTTGCCAAAGGTTTTACACAACTAGAAGGGATAGATTACACAGAAACCTTTTCTCCCGTTGCCAAATTGGTAACTGTCCGGGTTCTACTTTCTGTGGCAGCAATACAAGGCTGGTCCTTACATCAATTTGATGTCCACAATGCTTTTCTCCATGGTGATTTAGATGAGGAGATTTACATGAGAAAACCCCCGGGTTACACTAAAGGTGAACCTCATCAAGTTTGTAAACTTGTTAAAAGCCTTTATGGCCTTAAACAAGCTTCAAGGCAATGGCACTCCAAGTTTTCTTCTTCTCTTATTGCTTTTGGGTTCAAGCAATCTAGGGCAGACTATAGTCTCTTCACTAAAGCAGATGGTACCTCTTTTACTGCCTTATTAGTGTATGTTGATGATATTATTGTGGCTGGAAACTGTCCAACTTCCATTGCATCTTTGAAAAAATTTCTGCACACCCAATTTAAGATTAAAGATCTTGGTTACTTACGTTACTTTCTTGGTTTAGAAGTTGCACAATCCTCTAAAGGAATACATTTGTGTCAAAGAAAGTATGCATTAGACATACTTTCAGATTCGGGTTCTCTTGGATGTAAGCCACTCAAACTGCCTCTTGAACAAAATTTTAAGCTGAGTAAAGATTCTGGGCAGCCTCTTTCAGACCCCACTCCATATCGTAGACTTGTTGGACGTTTATTATATCTCACAATCACAAGACCCGATATAAGCTTCACTGTCCAGCTTTTGAGCCAATTCATGGATCACCCCACAACTACACACCTGTCCACAGCACACAAGCTCCTTCGATATCTCAAGACAGCTCCTGGTCAAGGAATATTATTGCCCTCCACATCTCAGTTACAACTTAGAGCATATTGTGATTCAGACTGGGCCTCATGCCCCAACACACGTCGATCCGTCACGGGTTATTGTATTTTTCTTGGAGACTCTCTTATTTCTTGGAAAACCAAGAAACAAACAGTGGTTTCACGCTCTTCCGCTGAAGCTGAGTATCATTCCATGGCTTCCACTTGTTCTGAAATTACTTGGATCAGATTTTTACTAACTGATTTGCATGTCTCACATCCACAGGGTGCCCTGCTCTATTGTGACAATCAAGCGGCTTTACACATCGCCGCCAATCCCGTATTTCACGAAAGAACAAAACATATAGAGCTGGATTGTCATCTCATCAGAGACAAGATTCAAGAGGGCAGTATCATTACCTCTCATGTTCCCTCACACGCTCAACTGGCAGACATCTTCACCAAAGCTTTACCAGCCCATGTCCTACAGCTGCACTTATCCAAGATGGGAGTAGTAAATCTCTACTCTCCATCTTGCGGGGGGCTATTAGATAGTGTACACAAGGCCCAACTCCCAGCTCCAAAAGCCCATGATCAAGATATCAAAGCCCATGATCAAGATGCAAACTGCCTCCACCTTACCAATACAAGTCGTCCAGACACATTGCATAAAAGAGAAAAGGGATGATTACATTTGTATCCCTTATTGTTTTATTTCATTTATTGTAAATACCTTTAGATAAATGAGCTGTATTCTATTTTTAGGAAAAGGCAATTCTGTTAGGTTGTTAGGGAAAACCATGTATAAGAGGACCTGCTGTACATTCCTTGATACACACATTTTACAGAAATAACAGAGCACTGAGAATATTCAGTCCCTGCTGTGCACTTGCTCTCTGCACGTCAGTGCCTTCTTCTCCATTTTATTCATTTACTTACACCTGCTGTGCACTTGCTCTCTGCACGTTAGTGCCTTCTTCTCCATTTTATTCATTTACTTACATCCTAGGACTAGTCAGAATTTTGTTTTCAGATACCCGGTACCAATAAAATAAATAAATATTTTCCATAGTGGAGCATGAGTTAAAGCTCGGATGTGCAAGGTCTGATTTGTTGTTGGTTGGGGCGAAGCTACCACAAGTGAAAACTCAGCTTTGAGGGAAAAATTACTTGGGAAAGTTTGTATGTTGCAGATAAAAGTGGCAGATCTTTCTTAGTTGCAGTATATGTTCTAATAGTTGAGCTCGAAATGCGTCCAAAACAATTTCTCAATGCAATATTAAACATGCAAATCCAATGGCAGCTGATACGGGTGATTCAATGCTAGGTATTATTGCCGGTGTAGCAAATCCAAATTTAACCTGATGTTTTACATGAGGAATTCGTAATGTGTGCAGTGTGCTGGTTTAAATTTTGATATTGGTGTTTATCATTGGAGTTCTGCATGCAAACACACACGAGAAAAAAACTTCAAGCAAAAAGAAGCAGGTTTGCTGTTTGATTTTGTAGCCATGCGACCTTCTAGACTAGACTCCACAACTTCATCCTTTTTTAGCCATGCACTGTTGCTGATACCTTGTGGGGTATTACTGATTAGCATTGAAATTGACTCTGTAGTGAGTACATTGAAATTTTCATTCAGAGAAAAAGCAACGCCATATGGGCGTTGGTGAAAGCCAAACAAAGGCTTGAAAAGATGCATAGCACCTTTCCTGCCATGGATTAAGTGATGACCTAACCTCCCATTCCCGCTTCATTTCTCTCTGCGAGAAAGGTTTAGCTAATAATAGCTACTCTCTTCTTGCAGCCAAGATGTTCGGAACTAATCCCTTATAAAATAGAAGAATAATTCTTTTCTTTAGTAACTATTTACTATCCCATAACAAAAATTATAAATATGGGATATAAAAATAAATAATAATTAATGTATAATAAATCTCTAAAAAAAAATAGATAATCGGAAAAAAACTAAAATAGTCGTTTTCAATTATTAAAATCAGAAAATGAAACTTCGAAAAATCCAATCCTCATCCAACAGTCACTCTGACTTGCACTTTTCATCTATCTTTATATTGGTCATACAATCAGCGATATTTATAGCTGGGTTTAGATGATGAATAATATTATATATAATTGTAAAATATGTAAATATTGTATAATCGTATAATTTTTTTACATAAATTTTATATTTATTTATTTTTTTAAAAATAATTATACAGTACTTATATATTCACAAATATAAGTATCATTTCTCTTAAATGATATATATGATTTAAGATAATTTGATTTGATTTGTGAAAAGTAATTTTTGTTGACATTTATTTAAATATAAATAAATTGTTATATGTATTTAAATATATAAAATATATTTAAATATATTTAATTTTTTTTGTAAAAAAATTAAAAAATAACAGATCCATTAATAATTGATTTTAGATGGAAGGAGACGGCCTAATTCTCCTCCGTCCTCGCCTCCGTCCTCGCGATTCACCATGGCAAACCTCAAAACTTGACCACCGTCAGATTACAAACTAAAGATCTCGACAATCAGCCTCCCTCTGATGCGTTGACCAACAGAGGCCACATCTGAGCTGACTCCCATAACCATCACCTTCAAAACCGCCCGATTACAAACCATCACCCCCTCTCTCTACCCTAACTAGCTTTCGAATCTCCATAGGACCGACCTTTCAGTCTCGGTAAGATAATTATACTTCTCCTGGTCAAAGTTTCGTGGCCATGGATCTATAAATGCTCGATTATTTGCGCGGCTTGTTTAATCGAAATGAGTGATCATTTGATTTTTAGTTTCCTTTTGTAGGTTTCGTATAAAATCTTGTTGCTTTATTTTGCAATAATTAAATTCTTAAGACTTTTGGCGTGGTTTCGCCGATTGAAGATATTTTTTGAACTTCTAAGTGTAAATAATCTGTAGCTAGCTGTAGTTCACGCGAGATTGGCTATTTCACGGAGTTCAATTAAATGGTAACATTGTCTGTGTGTGGATTATAAACGCTCTACTATCCGAAGCGAAAGTCTTTGGTTTTTGCAAACGGTTTTTTTTTTTTTTTTTTGTGGCAAACTAAAACACTTCTGTGCGTTTTTAGCTAATAATCTGTTATGGGATGCTCTAAAATGGTCATGAGGGAGCAGCCAAGTCCCAAAACAGCTTCGGTAATAATGGTTATACTGTCTATCATTATTGCTGCTATGGAGAGCATTTTTTTTTTTTTTTTTTTCATTTCTTGCTTCTGAAGAACTATCTGGTAATTAAAGAAAAGCCTGCTGTGGAGAGCATTGTTCTTTTATTGGAAGAATGGTCTTTGAGGCTCTGGGTGTGTGTGTCTTGCCACTACCTATTCAGTTTGGCAGCCAATTTTTACTATTTTGGCGTAGAAGGTAGGTAGTTTTCTGGTCGTCTCATAATTAACAATTTGAGGTCATATTCTTCTCTTTGGTCTACCAAGGCAGTGATAATATTTCTGGGTTGATTCTGAGGAATATTGCCACCTTGGTAACTTGTGGCTTGCGGTTGCTGAAGAGGAACTGCTTGTCAAAGCAAAAAACAAAAAAAAAAAAAAACCAAAGTTTCTGATGGGGAACTAAAACACAGTTATCCATTTATTTCTTTTCTATTTGGTGGGAATTCGTACTGATGTGCTATTCTTTCTTCTCTCTTTCTCATTAAAATGAAGAGATAAAGAGGTACAAACCAACAAAAGATTGTACACAAGTTCAAAAGATTTGGACATCATGGGGAACATAGTTTCTTTTTATTTACAAAAATAGAGAAATTAAGAATTATTGTTTATGATGCTTCTAAATTAGTTATTTATTGTTATTCTGTAGTTGCAGGTTTAATTTCAATAGGGACACCTTTTATGTTGCGACCTTGAACTTCTATCCTAAGTCGGTCAAAACCTCTGTGGTTGTGGAATGGATTCAGAATCTGCTGATTCATCAACTTCTCCTCCTCTTAAAGCTCCTAATGTGCCACCTCCAGCTCCCATAAAAACTGCAGCTGCTGCTCATTCTGGACTGGATAATTCTCCCCATGATGTACCATCTAAATTATCTCCTTCTTCAATATCTTCATGGGCCAAAAGTCTGAAAATTCCACAGCCATTGGCAGCCACACAAGATGACTCTCCAACTGGAAATGCTGGAAAATCAACTTTTGCACGTTTTACAAGCGGATTAGCATTACGGTTGTCTCCAAAAGCTCGTTCATCAGAGGATACTTCTGATGGAACTTCAATGACCACACAACCTGGTTTTATTGGAACTATAACGAAAGGGTTAGTAGATTCTTCGAAGAATGCAGTGAAGGCTGTACAGGTTAAGGCCCGACATGTTGTCTCTCAAAACAAACGAAGATACCAGGTGGGTTTCTTGCCTTATCAACTTGTTTCCTTACCTATTTATATAATCTATTTGGGATGAATTGTAAATGTACATTTGTTTTTTGGCTATATTTTTATGCTCATTTTTGTAATTGTATTTGATTGATATGCATGTTTCCATGTAATATAACCTTGACTGGTGTAACTCGTCTTCAGGAAGGAGGATTTGATCTGGATATGTCTTATATCACAGAAAATATAATTGCTATGGGGTTCCCTGCCGGTGATATGAGCTCTGGGTTTTTTGGTTTTGTTGAGGTAACCAACTCATCCACACTGCAGAGTTTTCCTCAGCTTATTCAATTATGTGTGAGTTTTTCATTCTATCTTCATATGTGATGCCAGGGGTTCTACCGAAACCACATGGAAGAAGTGATCAAATTCTTTGAAACTCACCACAAGGTAATTACAATTGATTGATTATTGACCCTCATAATATCTTAGCATGCTTCTTTGTAGAGAAGAAACAGAATACTCTTGAACGCTTTGTTGTTAAGGTAGATTCTATTTCACAAGTTTTTCTGTCCAATATTGTTGCATCATTACCTGTTAGATTTGTTTGATAAGTACATTACCCGTTAGATTTTTCTTGTAAACTTAGTCAATAATATGCAATTCTTTCCCTGGCATTGAAATATCCAAATTTCTCTCTTGGAAGTGTGCACCCTTCGTTTCATTTCATAGCGGCTAGGCTATTTTTTTTTCCGCATAATTATAGTTAATTGTGGTGCAATATCCACTACAGATGTTCATGGGAAATGGAAAACAAATTTATTTTCTATGAAATTGAGTTTTCTTTTGTTCTACCAAGATTATTCTGACACACAAAATGTTTAACTGGTATTTTGTTTTGATGTTTATCAAGGTTGATACAGCCGCTAATTGATTTTATTCTATTCTATCAAATTAGAGTGGACAAGATCCGATTTGGGTATTGTTTTTATAAATCGGAATTGGTTATGATTGCTATTGTGTACTACAAATAAAATGGTATTTTGGTGCTCTGAAATTTTGTCCTTGTCTTACCATTTGTATGGGTATAAACTGTTTTACTTGCTCAATATGCAGGGAAATTATAAAGTATACAACCTTTGTTCTGAGAGGCTGTATGATGCGGCCTTATTTGAAGGAAAGGTGTGCCATGATTTGTTACTTAATTTACTGGGTGGAAAATATATGGTTTGAGTCCTTGTATCATTTAAATCAGATTCCATAGCTGTAGTGGGACATTTTCACGTTTGAATGTAGCTTGGAAAGATATTGCATGTAGCTCTCAAGTGACTCAGATTATTAAGAAATCATAGTTCACATTTGACATGACAAAATGATTTAGACTTCCCTCTAGGTATAATCCTACATGGTGAAACAGACAACAATGGTCAACAAGGTATCACAAGGGCATTATGAAAAAATGTTTCAATGACAAATGTTTATATTTTATATATCAATCCTCAAGTCTTTCTCCAGGTGGCTTGTTTCCCGTTTGATGACCATAATTGCCCCCCAATTCAACTGATAATATCCTTTTGCCAAAGTGCTTACTCGTGGTTGAAGGAGGATATTGAGAATGTCGTGGTTGTGCATTGCAAGGCCGGAATGGCAAGAACAGGGTTGATGATTTCCAGTCTTCTTCTATTCTTGAAGGCAAGAATTCTAAGTGTTTTTAAATTATGTGGCAATGAGTTTGGTGTTTGATAAACTTTTTCTTCTATTTATTTATTAAAAAAAAACTCTTTTATTCATTGTACTTTTCATCTTTTTGCAGTTCTTCCCAACTGCTGAGGAGTCAATTGACTACTACAATCAGAAAAGATGTGTCGATGGAAAAGGGCTTGTTCTCCCGAGCCAAATTGTTAGTCTTTCATTTTTATCTGATAATTTTTTTAGCTCTTTTTATGTTATCTATTCCTGAGTTTCTATGTTTTACTTTATAGGCATATTTTTTTTGTTCCTTCTATTTTTTCAGAGGTATGTCAAATATTTCGAACGTATTATAAGATACTTCAATGGGGAAACCCCTCCTTGGCGTAGGTATACTTCTCACTATGTATTTCTCTTGTAGCGTCAACAGACTTTTGCAGGGCTTTGACATCACATCTGGTGCAGGTACATGCTTAGGGGATTTCGAATTCACAGGTGCCCTTATTGGATCAGGCCCTCCATTACTGTCTCTGATCATAATGGTTGGTTGTGAATTCCAGTTTTATTTGAAGATTTTCCTCCCTTCCTGTTGCTATCTGATCATACTCATAAAGCTCATTTGTCATACTTCCGTACTTTTTCCCCCTGATATTCATCAGTGATTGGGCATAAATATATATATATATATATATATTATCTTAACTGTTCTTTGTAACAGACTAACAGTCACGATTGAAGTAGGGTTTCTTCTTAGTCACGCATTGATATGGCTAATGAGGATTTGAAATGACAGGTTTAAGGATAAATGCTGTAATTGGCAATCTGACCCAATTTTGATTGCATTTTAGTTATCTTCGAAAAACTGCACAGCTTCAAAACTTGCTTATAATTCATTATGCTTTGCTCAATTATTTTTCTATATTTTTTTATATTGCATTCTGATGGCTTTGCTTTGATATGTTTTACTAATGAATAGGTGTTCTCTTCTCCACAAAACAGCATCCACGAACCAAGGATCTTTTGGTAGGTCTGATTGTCTGGTAGCAACACGTTAGAAATCTGAAGAATAGTTCTTGGTGACATTTTTTTCAATTTTGGATTTCATGCATCTATATTATTTTTATGCAGCCAGAAGATTTTTGGTTTAGTGCGCCCAAGAAGGGGGTAATGGTCTTTGCCTTGCCAGGGGAGCCTGGCCTAACAGAGTTGGCTGGGGACTTCAAAGTCCATTTTCACGACCGCCAAGGAGATTTCTACTTGTCTGTAATTCATCTTCATCGTAATAAATCACTCTCTTTTTAGCTATTTATATGAGAAACTGAAATTTGTTACTTATTTAATTTTCAGTTGGTTAAACACAACGATGACGGAAAATAGAAAAGTTCTAAACACCAACGATCTTGATGGGTTTGACAAGGTGAAGATCAAGCATTTACCATGTGATGATCTGGACATACTGTCATACAGCACTTACATTCCTGCACTTAAATATTTTTCTTTACAAGATGTCGTTACATTAATTCAGAATCAGATGGATCCCGTTATTAGTGTTACTGCTTTACTAGCTTTCTTTGTGATTAGCGTCTGACAATATTAAT
The DNA here is from genome assembly GCF_001411555.2 of Juglans regia. NCBI lineage: Eukaryota > Viridiplantae > Streptophyta > Magnoliopsida > Fagales > Juglandaceae > Juglans > Juglans regia. Next base: position 1,008,572 of record NC_049913.1, read on the forward strand.
TTTTCTTCTTTACGGGCTGCAGAGGAAACTTCCTTCCCCTGGATTTCAGGTTGAAGTTGTGCTGGTAGATTATAACAGCAGTGCCCCTACAACACCAAGCACTGAAACTACTGTCAAGAAAACAGACGAAAGCTCGGGCACTGTAAGTGCATCGGTTGATGAGGGTGCACCCATACCCAGCCAAAAGAAAGACCCAAAAAGTCACGAAAAAGATGACGTTTTTTCAGATGGTGAGGCAGAGGAAACTGGGTCCTCAAAGAGCAGACAAGCAGAAGCTGCTTCTGCAGCAGCAGGAGGAACTGCCACTAGTACCACCTCTAGTTCTGAAACGAAGATAACTTCTGATCAAATAGCAAGTGTGACTCGTGAAACCGAACATATATCTCTGGGAAACACTACTGTCTCTGGCCTTGAGGTGCCCAACAACACAGTGAGTGAATTCAAGGCAATGGCAGCTGATGCTTCTGTTTTTACATTTGGAGATGAAGAGGACTACGAAAGTGAGTAAATCGGTGGTAGGTTGGCTTGGATTCTCAGATAATCTGTACATAAAATAGCTTACTGGATGTAAATACTCAAATTACTTATTGCTGGGTCATGTTCAATCAATTTGTTTCCTTGGTAATGCAATGACGTTTCTGGTTTATTGGTTGTTGAAACAAAACAAAAAAACTAGCTGGACGTCAGGAATAATACTTATATTATTGGGCTCAAAATGCCAAATTTGTTTCATTACTTTCCAATGAAGGGGGAAAAATGTAAGATGTTAATGACACTGCAAATTAGTTGTTAAAGTGTGGTATATTTGTTTTATTCTGTTTTACTTATTTTTAGTTTTGATTTTGTGTTCTGAAACTTATATATATATATATATATAGACACAGAGGGATGTATAAAGTATTGTGAAATATGATTACTACATAAATGGTTAATAGGTTTATCATTTCTAGGAAACTGCATCAATGAATGCTTCCCTCCGCTTTAGGTTGGTGGTTGGGCTTTGAAAATTATAGCCGTCACGTCTCCTGCCTTCGAAACCGCATGCTGAGTCATTGCGAAATTTCTGAGAAGCTCATTGTATTGGTAATAAGAATTTATCATCCTCAAGTACCATATATTTTATTTATTTTATTTTATTTTTTATTTTTTTTCTAACAAGTTATTTTATTTTTCATTTTTCTTATAACAAATATGTGATGTGATGTGATGTGATGTGGTGTGGAATGATGAATAACATCGAGAAATACTACTCTTGAGATTTTTACTCTCTTTATAAATCTAGCACTTCTCATTTGATATTCAATTTGTTATATACATTTTAATCAAATTTCTCCTGATTAAATAAATGACTTAAAACGCTCCAAAATGCATCCCTTTCAATTCATCCCTCTTTTTTTACATGCTTAATAATTTAAAACCACAAATCAACTGAAAAATGATTCCCTACGACTTGGGGGCATTTTTTGAATAAAACAGGAGACTCCTTCCTCTATTTGAGACTTTACTGGTCATTTCTCGTAGCCGCGTCATCTTTCTACACGCGCTGGCAACTCACGCGGTCAGCATTTCGTGTCCCTGGTGCCTGCGCTCTGTATAAATTAAAGGGGCGACCTTTTGGCGATCAATATCCGAAGTCAATCGCAACCTTGCTCGTCCATGTCGATTACTGGTATCCAAGGCCAGCTTCTGGAGGTTACAGGTAATAATTTACATAGCCTCTCACTGTTTTCTCTATCTGTCTCTTTCTTTATTCCTTTAAACTGATGATAAAGAAGGAAAGAAAAAACGCAACCCCGTCTCCGTGTCCCTCTTCTTTAATTTGGTCTTTGATTTTGTGCAGTTGTTGGGTGCAACAAATTGAAGGACACCGAGTGGATCTCACGGCAGGACCCGTACGTGTGTGTTGAATATGGTAGCACCAAGTTCCGCACCAGAACCTGCACTGGTTTGTACCCATTTCTCTTTCAGATCTCAAATCAAGCATATTCTCTACGTGTTTTTTTAAGAATGCTATAGCATCTAGTCTCATCCACGTTGTTTCTATTGGTAAATAGATGGTGGCAAAAATCCAACCTTCCAAGAGAAGTTCGTGTTTACGTTAATTGAAGGTCTTCGTGAATTGAACGTTGTCGTTTGGAACAGCAATACCCTTACTTACGACGACTTCATCGGCAGCGGAAAGTAATTAGCTTTCTTTATTTTTGTTTCTTTAATTATCTCGTGTGCTTTTTTAGATCGTACGGATTAATTTTAATTGGGTCGCTTTGATTTTTGGTTTTGTCGGTGATAGGGTCCAATTGCAGAAGGTTATTTCTCAGGGTTTCGACGACACGGCCTGGCCACTTCAGACTAAAACTGGCAGGTAAATAAAACAAAAAATTAACACCTTTTATCCTTATGATCGTGTTTTTTATATTCAAGTGGTTGGAAGTTTTAGGTTTGCTCAAATTAACAGTCTGTGGATATATATAGTCTATAGGTATACATACATAAATACATATACATATATATGCCATCTGATTTGGAGATCTACAAAAAACTTCCCGTAGTCTAAGTAAACAAATTTACGTCGATACAATTGAATGATTTTGTTTTATTTGTTATCCTTGGCACCAAATCTTAACATTTCCACATAAATGTTTGTAATTCCTTTGGTGAGTTATCCAGCAATTCAACCCTTAGGGGTTGGCTCAAGTGGTAAGGGCCTTGGGATTGGGGGTATGCTCTGCCCCAGTCTAAGTTTCAAATCCCCTTGGGTGGAAACAATCTCTAAGGGCCATTGGACTGAGAGATTTTTCTTTTGAATTATCCGATGTGCACTTGAGGGAAACTCCTTGTTGAGGGCCTGTGCACCATTTGGATTAGTCGGGACGCTGTTCCTAGACATGCGGTGCCAATAAAAAAAAAAAAAAGGTTATACAACAATTCAATTCTGAGCTGTAATGAGCAGTCGCTGGTTATTTCTAATTCTTTTACGAAGACATTCTTTCTTAATAGTGATAGAGGAATTTTGAAAAAGTAGGGGAGAGGGGACTTGAAAATGTTAGAGTAGCAATTTTCTTTCCTGTCTAGGATGTTAGACGCATTCTTCTTTTCCCATGTCGACTTATGGGGAGTAGAGTTGTGCCGTGAGACTTGGGATAGAGAGAAGCAGAATAATGGTAGGGATAATTTTTTTTTGATAAGTAATGGTAGGGATAATTTTTATACTAAGAGTTCTCACAATACGTTTCTTTTTTTTTTTTTTTTTTGACAAATTTGTTCTCAATCATAGTGGCAAATAACTTTTTCATGGACCAAAATTCGTGATTGTTAATGTACACTTTTTCCCATTGCAGATATGCAGGAGAAGTGCGACTGATAGTGCATTATTCTAATGCCATTGTAAGTTACAGTGCTACTTTATTACAGTACTCTGGGTGATTATTTAATTGCATAGTCTTGCAGTAATTGGTTATGGTTACTTTTCTATGCTGACTGAATAATTGTATTGCGGTACTGCAGAAACCTGGAACAAGCTTTACTCCATCGGCACCACCATATGTAACACCATCTATACCTCAAGCCCCTTTATACTCTACAGCCCCACCAGCACCTGCTGCTCCTTACCTGATACCAGCACCTGCTGCTCCTTACGCACCTCCAGCTTACCCAGCTCCATCTCCATCTCCTTACTCTTCATACCCACCTAATTCAGCTGGTTATCCACCATCATCATACCCAGCTCCACCGACAGCTGCCTATCCTCCACCACCATACCCACCAACTTCAGCTTATCCTCCACCTCCATACCCGCCACGTCCACAATTCTCTTCCTATTATCCTCCAGGTATTTTTGCCTTTTAAGTGCATCTTCCTGCTGCTTATATGAGTTATATTTAAATCATCAACTTGACTAATTAGTAATTTCTGTGTGTTTTCAATCAGGTCCTTATCCTGGAATGTATCCTCCACCTCCATACTGAGTACTGAGAGGTAAGCTCGAGTTGTACACAGCTTCTGCAAAACTGAAACAAGTAACTTGTAAAATGTAATGCTAGGTTGTTGTGTATTCAATTGGAGGTTAGTATTTAGTAGCTGTCAGCTCCAAGGATGTTAAAGGTTTAATTACAAATTTGTATTGGTTTTCCTTCTTCGAAATGTTAATAGACTATTCTGTTAAAAATTTATTTGATTCTCTCTCTCCCCCGCCCTTTTCCCCTTTCCCCTCATATGCCTTGTGCTAATCTTTCTGCCAAGAACATATTAAAATAATTGTAGATGGTAGTTTTACTAAAAATGCAGCACCTTTGGAGCAAATATGACCTGACCTTATGTGGTAAGGATGGAATGTGATGTTGCTGGACTTGAACTTTTTTTGTAAGCATTGCTGGACTTCTACTTGCTAGAGAAGAAACCCAATTAGAAGTTCTAGTCGAAGGCTCAAGACAAGGAGGGAAAGAAGATATATATATATATATATATATATATATATATATATATATAAAGCAGCTGAGTCCCCAAAAGTTAGCCATTTGCATCTCCGGGGACGAACTGCAATTTCCAACTATGTGGCTATTAAGATTCTTTATGATCAAAATATTTTCTACAGCTCAGACAGCAATAGATGTCTGTATGAAATGGTTACTTCGTAGTTATCACTAACATGAAACTGTCTCAATTCTAGCTGAAAAGATTCTTTAGTTAGTTTAAAAATGAAACCCGAGTGAGCACGGGCCGCCATGATATGCACCTTTTGTAAGACATCTTTTCCATTTTTGTGTACAACTCAATCGAATTCGAAGAATCATCACTTGCAATGCATGCTCAACTGTCATACATATAAACTAATTAAAGCATAGTTAGTCCAGGTAAAACATCTCCTGTTTCAATTCTAGACGGATTAACACGCTGCATGCACCATTTCTTGTGTATGTAGAGCAAACCTTAACCACCCATTACCATAGATCAAAAATTTTATTTCCTTTTTCTTTTTCTCTAGCCACGCCCAATTTGACAACCTCATAAATTCCACGTAATAAATCGTTTCTCAATGATTACGCTACTAGAGAACAGTCTCTTTCCGGAAGACACAGTTCTTGCAGCAATAATGATATGTGTACATGCTGGTTCACCTACGTCCTTTAACTCGACTGTTTTCTCGTGTGAAAAATGCCTTCTCTTTTGTGAGTTCTACTTTTACTTCCTTTCCTATTTTCGATGGCTAAAAATGAATGCTTCCCTTTACAACACCACATCGCCACTCTTCCACATTTTACATCAAACTTATAATAACCTGACAATCTGACAATGGGTAGTGCTAGTATGCGCTCAGCTTTGACTTTTGGTCTATTAGTATAAATTTTACTTTTTCTTTTCTTTTTTTTTCTTTTCAGTTTTTAACATATTTAAATATTTAAAAAAAAAAAAACATCAATAATCACTTTTTTAATCAATAAGTAAAATAAAAAAAAAATTAAATACATAAACGGTTAAAATAAATAAACAAAATGAGACGTAGTAATATTATTAATCTTACAAATAGTCCCATATCTCTCTCTTTATCTCCCAGGATTATTAATTGTATGCAGCCCGCTTGGTGGTGTCTCCATTCTTGTTTGAGACTAGGATCAAGATATATGGTGAAATGAAACATATAGGATTGTTTCCAATGGCCCCTTTGCAAAACACTTAAAAAGTTTTATCTATAATCAATCATTTAAAAATTCAATCAGTTATGGAGGAAAATCCGAAATGTGAACATTTTTTCAAAGAATATATATATATATATATATATATATTTAAAACAAAAAACAAAAACTTTTGGTCTCCCGGCAATGGTTGATTGGAAGAAATAAAACTTAAAAAGAAAGAAAAAGGAAAGAGAAGAAAGCAACGCATTATTTTCGCGCACAAGAAAACTTATTTTTTTTTTCCAGTAATGATATACGTATAACTATTTTTATAATTTTTTTTATTAGCACCAGGTGTCCAGAACAACGTCCTGACTAATTTCAGGAGTGCATAGGCCTTCGGCAATGAGTTTTTCGCAAATACATCTTAAGTAATTCAAGAAAAAAACTCTCCAGTCTAATGGTCCTTAAAGATTGTTTACACCTAAGAAAATTATAACCTTAGACTTAGGGGGAGCATACCCCCAAAAATCCAAGGCCTTTATACAATTATGTTTTAAAATGAGAATATTTATGTAAAAATGTCCCTCATATAAAATATAATTATTTAAAATATTGTAAAAAGAGTTGTATGTCTATTTTTTTTCCTTCCACTATAAATGATACAGAAACTACTTATTTACAAATTTTATACAACTGTGTGAAAAAATAATATCCTTTTAAAATCTATTTTTTACTTTTACTTTAATTTAATGTGTTTATATATATAGATATATATTAAATATATTCTTATTATAAAGTTATGAGCTGTTGTGAATGGACTGTGGTTGAATCAGTTCTCTTTTTTCACAACATAACACCGCGTTAGATTTGGACAGCCGCAACAAAAATTTGGGACCACACAGTGCACTTATCCAAAAGGAAAACACTACTCCCATTGAGTAACGTCACCCTTTTTTTTTACCGATTGTTTTTTTTAATCTAATAATTAACAAATTATTTTTCAATGAATTTGTGAATTTTTTATATTTTTAAATTTTTTTTATAAAAAAGCAATAAAAAAATAAAAAATAAAAACTTTTTGCTGTCTGGTGAGATCCTCTGTAGGTGTAGCTTCACCCTATCCAAAATCGACACTAAGGAATTTTATAGGCAACTTGTTGATTTTATGCATAAACATATGTCAAGATTATCTTAAAATTTTTATACAATTTGATAAAAATTATAAGATGAGATGAAAAATCTGTAAATAATAGTAAAAGAGTTTGTGAACAATAGTAAAATAATTTAAGTTAAGATGTTTTATGAGATTTTTAGAAAAACGAGAGAAAAAGTTGAATAAAAATCTTATAAACTTAAAATATTATTATACTATAATTTCTTAATATTATTTTTGTTTTGAGATTTAAAAAATTGAATTATTTTTTTATGTTTTGTTTTGAAATTTGAAAAAATTATAATAATTAAGTAATGATTATATAAATATGTTGAAAATTTGAAAATTTAAAATTTAAAGTATTTAAATATTAATATGAGATGAGATGTGATGGAATGAGATCATCTGTGAAACCAAACTGAGTCTAAATTATATGAGGAATGCTTAATTTAACAAAAATTATATAAAGAATTTATAAATTAATGTTATTTGATATGATTTATGAGATTAAATCATATTTTATTATAAATAAATTAAACATATTACATTAAACAATATCCATTTATAAATTTTGGTGTATAAGATTTACGTGGAATCTTAAAAAAAAAAAAAAAAAAAAAAGAAGGTTGAAATGGCCTTATCCATTGACTTTTAAGTTTTTTTCTCTTCTGGTTGAGGACCAAATCCTACGAGTGCCCTGAAGGGGTATCCACTCACGTTTCATAGAATTCTAATGCTAGGAAGAAAAGGTCTACCGAAAACGTAAACCTTTCGATCTAGAAGGACCTTCTTCACTATCTTCACTATTAATTCCTTTTCTGTTCGGGTTCAGGACCCACCTCAATTGGACCCATATTTTATTGAACTTTGCTACACAATCTCCATCACACTTCATACTCCACATTTTTTTAAATTTTTAAATTTTTTAATATTTTTTTAAAATTTTTTTTTGAGTTTATTCTTTTTAAATTATTTTAAATTTTTTATTCATTATTTATATAATAAATATTTAATAAAAGAAAAAAATAATAAAAATTAAAAATAATGTGGAGTGTGGAGGTTGTATGAATAGTAGGAGGTTGAGTAGATTTTTTGTATTTTATTTCAATTCACTAAATTACTTTTGTAATTATTAAGAAAATACAGATCAAAACGAGAAAATAAAATAATAATGATAGATACTGTAATGTAATCGTGGAGTAAATAAACGTTATACAATTTTTTTAAAAAAATATAATGTTTACTATAAAAAAAAATTAAGTAATATTTACGCTCTCTATGAATATAAATATAATAAAGTCAGAAAATCAAATTAAACATTTTAATTTATTTAATTCTTTGCCCAAGATTCACGTAGACCGACTCTCTCTGTCTACACGCTTTGGCAACGGACTCGGTCAGCTAGCATCCCTGAAGTTTCCATGCATGCAACCATTTTTTCCATTCCGAGTACAGAGAAGCTCCTATCCTGAAGTTACCGTACAATTAGAAACATGGAGATTATAGTTGAGGTAAAACATATACGCGGATATAGGTAGTTCCCAGAAGCCGGCACCATAAAAAATTCAAATCTAGATCAACACTATAAATCTGGGACTCAATTTCCTCTTTCTGAACATGAGAAGGGAGCACGGAACTAGAAACTAATCCAACACACCAATTAAGTGATCTTTAGTAGATAGCTTAGTCCGGATCCTCCGATCCCCTTGGGAAGCATCAAAGATCAAACAGCTACAAGTCAATATATTATAATTCCTCGTCCATGTCGATTACGGGTATCCAAGGCCACCTTCTTGAAGTCACTGGTAACATAGTTTCCATTGTCATACTTCACCCTTTTCTTTTCTTATCAGCTAACAAAGAAAAACCAATATTAATGTTCACGACCCAGCTTATATATATTAATGATCCTTATATATATATATAGCTCGCTCTTGTTCAAATTGACTTCTTTTTATTGTTCTTATTTTTTTGGTTTGGTGTACGTAGTGGTTGCCTGCGACAAATTGAAGGATACCGAGTGGGTTTCAAAGCAGGACCCGTACGTCTGCCTCGAATATGGTGGCACCAAGTTTAGAACCAGAACATGCACTGGTTTGCACCCTAATTCTGATCTGTCTCATACCTATTTGTTTCTCTTACGCATTCTTTTAATTTTCTATATACGCTAGCTAGCTAGCTAGCTGATCAGGTAGTAAGAATATATATTAGTACTAGTAGTACTCCTATTATATATAGCCATCATGTTGACCATAATTTTGATGGGTGCACAGATGGGCATACGGATCCGGTATTCCAGGAAAAGTTCCCGTTTCCCTTAATCGAAGGTCTTACAGAGTTAACCTGCGAAGTTTGGAACAGCAATACCATTCTACCCCACACTTTCATCGGCCGCGCTAAGTAATTAATTATTTATATATACTCAAATTAATATTGAGTTAATCGTGCTTTATATATATATATATATATCGTTTTGGATCATGATGAATTAATTTAAACTAGATGGTTAATTTTGGTATATTAATGTTGGATGATAGCAGGATTCTATTGCGAAGGGTTCTTTCTCGGGGCTTCGACGACTCCGCCTGGCCGTTTCAAGATAAAAATGGCAGGTAAATTATAACATTTTTAAGATATTAAGTACTGATCTTAATTTATATTATATACTACTACTATTAATCCATATATGCAAGTGGTTGGAGCTAGCTAGCTGTTAATTCGTGTTTTCTCAATTTGCGTTAATATATATATATATATATATATATATATATATATGGACCAGAATCAGGCCAAGAGGATTAATGTATCATCCACCTTCTCCTGTCATTGCAGATATGCAGGACAAGTGCGACTAATATTATGTTATGAGAATAATGTCCTGGTAAGTTACATTAATATATATATATAATTGCTACAAAATTACACAGACAATAGTCACAATACTTGTAGCATTAATTAGCTAATATCATAGTCTTATATTAAAAACCCGCGTGGAGGTTATTTTCTCATGGGAGATGAATATATATAATTAATATTGCCTATTATAATATTGGAGTATTGCAGAAACCTGCAACAAGCAGCTTTGCTCATCTGTCGTCGTCGTCGTCATGCCGGCCATCTGTAACTCAACCAATCTTCCAAGACCTTCATTGGTGCTCTCCAGCAACAGCTGCCAATCCTTACCCAACTCCTGCTCCGGCAGCTCCTTACGCACCTCCGGCCCGGCCCTACCCACCTCCATCTGATCCTTACTCTTCATACTCAATATCTAACGCGGCAGGCTATCAACCATTCCCATACTCAGCTCCACCATCAGCAGTCTATCCTCCCCCACCGATATACCCTCTAAATTCAGTTTATCCTCCATCTCCATATCCACCAGCTCCGCAATCTTCACACAGTCTTTATCCTCCAGGTATCTTTGCGACGACGTTTTAGGTGCATAAATGTACTTTCTGCTGCACCTAGCTGGTAATATTCATGAATCCAAATCACTTTAATTGAACTTCTCGATCATGTTCTATATATCCAGGTACTCGGTCTTATCAAGGTACGTACCCTCCCCCGCCATTTTGAGAGACAACCTGGAGCTTCTGCACACGGAAACGAAAGAAGTTCACAGCCCAGTAATTGTATATATGCATGATATAATGCGTATATACATGATTTGTTTTGAGATAATTCTCAATGGGTTACCTAAAATATATGTTTTCTTCTAAAAGTGCAAATATTTGTCCAAAATGAATGTAGATCAATGAATTATATATGTATCACTACAAGCAATTGACCACCAGTGTCATATAACATCACTTCATAAAAAATGTTTGTAAGTTATTTGTAATTTTGAGTAGTTTCTCGTCTGATTTGATGTTCAAGATTTCATACCTACTTCTCAATATTTCAGAACAAAATTATAAAAAATTGTCTACATAGATCATTAGAAGTGGTTCACGAGATCAGAGCATTCTTGTTTTGGGGAATACGTTGATTTTACTTTCTCATGTCTAAAACGAATTGAAGTGAGATTAGTGATTAGAAATAATATATATTAATTTAGATATCAGTATTCTGATGGGCTGAAAATGGGGTAGGGGATCGAGTCCTTCAGACACCGGATCAGTGTTTTCACTCTTTTGCAAGTGGTGCCAATCTCGAATGGCTGGCCTTTCCCGGTCCATGCATGGGGGTATGGCCTGGGCCAGGCTAGAAAGAAAGCTTAACTAAATTAATGGCCGAAAATCAGCCTATCTACTCTCTTTCATGTCCAAGCTAGCTAGCTAGCTAGCTTGCTTGTGGGTTTTGAAGTTCTTCTGAAAATTGAAATGACCTTTAAATACAAGCGCTTCTTATTGAAGTTAGAACTTTAGACTATTAATACTGGAATTGTAGGCTACAAATACCCATTAGTTATTGCATAATATATTTCAAAACAGCATTATAATGATATTGTAACATATATATGTTTTCTAGTTTTCATGAGGTTTGAAGCTCCAAAGTCAGAGCTGCGTCGCTTCGCTGGTCCTCGGTGCTCCTGACAGTTCCCAAGGCATCAGCGTGGCGACAGAGGATCGTGGCAAATTACTTTTTTAAAAAATAGTAAATAAACCCAATTTATATATTAAATAATTTAACATAGTTTTTTCGATTTAGAGAAAGAATAGTTAGGGTGATTCGGTTCTAGACATCTTTTGGAATTGAATCTATATCTATCGATTTTGGAAATTTAACAATCGGTACACATCAATTCTTTTTTTTTTTTTTATCTTTTTTATTTTGATTTGGTCCAATTAATATTTATATTTATATTTAAGATTAAAATTTTATGTTATATTAATTAATATATAATATAACATAAAAAATAATTTTTTTAAAACATTACCATCAAGTTCATTTCAAATTGATTTCTAAAACATGAAAGTCAGGATCGATCAAACTGATTTCGATTCTTAAGAATCGAGACCAAATTTGTTCAAATTTTTAAAAACCAAAATCTAATTGAATCTGTTATGAATCGGATGGAGCGGGTTCGATTTGATGGATTTAACTATAATTTTTTTTAGAATTGTCATAAATAAAATAAACTTACAAATTGATTTACCTTTATGGATCGAATTCATTATACGATGTGTGTGATGAATAAAATTTTATCAAAAATAAACTGGACGAGAGAGAGGAATGTGCACGTCAAAGTAAAGGAAAACGTACGGCAAACGGCTTAAATTTGTCTGTCAGTTTGCTCAGACAAAACGGCATCATTTATGACTTTCCATTTTCCAATGGCAGGGCCCTTGAAAGAGTCAGCCTCCTCTCCTCCCACTTTACCACTCGCTCTGGTATTACGTGTTACGGACGCCCCCTCTTTGCCATGCTACTACACATAAAACAAGTCAATTTTAAATTCCGATAATGGTCGGGCGTGAGAGGTGATCGCGGTGGACAACATTCGCTAGCTTTCTCCATTTTTTTTTTTAAGAATTCTATTCATGATCTGTCTCGTGGACTTGGGCGCCGCTTTTGTCTTCTTGTTGTATCTCTCTTATCACAAGTCACTTTCCCCTCGCGCACTATCTCTCCCCTTGTTCCTCCACTTTTGTATTATAATTTATTAAATCAAGAATATATTTATCATACATATATCACAAATTAAGTTTATATTAATAATTTAATATTTATATTTATATTTAAAATTAAAATTTTATATGATAAGATTAATTAATAATTTAACATATAATATAATATAAAAAAATTATATATAATATCAAAATTATAAATATATATACCGGTCTGATTCGATTTAAACTAATTTTTAAAATATGAAAATTAGTATCCGATTTAATATCGATTTTGATTCTTAAAAATCGGTATAGACCGCTTACAAACAAGATCAAATCTACCGGTTAGGTCTGATCCGATCAACCGATTTTTCATTATTTTTTTTTTTACATCTCTAAGGTTAGGTTTAGATGTTGAGGTAGTCTCAAATGATTTGAGTTGATTTATAAGTGGTATTTTATGGATTTCATTGAGATGTATTTGAATGTAAATAAATTGAGATATATGTAATGTATAAAATAGGTTGATATGAGTTTAATTTTTTTTTAAAAATTTGAAAAAGCATTAGATCTCATTAATAATTAATTTGAAATGAGCTCACTCCAACAACAAAACACAGCTTCAAACTTAAAATATAAAATTGAAATATTTATACAATCATAACTTCTCTACGTCAATAATTTAATAGGTCTTCCTTCTTATATACCGATAAAAAAAAATTAAAAAAAAAAGTATAAAAGCGTGTAGCATAACAAAAACATGCAAGGAAACCCAATTTCAGAACTATGCGTTGCGGGAAAAAATGAAATACATGCATATGTACATACTTGTGGAATGTTCCTCCTTTTGGGTCAAAGGCTCAAAGCAATTACTTTACTTTTCAGCCAAATTTAAAAGGATGGAGTGAATATGAAAGAAACATGTAAAGAATTGATTAATTTTGCTTGTACATGCTTAGTTACAGACATTATTCTCACTAATTCTGGTGCCATCATTTATAAGATCGTCAATTGCATTAGGAATCTCAACATCCTTTTAAAGCTTCGATCTCTCTTCAACTCAAATGCTTCCACCCTTTAGTCTCTTCACATTTATCAAATTACCATCCCTGCCAAGAGGTCTATCTTGGTGAAATGGATTCCTCTTCATTTTGGGACCATCAAATAAAATATCCATGGCGCTTCCAAAGGCAACCCTAGTCCTTTTGGCTATGGTGGTATCCTCAAGCATATTTCAAGTTTTTTATTGATGAGTAGTGATGACATCTACTATCCAAGCATATTTCAAAGTTTTTTATTTTTTTATTATTTTATGTTAAATATTTTTTTAACATCCTTAATCATTAAGAAAAAAATTTTAAAAAATATATAACTTTACTAATACTCACTTCTTTAATTATTAAGTAAAATAAAAAATTAAAAAATAATAAAATATAAAAAAAATAATAAATAGATAATAATAAGATAATAAACCTACCATTATTCATCATCCTTACCCGCCCAAATTCGTGCACATTCATCTCTCTCTCTCCCTCTCTCTAAATATAGAAAAATGTTCTCAAAACTCGGATAAAACCCTCCATCGGCATCGGATCTTTTTTCTCTACCACAAAACATTGAGTTATATTACCCTATAACTTCTCCAAGTAATTTTAAATGATACACTGATTCAAACTACAACATATATAGAGTAGTACAAGTAGTTTGACGCATCAAATTGTACACTAATATTCATATTTTTTTTATTAAAAAAAATAATAGAAAAAAATTGAGAAAAAAAAGTCATCTATATCATAAAAATTATTTTTATTTTCAATTTATAACGTTTTATTACATAAATATTTTATATGTCAATATTAATACGTAATTTGATGCATAAATTCGTTTTTTATATAAAAAAAACTTTTTCATATAATTAAGTATTAAATATTAATTTTTTATATATAAAAATACATAAATCACTGCCAATACTCTAAGAGCATTCTCATTGGATTAGCTAAAAGCTAAATCCAATGAGAATTTAGCTATTAGGTCAATAAATTACTCACATTGAATTAGCTATATTCCAAATATTTGGAATATAGCTACAGTAATATCCAAATTAATTTCTAAATTTGGAATACACTATTCATTCATCAAATCTTTTTTATATTATTTCTTTCTCTCTCATTTTAATATCAATTATTTCTCTCTCTATTTTAAATGACAATTGAAAAAATATAATTAGAATACAATTACAAATTAATATATAATATTATGAATAGTAAAATATAATAAAATAAAATAAATTCATAATTAAAAAAATTAAAAAAATTTTAAAATTATTAATTACTCATACTATATAATGAATAAATGGATAATCTAATTTGAAGATTTGATGTGAATAGTTAAAATTAAATTCATCTTATATTATTTTATTGTCATATAATAAAAAAATAATTATTTTAATATAGAGATTTATATAAATAAAATAATTAAAAATTAAATTTATTTTATATTCATAAAAAATATATTTTAATTTAACTATTTCAACGAGAGTACTCTAAGAACGCGATTGTAATGCCGTGAGACGTTGTTTTCGAGGGGGTCCGGCTTGGTGTGTGTGCCGTTTCATTTCTGCCCGCCAACTAAACACACCGAAAGCGCAAAGAATTCCAAACCCCGATATATACATATAAAAATAAAAGGACAAGCGTGAAGTCACTGCTAAAAATCAGTACGTTCTACTTTTCCTTCTCCGCTTTCAACTTCTCTCTGGCCTCTGCACCCCCACTCAAAGTTTTGAGGGTGAGAGAGATGGGGTTGAGACCCAGATTTCTTTTGTGTAATGAATAGAGCACTGGAACCTCTTCTTCTGAAAAGATGGCGATTCAAATACAGAATGAGCAGCAAATAGAACAACACGAACAAGGCTCTTCATTATTGCTGGACGCTCTATACTGCGAAGAAGAGAGATGGGTGGAAGAAGGGGAAGTTTTACAAGGGGAGAGTGAGAGTGAGACATATGGCAGCCAAAACAATGATGTCAATAAACCTTCTCTTTTTCCTTTGCACTTGTCGGAGCAAGATTTGTTCTGGGAAGATGAAGAGCTTCTTTCTCTGTTCTCCAAAGAACAGAAACAAGCTCATCTTGATTACAGCATTGTAGAAACAGACTCTGGTACTATCTCTGTAGCTCGTCGTGAGGCTGTGGAATGGATGCTCAAAGTCCATGTTTATTATGGGTTCTCAATACCCACAGCAATCCTAGCCATTAACTATCTCGATAGGTTCCTCGCAAGCCTCCATATTCAGAGAGATAAGCCATGCATGATCCAACTTGTGGCTGTGGCTTGTCTCTCTTTGGCTGCAAAAGTGGAAGAGACCCAAGTGCCACTTCTCTTGGACCTCCAAGTACGTGCGTTCAACCACATCTATTACATGTTTCATTACGTGGGCGTCTTTTTGTTGATTTTCAGAGTCGACGAATCTCGGCTAATCTTTTCAGTACGTTTCAGGTGGAGGGCGCAAAGTATGTGTTTGAGGCTAAAATTATTCAGAGAATGGAGCTTCTGGTGCTCGCCACACTTCAGTGGAAGATGCAACCGGTGACCCCACTCTCATTTATTGACCACATCATAAGGAGGGTTGGATTGAAGACCCATCTCCACGTGGATTTCCTCAGGCGTTGTGAGCGTCTCCTTCTCTCTGTGGTCTCCGGTAAGCATCCCCATAACTTTCTTTGCGGAAAGCTTAGTATTTTCGATAAGAACGAAGGACAAAGGAAGATTTTTTTTTAATTCCTGAACAGTAGTTTACAAATTTTCAAATATTTTAGGTTCAAGATTCGTCGGTTATCTTCCTTCTGTATTGGCCACTGCCACTATGATGCACGTTCTCTACGAAGTTGAGCCTTGTAATCACATAGAATACGAAAACCAGCTTCTGAGCGTCCTTGAAATAAGCAAGGTTTATTTCTGGAATCTATGAATTTTTTGTCTTCAATTTTTGTCCGTATTTAAGTTCGAACGTGAAGCCATTAATACAGATCATTGACATGCATCGTAACAGGAAAAAGTGAATGACTGTTATACTCTCATCGCTGAGCTACCAAAGGCCGATAATTGCGACCATTACAACCTTCACAAGCGCAAGTATGGGCAAATTCCTTGCAGCCCAAATGGTGTAATTGATGCTGGCTTTAGCTCCGATGGCTCCAACGATTATTGGGCCGTGGGGTCCTCGGTTTATTCATCACCGGAGCCTCTGTTTAAGAAGAGCAGAGCCAATGAACAGCAATTGAAATTTTCACCATTCAGCCGGGTCTCTGTGGGCATTGTTGGCAGCTCTCCGTAATCTCTCCGCCCTCCCCCACCCCAAAAAAAAAGTCAATATCTTATTATATAGATAATCTCTCTTTTGATGCAAGTTGATGTGCGTGCGTTCCGGGGTCCATCTCGGCACTTCCAAAAAAATGTCAGGCCAGCATTCACGTCTTGGAGAGGGAACACATGCCGTTGTGGAGAAGAGACGAGTGAAATTGAAGAGTGTATATTGGAGTCTTCTCCTCTATATGTTTCTGGCACTCTTTCCTCCATCTACAGGCCTCTATAGACAGTTTATCTGGACATGTTAAATCATCGTAATTTATAATAAATTCAGAACTATTTTCCTTGCTTTGTATATATAATATGGTGATCTGTTCACTTCTCACGTGCATAGAAACTTTTAGATTTGTGTGAAACTATGACATACTAAACTCAAAAGAATTGGAATTCGACTCATCAAAATTATTAAATGGGGATGTTTGGATTCGCAGGACATCTCAACTCATCTCAGCTCATCTCAACTCATCTCACTACTATTCATTACTATTCAGCAGCTTTAACTCACAAATCTCATTACTATTCACAACTCATCTCATTACTATTCACAATCCATCTCAACTCATCTCAAGTCATTTTCGAATCCAAACGTCTCCTTAGTGTCATCTTTATAATTTGATAAATTTATATTTAAAATTATTATATTAAAGTATACATTAAAATTTTTAATTTTGAATTACAATATATTTAAGTTTATTTCTAAATTTAAAGATTAACTATTTAGACTCTATAACTATTATTTTATTTATTTAAATTATTATTTCTTAATTTTAAACTATAATATATTTAATTTGAAAGACAAAAATTTAAATATCGAATTAAATTATTAATTAATATATAATTAATATAATTGTAAAATATAAAAATATAATATTATTTTATTAGTTTAACTAATCCAATGATTAATTCAATGTGAAGTTATGATTATGGAGATTTTAGATTTATAAAAATATGTACTTTTCATGAAATTAACTAATGTCAATGTTCTAATCAAATTTATCTCTTATCAATCTAATTCATCTCATTTTATTATTATATTTTTTAAAATTCTTTATATAAAATATAATTAATAATTTAATTTATTAAATTTTTAAAATAATAATAATATTAAAACATAATATTTTATTTAATTTTTATTTAAACATGTTTCGACGGGAAACAAATTTAAGGGTGGGAATGGTGAATGGAATTGGATTTGTTTGCATGTGAAGGCAGAGATAGGTTGTCGGCCAGTGGAGGGTTTGGTTTATGGGAGACTTTTTGATTGTGGGGTTTTGAGTGGTTTGACCTCGTTAGAAGAGCCAGACTCCTCCTTTCTTGGTGAAAGATTGTTAATTATTAATTATCACTGACCTCAAAAACCACCCATCTAGCGCTCATAGATTTTCTAGACTTTTTGGCTTCAAGTGTAGGACCAAATCATAGCGTTTGTATGTATGGATCACTCATCACGCTAGTTATCAATTTTTTGTTATTTTTGTTTTAATTTTTTTTAAGTATTTTAAAAAACAAAAATACAAAATTTCACTATTAATTACTTCTTTAATTATTAAATAAAAATAATAAATTAAAAAATTAAAATACATGAGCAATAAATTTAAAGAACTCCAATAACATTTTTTACTCTCCTTAAGTTCCACTGCGCACAGAATATATATGAGACTATGCCAGCTAATTAATCAGAAATGGATATGTGCCATTTATATACTGTCCAGCTACAGTAATTTCTGCATTTGACCCCTGCCAATATTAAAAAAAAAAAAAAATATGAGAATTAATAAGTGTAGTTGGCGTGTAAACAGTATAACTTGGTACGTACGTACGTACTTGGTCATGAAAACATGATTTGCTAGAATACTAGTGGTTTTAGGGTGTTGCCTATTTAAAAGTTATATGCGCTTGATCATGGTCATGATCTGCATGTGCTGTAACGAGCTAATTAACTTATAAATTTGAATGATAGACTACTTAGGTGTATATACTTGTTATTTCCACATTAAGTAGTGGATATGATATGATCTACGTGTTATGCTTGCTAATTCCAAATTCCAACCAAAGTCAATCGTTATTTAAGATCAGTTAATTCTCTGGCTAGCTTAATTACTGATCGATGGCTTCATGATATACTTCCCCCGACTTTCCATTCATTCTTATATATTATACAACATATAATTAATAAGACATGAGTACTATTGGGTAATGAAAAATAATATTTGCAGTCGTAAGTATGCAAGCGTCGTACAGTCGTTTTAAAAAAAGTGAATAAATATAGAATCCACGTGAAAAAAAATTATTTTTTTAATAATGGATCTCATTTTTTTTAAAAATAACTACACGACGTTTATACATTCCACGATTGTATTTAGAATTACTCCTGGACAATAAGAATGTCCAAAATAATTTTAGAAATTATTTTTTATTATTTAAAAAAAATAAAGGAGAAACCAAAAAGAATGCTTGCATGCAATCGCTTTTAACACCTCCACTTTTAACTATTGTCTACTGATGTATTGCTGACTATATCATGTCCAATCATTCACTGGTCATGTATTGTTTTTGGATTAGACTAAGTCGGATTTAATAGGCCGTACCCTATAATATATATATATATATATAATCTTTCAAGTGTAAAGTAATGTGAAAGTTCGTACGCACAACCCCATTAGGACCATTACCCTATATATAAAGTTTACATTCCCTCTTGTCCATCCCTCTCTATATTGCGCGGAGGAGATTCATGATGCTCATTTTAGTGGATTCCTTAATAGAGCATGCCCATCCCTTTTGGCTGTTCTTTTTGCTTTTTTTCTTTCTTTCTTTTTTTAACAAAAAAAAAAAAAATTCTCTTTGCTTTTTTCACGTGTTGCATGCTGATGGTTTTCTTCTTTATGAAATCCATATAATCTCAGAAATTTGCCATCAGCATGTTATGCTAAGCCACGTGTTATTCACTCGATATTTCACATGAGTTTCAGGAATTCTTTTGTTTGAATAACGTTTTTTTGTAGAGGGAGTCGTCATAAATTAATAATATATAACTTCTATATTAGTGTGATTGACTTAATATATGTTGTGGTCATAAGAATGGTTTATTTGATACTTAAAAAGAATTTGTCACCGATCGAGGAGTTCACAAAGATATGAATAATGATAAAAAAAATATTAACTTAATTCTTTTAAACTTTAGAGTTGATTTAGATTTAGAGATGAGATAAGATGATTTTAGATAAAATATGAAAGTTGAAAAAATATTATTAAAATATTATTTTTTAATATTATTAATATTTAAAAATTTAAAAAATTTTTATTGAGATTTAAAAAAGTTGAATTATTTATTTTATTTTGTGTGAAAATTTAAAAAAATTATAATAATAAAATAAGATGAGATGAAATATTTTTTAAATCAAAGCTGGACCTAATATTAATACATATATTTTCCTTTGCGAATGTGTTTAATTATCAGTTAGATGGCATTACATACCGATGAAAGCGCACATACGAAGAATTACTCATTAATAAATCTGCTGCCACTTAAAGGAAATGGTGGCAGTTGAAAGACAAAATAATGCGTATGATCATTATCCATGATGGGTAATAAAAATAATTTGCACAAACCCTCCCACGTACAAGAAATGACATTTCACCTAAGAAATTAAACGAGAAGTCTTCCCACAAAAGAAAGGCAGAGAGAGAGAGAGAGATTTTTGGGTTTTCGGTCTTGGTTTCATTTGATAGAGCACTCAACCTCCGAAAAGGTGAAAAGGGAAACGGTGGGGATTTTGAATTTTGGAGACAAGATCTTTGATTTTGTAGGAAGATTGTCTTTGGTCCTTCTTTTGTTCTCTACTTTAAGGTTGGTAGTGTATAGATCATGGCAGTAGATGCATGCTCGTGATCATGATTCACGAGAGAGAGAGAGAGAGAGTGTTTTTTTCAAAGGGAAACAGCTTGCTCGCAAGGTCGAGCAGAGCTCGTAAGGCCGTGCCGTCAGTCTGTCCGTCCCCATGCATGTCAATAATTTTAGAATAATAATATTATAGATGGCTAGAGTTTTAATATGGGTGTTTATCTTTGCATTTATTTTATATATATATATTGTTTAATTTGCCAAAAAGCTTGGTGATTAGCGATTCTTCTTTTTTGACCTGGTCACATCTCCGATATGCACGTCCTTGTTATCATTTCATTAATAAAACTAATCACGCGAATCTAGTTTGCACCAAAAACCCTCTAGCAATTTTCATATATCCTTTTCTTGCTTCCAACTGTAAAGTCTAAAGGACAAAAAAAGAAAAGAAAAAGACGAGGACCATAAGAGTCTGTGGGCCTCTCTCTCTCTCTCTCTCTCTCATCCCAGCCAAGGGATTGTTTGTTTGTGGAAGATGAAAACAACATGCAGGGTGGGAATGACAAGTAAAACATACAATTGCGTTGCTTTATATATATATGCCCTGCAATCTTTAGCTATTGGACAATCAATGGTCCTTTTGACTGAAACCATTTCAAAATGTTATGATCCCAACTTTCGATAAGATGTCCTCCATATATATATATATATATGAACTTTGACATGGGAACTAGTACAATAACAAGTATCTGCAGTTTTCTAATTTCATCGTTTCTTCTTTTTGAAGGACTTTCTTCCATCTTTATATGATACTCTAATGTACTATTATGTCGATGTACAATATAGATTGCAAATGGAATGAGGGATGCAGCCAGAGTTTCGATCTCACCTTATAAGACCACGAGAGATTCACAGGTTGAGCAGAAAACGGCTCATATAGCAAGCAAGCATGGATTATTAGGGAGGTGCTTAAAAAAAATAGCCACGTGAATTATTTAGAGTATTTTGCCTATGACTTTATGCAGCTTGTTATCGCATTAATATAACTTATCAATACTGTTCAATATTACGACCATATATAGTCCTTAATTACCATATAATCAGACCAGAAGGGTTGGTCACGGTGAAAGTACATACTAATTTTAAGAAAAACGATATTTATAATCGTAAATTGTGTAACCGTCGCGTAATCATTTTGAAGAAAATAAATAAAGCATGAGATTCACATAAAAAATTAATTTTTTATAATAAATTTTATTCTTTATTAAAATAATTACACGATATTTATACACTTTAAAATTATACTTAGAATTACTCAAAATAGTCGAATGTTTTTTCACTGAAACATGTACGCTGGGTAATATCAATATTCAAGTTGATGGAACGTTCGACTGCAAGGAATCATTATTACACCCACCCGGGCACTGAACAAACATGCATGCATGCATGTTATTAATTATTTATGTGTCTTCAACTTCCAATAAGTAATAACTATCCAACAAATCCATACGGACCCAGGAAGCCAGAGGGGCTCCAGGAAGCTGACGTATTATCCAGCCATGCATTCCAATGGCCTAGTTATTAGCTCGCTCAAAGAAATCAATCAGAATGGAGCTAGGCCCCCCAAAGCCAGTACTGTCAACTACCCTGCATGCATATGCTTATGTATATATTGCACATGATCCAATGCGTGACTCAAATTATTGTCCCAAACATCTCTTCATCTTGTCTGTAAACAGTTCAATGCTGATACTACACTATCGGCATCCAATGCACTGGAATGGATCGCATTCAAAGTTAAGTGGGCACCATCAGCTTATGTAATGCCAAAAACCTGAAACGTATAGCCACGGCCTGCAAAAGACTTGTCTTCAATTTGTTACAACCAAAATTACAATATAGTCTGCATAATCACTAAAAATTTCCTCCGTAGCGTCATAAAGTGTAATTAAACGTCGTATGGAAGCTCAGAATTCAATAAATATACGACATTGAAATAAACTCTTGTACGTAGTACTCTGTAACCAAGCCAGTGCTACGTTTATGGATGTGGTCCTTGGGCGTGTTAAATTTGAAGATGATACGTCTCTTTTACTAAACTCTTTTTTCCCTCTAAAATTAATTTCTAAGCCAAGTGGTGTATTGCTTTCTAGGCTTCAAGCTAGGGTCCTTTTATGGGGACAGAAGAAAAGGACAAGAGGAGTTTTGTAAGAAGTTTTCGCGGTCAGCCATGGCATGTCTGAAATCAGTGAAACTGCAAGCATGTCTGGCTTGGCAGACAAAGATTTGGGTATCTTTTCACTGACTTCAAATGACCTAACCCGGCCCCCGATCATAATCAGCAAATATCTAAAAAATAAATGGTCTATTATTTTAAACAGTGTTAGGTGATTGTAAAACTAAAAACTAGGACATATGGTAAATATATATTAGCTTTAATCTTGGGTTGGCTCAACTGGCAAAGGACTTGGGTCTTATGGGTATGCCTCTCAAGTTTAAGGTTTAAATTTCTTTTTAGTACAAACATTCACTGGGGCTATTGGATCGAATGATTTTTTTTATTGAATTATTCAAAGTGTACTTGTAGAAAATTTCTTTTCAATGGCTCGTGCATTCTAAAAATTAGTCGGAACACCATTCCGAGACACTTGATTCCAATAAAAAAAAATATATATTAGCTTTCAGTCTTTTGAAGCACAATAATATATACTTTCAGGCGAAATTGGGAACGAAATTTTATCCCAATACCGATCGATGTCAACACTGAAATAATACCATATATCCTTTTGATCTCTTTCTTAAATACTATTATTTGTCCAATTTTTGTTATCATGCATTTTACCATATATGCATATATGCAGGCAGTACTAGTCAATCCACAAATTGACCTCAATAGTACTACAAAATGAATTTAATTAATTAATTTATTTATATTGTTGTGGTTGGCTGGTTTGCATGCGATGCTCTAAAGGAATATTAGGGCGGACATGAGTACCATTAATTACAGAGTCGGAAATTGCATATAAGGATAGAGATGATGCATGGTAGCATCGCATCATAAAGTTTATTCTTTTGTAATTTAAAGATCAGCTTAAATATTCATGTACCCAAAATGTAGTGATATATTTGTCCACATAAATCTGATCTATACATAGATGATCAGATACAGAACCGCGGGTGGCGTAGGACGTTCGTGCATATATGTTCCTACTACACCGCTGGAACTCTATGATGCAGATTGTTGAGTGTGTACATATATATAAATATACTCATGTAATATTGGAATATTGATGGATCCGTCAATTGCCCCCCAATTAAGTTCCTCGGCTATGTCGAGGATCGCCATAACGGAAATATTACTACTCTAGAGAGTTTTGTCTATATCATCAAAATGACGACAATGTATGTATGTATGTATGTATATGTCATGTACATGAGCTTAGTTAAGTCAAATCAAATAGATTAATTTTTAAAAAAAAAATTGTAGGTGATATGAAATGTATTTATTGGATCCGCATGACCCAATCCACATCCATCGGAGAGAAAGCCTATCAGACCAGTCTATCAAACCAATTCTTACATTAATATATTCCAATCAAATATTTATAAATTAGAAGACAAGACGGACAATCAAGCCAAATACAAGATTATGGAATAAACGTAGGTGTGATTTTCAATCACATTCTTAACAATCTCCATCTTGCATAGAGAATTATAAGTACCTTTGCTAATAAATCCGTCAACTCACTGCATTATATATATTGACATATATATGAATATGCCTAGAGATCATGAAGTCGAGCAGCTCCACTCCAATTTGTCTAGGCATATATTAACCGTACGTGGAAGGATCATCATGTGGCTATACATATATATAAATATATATATATATATAATTTATTAATGACAGCATTAATATTTAATAAAAAAATGTGTTTGGATGATCATGATCAGCAGAAACAATGACAGAAGTGATTTGGAGGTGGGTGTTTGAGAACCTTGCAGGCACCTCCATTACCGCCGCAACTCTGCCGGCAAAGTTCGTCACAGCGGTTGTCATCCTGCCCTGGCAGGCAACTCCCAATGTGGTTGTCGTGGCAACAGTTTAGGCTCTCAACCTGCTTCATTTCTGAGCTACATATTATGGCCACCATTATCATGAAAACGATCAAAACAGATGATCTCTCTACTTTCCCCATCTGATCAATTACTTTCCAACTTAATTTGCAGCGTAATTACTTATAAATTCCTTCCTTTATTTTCTTTGGGAATACCCACCGGTATAAATTATATATATTGGTGTTTTTTCTTATTTTGTAAGACCATTTTTGACATTAGTTATAGGCATCTCCTAAAGTTGGCAGTTTTTTCCGTAATTCACTAATTATCCCGCGACGAATCCAATAAAATCTGAAACATTCTTAACTAATAATATTCACTCCTATATATAGCTAGAACTAATCTAAATTAACGCGTTTCATTGGAGTATATGGGATATTGCTTTGATAACAAGATCTCAACTAAATAAATATATAATATAGGTCTAAATATTCTAGACCCACCCTTTCAAAAAAAAAAATCTAGACCCACATCTATTAATAATTATATCTTTAATTCTTAAGGAAAATATTTTCTAGGTTGGTAGTAAAATCATTAATTTTTCTGTAAAGTTGTGTATTTGACCTGGCCATATGCTAAGTTATGTATTTGGCTAGGCAATATAACCACGATTATGTAGACCCACTGTATGGATCAAATTTTTGGAGATTATTATTCTCATATTGTTACTGACTTAAGCATCAAAGGCTTCCCATCGAACCCCAAAGCCATCTAATCTTTGGTTGCAGGTGATCGCGAGGTGGTGGCGGTGAAACACGTCCACAACAACCACGATTACATAGACCCACTGTTAATGTCGTGTTTCCTACGATTTTGGGCCAGGTTCCAGTAACTCAGGTCTTCAGAATTCGGCCTGCGAAAATATAGAAGAAGAAAATTGGGAGAGGGTGGTCTTGGGGCTGAGGAGTCTCCGATGCCCAAGTCAGTAAAGTCTCTTAAAAGATTTTAAATAAGTAAGAGATCTAGTCTAAGGATCAGAGAGAGAGTTACTGTAAATACAAAAGTTTAGGTAGAACTAGGTGACTAAATGATAGAGCATATCCTATCATTATATTTGTATTTTTGGATGAATGTAAAATAATTATTGACTTTATCTAGAAGTCTTAGAGTTTATTAGATAAGTCAATTATGTGTAAATCGAAACCATAAGGATCTGCACTTATCCAAAACAGAAGATTGAACCAGAATCAGAAACTGCAGTGAAGAGTTATTGTGAAATGTCAGCAACCTGTTAGGAGACGTTCTCGCGACAGACTTGATTCATTACTAGAGTCCTACCTCAACTAGAACTCTTTCCAGACTTTATAATTAAAGGGATTCGGTTTAATAAGGTTTTAAGGAGTTTTAGCCATGAATTATTGTGAGGATATTCCAAGTGCTTGAGAGTGAAAATTCACGTGAGAATTTTCATCTTGTTTGTCATCTCTTCTTGAGTGTGATTGTGCTCCAAGTTTGGAGGATCGTTGATTGGATTTCAGCCACTGGAGTTTCAAGAGAAGAGACAATATTTAAAAATCGCCAGAGGTCAGTAGAAGACAAATGTACCGTTTGTTTTGTCAAGTAAAAGAGTCAATATAAAGGTTTTGTAATTGAAAAACTTATTTGTAATTTGGTTTTCAAATAATAAAATTGTCTTTTATGAGTTTGGTTGTCCTATAGGATTTTACCTTTGAGGAGTTCTTCAAAGAGTTTTCTTTCATAACCAATCGTTGTCTTATGCAAATCTATTTATTTACTTCAAAGTATTTTGTTTGTTTAAATAGTCACAAGATTGAGAACTAATCAAGTTGTTCAAGTGAATTGGTACACAATCGTGTGAATATACAGGGGTACATTGGAAATTTCAGTTACTCATATCTTGGAGTTGTTATTTATAACGGGGGTCCAGGAAGGGGACAGATTGTGTCTGTCCCTATGGAGTTCATGTCCTTCGTATTATTCTTTTTGTCAGAATCTTTTAATGCGGCGAAACTCTGCGATAACATCATTAATATGGTGTGTAGCTCGGGTAGTGGTGTCAATAATGCGATGTGATTTCTTGATTTTGCTTTATCTTCGGTAGTCCGTCAATGCTCCCGTGTCAAAAGATCAAGAGTTCCCCACCTTTCTCGCTCTATCCTGTACAAGTCCCCACGATCAGAGTGTGGTCGAGATTTATATACCAGGCTTGTTTAATTTGTCCCACCAGCCACCTGTGTGTGTGTGTGTGTGTGAGAGAGAGAGAGAGAGAGAGAGGGTAATTTTAATGACAAAAAAATAGTGTAAAAAGAAATGGACGAGCAACTCTTGTTTTCAATGCATGCTAGCTAGTAGTACGTACGTAGCTTCAAGTGAAAATAATGAATACCTATATATATATATATATATATATATATATATATATATATTCATGAAAAGTTGTACAAATTATACGGTCTAGTCTTTATAACGATTTTAATTTAGAATTAAGCACCTACGTATACTCAAATATTTATATATGATCAAGTACACTCATGATCATAAAGATGGATATATAGATTTAAAAAATCATCTCAACATGCATGATATGAGTAGTACCACTGGCCGGGCTCTTAATTCTACTGATCAACATCTCTGATAATTCTTAATTTGTGAACAAATCTCGACTGAAGAAGGTACGCTTAATTTGTTTGTAATTATTGCTATCAAGATATTTAGATTTTTAATTGGAGATCATCAAACACCCCAATAACAAACAACGTATGCTAAGAATACAACCCTCCTCCTATCGTCTCTTTATATAATAATTATATATTAGATCAACATTTTTGTATTGAAACTTGCTAGGTATCAACACTCATGTAATTTCTTTTATTAAAAAAAAATTAAAAAAAAAATTTGAGAGAAGAAGACGGTATTATTTTTCACAAAAATTATTTTTGTTTTCAATTTATACTGTTTTATTAAATAGATCATGTCTTACATTTAACATTATTGTCCGTACAATAACTAGAACCAGATCGACTATATTATTATTGACAAGAATATATATATGTCATTGAGCGGAACGATTCTAGTTTTAAATAAAATATGAAGGATTAGAATATGAACAAAGAGATTTCGAAGATACCGATCATCGAGTACTAGTGTCTCTTGACCGTTTCAATAAGACCATTCGAAAGATCGAGTCTCAAGCTCCCCTTAATTTTAGGAGGTATTGAAGTGGTCCACTCCTAATGTTCATCACGTTCGTAGAACGTTAGAACTATCCCATGATAAACTGAACACGTGGGACATGTAGTCATCAAAACTTGATGGAAGTTTTGGCTATACATAATATGGTTTGGTCCCCAGACTCAATCACTTTATCTCTTTTAGTCTTACACCATCTAAATAGAGTGAGTAGAGTTTGGAAGTGCCAAATAAAGAGAGAAAACATCGTCCTAGCGTGAGCAACACCAATAGCTGGAGGTACTGTTTCTTGAGCACTATAGTTTTCGATTCCTTTTAAGTGTTTATTCCGCATTACAGAATCGTTATTATGCTTACATTTTAATATCAGAGCCAGGTTTTATCTCTGTCTTGGTGTTTATAGAATTGCTCTGTTTATCTCTGTTTTGGCCAAAAGTTTTTTGAAAATTGTGTTTTGATTTTTAGACGTTTTTTATTCCAAAGAAGATTAGAAATCATGTGGAAATAGTTTTTATAAGCATTCTGTGATTAAAAACATGATTTTTTTACGTCAAAAAGTCCATGAAATTGTGAGGCCTACAACCCAGTTTGAAGGTTGAAGACGACCAAAATGACATGTAGTTTTGTTTTTGGACAAAATGACATGTCGTTTAGTTGGGAGGCCTTTTATTCCTTATGGAGCTAAACGACACATAATTTTCAGTTTTGGTGAAAACGACATGTTGTTTAGTTGACTGTTTCTCATGGAGACCGTTCGTAAGAATGAGTCTCAAGCTCCCCTTAATTTTAGGAGCTCTTGAAGTGGTCCACTCCGAATGTTCATCACGTTCGTAGAATGTTGGAATTGCTCCATGATAAACTGAACACGTGGGACACGTAAGCCACCAAAGCTTGTTGGAAGCTTTAGTTATAAATATTATGGTTTGGTCCCCATACTCAATCACCTTCAGTCTTACACCATCTAAATAGAGTGAGTTGAGTTTAGAAGTGTCGAACAAAGAGAGAAAACAACGTCCTAGAGTGAGCAGCACCAATGGTTGGAGGTACCGTTTCTTGAGCACTATAGTTTTCGATTCCTTTTAAGTGTTTATTCCACATTACAGAATCGTTATTATGTTTACAGTGTCATGTTGGCATGCATGCATGCATATATATCTTACCAACAAGTTTGATGTTAGTGTTCTCAATCAATTAACCATTTTGTCCCATCCATTGTGAATCCCACGAAGCTTGTATCGAACTCCTTTTTAAACATAAGCCGCCTGAAATTGTAATAAGTGTTAGAATTCAAGACTCACATCAACTCATCTCAACTCATTTTATTTTATTATTATAATTTTTTTAAATTTTCACACAAAAAAATAGTTTATAATTCAATTTTTTTAAATCTCAAAACGATAATAATATTAAAAAATAATATTCTAATAATATTTTATTCAATTTTCATCTTAACGCATCTTATCTCAACGTACAATTCAAACTTCCCTATATTAATTCTTATTCCAATGAAATAAGATGAATTTTTTAAATTAAAAACAGTGACCACCACGTAGAGGTCGGTTGGGGCGCCATGGCTCTACCTGAAAAATATAATAAAAATCCCTTTAACACCAAATACAAAATTGGAAAGAAATGTAATAAAAAAGTCCATGTTAAACGTTGAGGCATTAAAATCTAAAGAATCCATGCAGTTCTTGAAAAATATGTAGTAAGTGGGTCTCGTTAGCCATATGTTGCGAACGGCGGTCTTTCTAAGCAGTAGCAAGATCTAAGGTTTTGCAGATTATTTTATTGGCTCGTACAAGAATCATCATTCAAATCTATTAAGAACTCCCAATTCATGCGCGTCAATGTCGAAGCCTGCCCCATTGTTTATAATAAAGCTCGAAGTTTACTGACATTTGATATCTATCTCCAGAGGACCCAATGCTACATTGCGAACCCAATGCTCAGCAACTTCTGAAGGCAGAGAGTCAAACGACAAGTTTATTATGTCGCCCATATGATATAACCTATGCACACATATATATTACGAAATCGTATTCACATATGCATCTCAAAGTCCTTTGGTGTATACCCCTCCTGCTCTATTGAGGCACAAGAAACCCTCTTCTCCTTATTACTTGACACCTCCGTAGGCTGACACTGTTTCCTGTAACAATTTAACCAAGCATACCTTTAACAGTAACATTGATAAGATCGTAGGTTTCTAGTTAAACTGGGAAAACCGTTTCTTAGGATAGATCACTTTCACTTTTTTAACAATTACAATCGATATTATTAATTGATGAGAATGCATCTTATAGGCGATCCCTCCGCACCAAGCAACCTGAGAGGTAAACAACGGACTGAATATATTCCTGGTTGGATGTCATCGAGCTTTAGGCCTTCTACGAGTATGATATCCTGCATATTTAAACTGTGTTAGTATCGGGTGTCGATCCTACTAGTTATATATGGATCCAAAAACCACAAAACTCAATTTTCTTATCGGCAAAAATACACATTCACCCTCCAACTTGTGAATATTTCACACTTTACACCAAAACCATCGCATTAGACACTCAAACTTCCATTAGCTAATCAATGGTGTTTTTTTTGCCAAATGGGATACCATAATCGTTATTGTAGCAGAAAATACATGTGTAGAGACCCCACTTGAAGTAATTTGAACCAGCTGCTCCAAGCCAGAACATCGACCTTCAGCTAGATGCTTATTAGCCAACCCCAACAAGCAGGGAGAAGGCATTGATCAAGAAATAACGTACTCTGTAATGGCCAATCTGTACATTTTCTAGACCATGCAATAGAGAAAAGCAATGACGGAAAGATAATCACATAAAAGGGAAGTAGTCTGATGCATTTGGCCCATGTCAGCATCACTGCACAGCATTTCATTTGAGAGGCAAAGCGAAAGAATGCGCTAACCTGTAACCACCCATGCTCATTCACATTGAACCTAATTCGTTTTTAGATGGTTCAAGTTAACAACATATGAGGTCTCATCAAAGACCATAGCTGAATCAGCTTCTGCAAGTCGGTATACCACTTTGATTGGCAAAACTGAATACCAGGGCTATGATTTTCAATGAGATCTAATCTGATGATGGCTGGATGAAAATGATATGAGATTCATACTCAGAAAATTGAAAGATAATCATCATCAGAAATCTCACTAGAAATTCTGCTACCTGATAGATACATTATGCTCCAGTAATCGGAAATAACAGCAATATTCCTTCTAAAATGATACATGGAAGAATATCAAACTTAAAAGACAATTTCTTACCCTGCCTTCCAAAAAGACAAGATGAGCTGCAGTCAAATCTTCATGAGCAGCAGCTGATAAGTAATCGATTCCTATATTCCATAACAGAGAATGTGTTAGTGTGACCACTACATTTGCAAGTGAAAGCACAAATGAAACTATCATAAAATAGAATCAGCAGGCATCTGTTAAGGTAACTCACAAGCAGAAGACCAAACAAAAAGAAGACACTGAGTGTTGGCATATCTTACCAACGAGTTTGATATCAGTGTTCTCAACCAACCATTTTGCCCCGTCCTTCATAAATCCCACGTAACTTGTGTCATAATACTTTTTAAACATCAGCTGCCTGAAATTGCAATAAGTTTAGCTCGACTTAAGATGCTGTTTTGTTATCATAGTTAAAATATGTTTTTTAAACATTTCAAATGCGATAATTTAAAGCATACCAGTGCCACTATTTAGGACTTATCGAAGAAAAATATCTAAGATAATCATAAATAGAAAATATCCATCATGGAGGAAATTCTACAGAATATGGTTGTTCTAAAGTACCTATCTGTATTTAATGTCCTAAAAAGGACACGACGTGTTCCCTTCGGGATATTTAAATCCTTCATGACTTCAGCTGCATGAAACAAAATTCAATATTTAGAAAAATTATCAGTAGATTTTTAGTTTGCTGCCGAAGGCCAAAGAAGCATTTGACTTCAATCTTATGGTTTATGTGAGTATCTATGGGTTGACGTACACATACACCAACTCATACCGAGTGCTACAGAATGTTATTCAAAAATCACGCAAATGTTAAAGATTCTTCCAGAGGAAAATTAAACAGAACGTCCAGAAAATGTGAAGTAGCATATCCCCGAGAGAATTTCATTTACCAGTTATGTTCTTGTCCCTTGGAACGTCAATCAACAAGGCCAGACCTATTGAAAGGAACAACTCTAGTCATCAGTTATATCCCATCAAGATAACATAAATTATTATCTTATGAATTATTGATAATATATCATCAGAGAGGAAGATGTGAGAAATTCCCATTTAGTGCATGGTAAGAAGAACAAACCATATCAAGCAACAAAGAGCAAATAAGGATTCCACTTTATAGAGAACCAAAAAGGAAAGACTCCTTAAAGTACTCTTTAGTTCTAAATCTATATGTACAGCCTCTAAGCAAGCTCAATTATTCTCCTATTTGCTTAAGACTCCTAGTCCTTTAGTTCACGGTCTCATCTCGCACATAACAAAGTAAGGGTACAATTCAAGAACGAGCACAAATATAAAAAATATTAATTACAAAAACAGAAGAAAAAACTAAAACTAAAATCGGTTGAATCCAACCGTAAATTTCCATAAAATTAGTATATTACGAAGCTTTACAACAGAGATGTAGTGATGCAGTGAGAAGGATCAAAGGTGATGAGGCAACTGTGGTTGAAATTTTGCAAATAAACTAGAATTTTTTTCTTCTTCAATTGTTAAAATGGTTTTTGTTTTTGTTTTTTTTCCCCTTCTCTCGTTTTAGTCATATTTGAAGTGGTTTTATGTCTGGTCTGCCTCAAAGTATAGATTTCTCTCAGCAAACAAACAGCATAGATTGAAATTATCGGAATTTCACATCGGAGAAATAACAAAACGAATAGAACGGTTAATAAATATAACGTTATAGGCTCTACTCCCCAGATATTTATTCTCCACGACAACTGGGATGTCATGGATATCACACTAAGAAATCCCTTTGCACTCTCAAGCTCTACGATATGTTTGTCCAAGTACAGAATTTGACAACGGTCAGTTAATTTCTAACTTCATAACAATTAATTTCGACGACCAATAGACTGAAGCAAACGAAAAAAGATAATTACCATTGAGAACTTCCAGATCAAGCGTGTCGACATCGAAGCCAGCGTCCAAGTAGTGATCGAAGAAGTGACCGGGAGAGTCGACGTGCGTGCCGGTGTGAGTGGGCAGCTTCATTTCCGAGAAGTTGGCGATCGAGCCGTTCTTCATACTCTGCCGGAGCCAGAGGAACTGGCCGAGGCCGCCCATAGAGTCCCACGACGGCAAATCTGGAGTGTACCTGTGGCTGATATCGATGATGCGGCCTCCGTCGTAGACCTCTCGGCGAACGGGGATGAGCTCCTCGTGTTTGTCAGAGAGCGAGCAGTCGGTGGTATCAGCGCCAGGGTTGGATGGGTATGCTGCAGTTGAGGTGGAGAACATGAGAATAGCCTGCGAAGCGGCGCAGAGTAGGAGGAGGGGGAGTACTAGAGAAGCCATGGTTGTCAGCACTCAGCTTGTTAAAGAAAAGATGAAATGGAGTCGAGTGGCATGGATTGGTAGATTTGAGTGTCTTCAGTGGCGGAACCAGGAACAAAACTGATGAACACCAATCATTTTTCATAACATATTACATAATTACTTTTCAAAATGAAGGATAATTTTAAAAAATATTTTATAAATATAGCATCACTCTATAAAAATATGTTTATTTTTAAATATGTATTATAAAATATATTATAAAATATATTGTATAGAAAATATATTATAAAATATATTGTATAGATATCATTATTTATAAGAGCCAACTTTTTTACTGTATAACACATTTATATAAAATAAAAACAAACTGAAAAATCATAAAAATATAACTATATATAAAATTAGATCTCAATACTTTATTATATATATATAGAAATAAAATTCTAAAAAACACAACTTAATATATATTTCAAATTTCTGACAGTAATATTTCATATAATAATATTAATTTATTATTATTTTTATAATGAAATATTTAGAATTTATTTTCTTAGTATAAACTATCAAGTGATCTTTTAAAATGTCATCTTTCATTTTAGTATATAAGTTACTTTATCAAGTTTCATGCAAAATCTATATATTTTCGTATCACATTAAACATATAATACTATAATTGAGAATTTAAAAAAAAAAATTACTCAATGAAATCTAGAGGATAAAACCTCTCAACTATTTTTCATGTAAATCATCAACCTTAAATGATATTTCTTGTATTTTTATTTTAGATTCCATATTAAAAAGTCTAATATTGTATAACAAAAAAACTTTGAGATCCATATTAATAAATTTATTATTTATCTTAAACTTAGTTTTAATTTAATTTTGGTGAGGCCGCATTTTTAAAAATAAATAATATATAAAAATTATAAAAAATTTCTGAATTATAGAAAAAAAAAATTTGAAGAAAGATATTTTTGGGTATATTGAAAGAGCTATTCTGGCATCAGCCCATATCCGCAGCATACCAGTGCTGTAACTTTTTTTTTTTTTTTTTTCACCCAATACACTTAGTGTGCAGCGGATGTTATGCACAGTAAAATACAATTTATAATTTCTCATATTGAAATTTTCGAAAATTTTAAGAACCGGATTGTAAATTTTTTTTTTTAGAGGCCATTCCGCGGTTTGTTCTTCTTTTCATTCATTTTTTTAACTAAACCCGATTAGCATTGGATTTTCCAGCAATCGCACAGAAAATTCATTTAGTACATCCATATGACAGGATCAGCCAAGTCTAAACCTTCATTCTTGTGCGGTAAAATCTAGCTACAACTTATAAATTCAGCGTCAAAGACCTTTATTACGTTGCGCATAACTCGTAATAACGTGTGCACAAATATCAGAAAACTGTACCAAACTATGTTGCTAGACCTCTCTCTCTCTCTCTCTCTCTCTCTCTCTCTCTCTCTCTCTCTCTCTAGCTCAACACCTCCGCAGAGGCTTAACATTATTTGATGAGGATGCATCTGATTGGTGATCCCTCAGCACCAAACAACCTAAGAGGTAAGCAATGGACCGTATATATTCCTGCAGCGACGTCATCGAGCTTAAGGCCTTCCACCAGGATGATTTCCTGAATATTTAAGCAGTGTTAGTATCGGCTGTCAGTCTTACTAGTTTTATATGAGTTTTTTCAAGTGAGCCACACACACTTAATGCAATAGAGACTAATCATTAATGCAATAGAGGATAGAGGGTAAAACTGAGATGCACGAGTCAAACTAGAACCAGCAGTTACAATAACTTCAGCTAGATGCTCATCAGCCAACCCAAATAATCAGGAAGAAGACACTGACCATGAGCACGACTAAAATAACATGCTCTACAATGGCCAATTAGTATATTTTTCCAGACCATGTTATATAGAAAGCCAATGACGGAAAGATAATTATAGTTTTTTCTTTTTAATTTATTGCAAATACCATCACGATAGACATCACCTTACCACGAGTTCACATGTTCCAAATTATGACTCAATTGTTTTCATTAGGAAACAACATATTAAGAAATCAATCTAAAACTAAAAGCGGCTAAAAAAGTATTCAAATGTTGTACATAAACAGCTAAAACTCCAATATCACACTCACATAAAAAAAATTCTTTTTCTTTCTTCGGGAACCAATATGCAGGTTTCTGCTTTTCCAAAGTACTTTAATGACAGTTCATTTCAACTCTAAGAATAAAGTTCCCATAAAACCAACTTAATTACATGACAAACACGAACCTAGTGGTTGCCTAAGTTTCACTCAAAGGGGAAAGAATTTCTTACCCTGCCTTCCAAAAAAACAAGATGAGATGGGATCAAATCATCAAAGGCAGCAACCGATAAGTAATCAATTCCTACATTCCATAATGGTAAATGTGTCAGAGCAACCACTAAATTTGCAATAGAAAGCAAAGGTATGAGGATATAATAAACAGGAAGGAAATTCATATACGTCCCCTTCGTAAATGGATAGATTTATGCTATTGAGTAGAACAGTATTTATTTTCAATGAAAAATTAACAGGTTTGAATATTGCAACCAATAAATTTCATGTAGAATGAATCCTGCATTGCTGTTGAATTACCTTGATTATGTTAAGGTTGTCCATAAGTGGAAAACTTTTCAAAAAGAGGAAACCAAGTGTTAGCATATCTTACCCACAAGTTTGACGTCGGTGTTCTCCACCAACCATTTCGCTCCATCCTTCATAAATCCCACATAGCTGGTGTCAAACTCCTTTTTAAACATAAGCCGCCTGAAAATACAATGAGTTCGAGCCCAATTTAAAATACATAATTTTTGCTTTCTTAGTCAAAACATGTTTATGATTAATAAAAATGATTTTTCAACAAAGCATCACCAATGGAAACTATTAATGCAATATATCATTTTTGATAAAATCATCAATATAAATGCTTCACCACGGTGAAAATTCTACAATGTATAACGGATCTAAGCTTACTTGTCAGTATTTAATGTTCTGAAAAGGACCCGACGTACTCCCCTGGGGATATTTAGAAACTTCATAACTTCAGCTGCAAGGAATTTACATGGCCTATTATATGCCAAACTTAAGTAAATAGAAGATAAATGTACACATTACTTTGGAAATATAAATAGGTCTTCATTCAGCTGCCAAAGGACTAGCTATGTAGTAGGACCTAAGAAGTGCCTGTCTTAGTTCTTGTGGTTTATATGAGTACATAATGCTGGCACACACGCAGAACCAAGGTCATACCAACTTAAGACAGCACATTGTTTCATTAGAGCAAACAGTAACATTTCAGATATGCTACAGGAGAAAATTAAGTAACATGTACTGAAAATTCAAAATTGCATCTGCCCCTGCCCCCCGGGGAAAAGTTTTTGTTTACATGGAGAGAAGCTAATCACCAAAATAACAAAGGCCACAAAAAGCATTCACTTACCAGTTATGTTCTTGTCCCTTGGAACATCAACTAACAGTGCTGGACCTATTGAAACAAATGAATACAGTTACATTAAGCTCTCATCAAGAAAACATGAAGCAATTGATATTTTTAAAAATGATCCTACTTCCTACAGAGAAAGATGCGAGAAATTCTATTTTCATGCAAGATATCAGAGCAAAAACTGTCATACAACCATGGAGATAATGAAAGATACCACGGAGATAATGAGAGATGGTAAGATCAAGATTCCAGAGAACCAAAAAGACTCCTTAAGAAGCAGTGATCTAAACTGATATCCTTTGTATCAATCAAGCTCAAAGATTCTCGTTGTCACATTTTCAGATGCACCAGTCTGTAGAAAGAGCAGATGCTCTCCAAAAAAGAGGGGGAAAATCTTGTTTGCATTATCAAGGCAGTCCAACAAGACATAGTAGGAAATTTTGCCTCTGTTTAGTTGAATTTTACATTCTTCAAACCAAAACATATAACGTTAACTAATAATTGCTTTCTCTTCCCCTTCGGCAGTCCTCTATGCAAAGAAGCAAAGAGTACAATAACAATCACAGCATCAGATAACTCACCAAGTCCATCAGTCTCCATGCCAGACATTTCTTCAACTGGATTAGAATGCCTCAAACAAAATGCATGGAGTCATTCCCCCCACTTTAAACTTTATCAATGCCACACCATAAGACAGTTCAATACCTGATCCCTGCCTTTGTCGTGGATCAAGCACTTGTACAATACGCCATGTAATGTTCAAAATTGTTGCATACAAGCCAGATGATATGACAAGGAAAGGGCAGTCGCCCACAACAGAAAAATTAAGCATTCAAATGATTTGGAAGTTTGCTTAGGTCCACATAGGAGAAACACATCTACCATCAACAATAACAAGCAAAACTTTCTCGAACTCGCGAGTCTCGCCTATTTGCACTAGACGATCATGTCACACCATGACACCAAGAGGCAACATAACAGTGAAAAAGTGACCAAGAAATCAAGGTGGTCGGTCCTAGTCAGCG
Source organism: Juglans regia (assembly GCF_001411555.2). Classification (NCBI taxonomy): domain Eukaryota; kingdom Viridiplantae; phylum Streptophyta; class Magnoliopsida; order Fagales; family Juglandaceae; genus Juglans; species Juglans regia. The sequence goes on from NC_049913.1 coordinate 1,046,410, forward strand.
GGGTCTGGCCCCCAAGACCCCAATAAATAGTTCCAGGATCCCACACATAACGAAGAGGGCTTCAAAAATCGTAAACGCGTTTGCTTAGGCTTATTTGAGTTAAAACCTTTAGATGATGTGTCAACATATCATAGGTCTCTTTTTTTATAGGCCCAACAAGTGATTGTTTTCTTTTTTTAGCTCGAGCGATTGTTATTCTTCCAACACTGAATTTTTATCCTCCAAGGAAATTACAAAAAACAGAGAAGAATAGGGCAAGAATCATGAAATTTACAGCAAGACTTCCTATGCAATCACAACCTCCAGAAGAAACTTCAAAGATTAAAATTTGCAAACGATCGTATATTTTCGAACTCTACAACAAAGAATTATAAACAAACAAACAACAAACGTTAATTACCATTTAGCACTTCCAAGTCAAGCGTGTCGACATCGAAGCCAGCGTCGAAGTAGCGATCGATAACATGGCCCGGGGCATCAACGTGCGTGCCAGTGTGAGCGGGCAGTTTCATTTCCGAGTTGTTGGCGAGTGAACCGTTCTTCATGCTCTTCGGGAGCCAGAGGAACTGACCGACCCCGTCACTCGATTCCCACGAAGGCATGTCCGTGGTATACCTGTGGCTGATATCGATGATTCGACCTCCATCATAGACCTCTCGGCGAACCGGGATGAGGTCGCCGTAGTTTTCGGAGAGCGAGCAGTCGGTGGTTTCGGTGCCAGGGACAGAGGGGTATGCGGTGGTGGCGGTGGCGGTGGCGGGGATCGTCAGCGACGCGGCACAGAATAGGAGGAGGATGAGTAGGTAAGCCATGGTAGTAAGCTCCTTGAAGATGAAATCGGAGAGTTTGGTTGGAGTTTGACCTGCAGTGTCGAATACTCGATTGTGTTCCGAGTAAAACTTTGACAGAGATTTGATGCCCGATGATATCTATATTGCTTAAAAAAATATTTGATCAGAAACCCAAAAAAATAAAAAAAATAAAATCATTTCTAATATCTATTTAGGACTCAACAAGAATCTGATTCGCGGTCATGATTCTCTACATGCTGACAAATGATACACAGTATGCACCAGCCGAGCGTGAACGGCCCAACATGAGTGAGTGAAAACCTTGCAAGGGCCGGATCCATGACAGGAGGTAATTTGGGCCGTTTGAGCCCCAAAGCCATGGGAAGCCCAATATAATTCAATCTAGGATTTTTGTGGACTGTCACTTCTAAAATGAATTTGGAAACTTTTAAGCCCAGCCCAACCCCTCCTCCAAGTTTACGACCATCGCATTTAGCAACCTTGAAGACCTTAATTTAAACAGAGTTGTCTTGTTATAAGTATAAAAAATTTATTCATCATCTATTTTTTTATTATTTTTTTATTATCTCATGATGTATTATTAAATAATAGATTCATAAAAATTATGATAAATAATTTTTAATCATCTAATACCACATCATAAGATGTTAAAAAAATAAAAAAAAAATAGATGATGAGTTAAATAAAATTGTTCACCATCCAAGTGCGTGGATCGGAGTGGATATATGTTCCCCACACCACACAGGCGTTAAGGAGATAGCTTATATGTGAATTCGTTAACATTGTCTTTGCATCAAAGTAAAAAATAATAAAAAAAATCCAAATCTAATCTTCTCAATCCAAGCGTAGCTTTAGTAAGTCGAAAAAATGTGTTTTCTTCCCCTTTAATCAGGTATGATTTTATTTATTTGAATTAAGTACAAACCTAACATTTTGAAAGAAAGAAACATAAATATTGTTAAGTCTGTCCATCCAACAAACATATGATGATATATAGAAGGAAGTTGGTGTACTTCCTTTCCCAACCTTCAGGCTTCTTTGAAAATAGATCTCATATCAAAATTTTTATCTCATCTCATCTCATTCTCTAATACAATTTAAATATAAAATTTTTAAACTAATCATTGTCACTTTTTGAAACTTTCAAATAAAAAATAATTCAATTTTTTATATTTCTAAATAAAAATAATTTTATAATTTTATTATTATTTTTTAATTTAAAAAATATTTAATTCAAACTATCTTATTATTATTCACAAACTATATTATTACTGTTTAAAAAAATTTGATCTCATTCACTTCTCAAATCAACTGGTAGTAATAGGAATTATAACGCTGAAAAAGAAGGTAATAGGAATTATTAAAAACTTGGATGCTAATTACAAATTTAGACACAAGATTTGACTTTTCTCCCAACTGATGTGCCTCAACAATCAGCAAACCTACTACCCCTCTCTGTAAATAAATATATCGAGACCTAGAGGCAGTACAAGGTACCCCATTCATTGCCCGTAATCTAGTGCCCTTCAGCCTCCATCAGAGACCGAATCCACCCAACTCCGCAAACTGCCCAACTTCACATTTCCACACCATACAATTACACGTTACATCACCATCCCTGACTCACAGACACTCTCTCTCTCTCTCTCTCTCTCTCGCTCTCTCTCTTCAAGAAAACCCAGACCTCTCCCTCCAATTGAAAATGCCAAACCGAACCATCCTCGACCGCCGCCTCCTCCTCCTCCTCCTCATCCTTCTCCGCTTCTCTTTCTTCTATTCCAGCAGTGTCACAATCCAAGCCCTCACGTCACCTACTGACATCTCGGCCCTCAAGGCCTTCAAAGCCTCGATCAAACCTTCCTCTATCCCACCCTGGTCCTGCTTAGCCTCCTGGAACTTCGCCACCGATCCATGTGCTGTCCCTCGCCGCACCGAATTTATCTGCGGCCTCACCTGCAACTACAACTCTACACGAGTCACGCAGCTCGTTCTCGACCCGGCTGGCTACTCCGGCACGCTCACCCCCCTCATATCCCATCTCTCCCAGCTCACTACCCTCGACCTCTCCGACAACTCCTTCTTTGGTCCTATTCCTTCCTCCATTTCTTCCCTCTCCAACCTCCAGACCCTGACCCTCCGATCAAACTCGTTCTCTGGCTCCCTCCCCGCCTCCATTACCTCCCTCAAGTCCCTCGAATCCTTGGACATTTCTCACAATTCTCTAAATGGGTTCCTTCCAAACCCGATGAACTCGCTTTCCAATTTGAGACGATTCGATCTGAGTTACAACAAACTCTCCGGATCACTCCCTAAACTCCCGCCACACTTGCTAGAACTCGCTCTAAAGCATAATTCTTTATCTGGGTCTCTGTCCAAATCCTCATTTGACGGGCTGACCCAATTGGAAGTCATTGAACTCAGTGAAAATGCCTTCACGGGGACACTACAGGCTTGGTTCTTTCTCATGCCGTCACTTCAGCAGGTTGACTTGGCCAATAACAGCCTGACACGTGTCGAGGTGTTTAAACCTGCCGGTGGTAAAAGCGAGCTGGTGGCCGTTGAACTGGGATTCAACAAAATCGAGGGGCACTTGCCCATGAATTTCACCGGTCATCCTCTGTTGTCGTCTTTATCAATTCGTGACAACCGTCTACGTGGCACGATCCCGCTGGAGTACAGCAAGACTAAGTTTTTAAGGAGATTGTTTTTGGACGGTAATTTCTTGATCGGGAAGCCACCGGCTGGATTTTTTGAAAGGGACAACCCAGTTTCCGGCAGCTTGGGGGACAATTGTCTGCAGGGGTGTCCAACATCTTCACAGCTGTGTGCGCCTCATCAGAAACCCTACGCGGTTTGCAAGCAAGCATACGGTGGAAAACCGAGGTCCTAAAGTGACAGATGTTAGTCAAAGATTTCCATTTTTTTCTTATTGAAGCGAATAAGAAAACTTATAATGCGTTACATCTAAGCAATTTGAAAAGCTTAACATAGAAGCAAGTTGTAGTACGAGTCTGTATAAACTGAACAATGTCAGATATCGCAAATGTCATCTTGGTGTCTGTGTATAGTTTTTTTTGTCCTTTAATTTTTGGATCATGTACCTTGGTTAGCTCTAATTTACTTTCGTGTTTTTTTTTTCCTCTGTTGTATGTTGAATAGCTTCGGTATCTTATATGTTGTCCTGGACCGGACAAATTTAGGCCCGTTTTGATTTGTATTTCAGACTTTCAGTGAAGCGTTCCTGAAGACATAATTAATAATGTAATGGAATACGAGCCAGTATTACAGAAAGAAAGATAAGCTGTTATAGAAAGTTATGAACAAGGTTCCAGTAAACAAGAGTTGAATCTCCTGCGTGCACTTCTGCATCTACGCAGTACCACCTGGGATCTTTCGTTACAGTCTGGGAGAAACACACCTGAAGCTGTCAGAAATGGCATATTTCCCATGTTTGGCGATTGTTCCGTGAGGCATTTCTGTCCGAGTAATTCTACAACATTAAAGTCCTTCATAATTCTTATTCTACGACAATTATAAAACTCACAGATATAAATCTATATTTTCTTTCTGTCAGAAAGTTTTTTTTTTGCCTTTTCATTTTATGTAGTATAGAAAATCAACGGGCTGTGTAAAAAGAAAAGTCGTTGATACAGTTGTAGTATTTTTGGTGTGTGCTGTAGCTGTGTCGGTGTGGTATTTATTTATGCGACATGTGTTGTTAATGTAGCGTGATGTGGTTGGTTTTGTGGGGTTAGGCAATTTGGTCGATATTCAACTATTCCTTTTTTTTTTTTTTTTCTTTGTAACTTCTACGAGGTTCTAGTAACTTACGGTTGGTTTTTGCAAGCAACAAAGTTGTTTAGAGAGAGTTACAAATGAAAACTTACTTCTATCTTTATAAAATTGTAGTAAAATAATAGCAAAGTATGTAGTTACAAAGTATGTAGCTAGATGGAATATTGCTGGCAAAGGGCATCAATTAAATGCTCCAACCTTGTCCAAAATGCATTGATTATACACGATGTAGACCTTACATTTGTGTGTGCCACTTCCCAAATCCAATACTGTATTCTTCACTCAGAAAATGGACAAAATGGGTCCCTATTTGAGAGGACTTCACTTACATTTCAAGCTTCATAATTACTCACATCGGAAAAGTAAACAATGCTACTTGCCTTTATTCCCCATCCCCAACCAGTCCCATTTTTCCTTTATGCTCCAAGGGGCAGCTTTCGAAGTCCTCTTTTTTTATCTTTTTTGGTTTATCCTCCGTGCACAAGCTCTCCTTAGTCCTTATTCATGATGGGTGAATGGCATTGTTCCTCTTTCTACCATCTGTGTGTGGCAACAAAAAAGCAAGGACCCATATCCATATGGCCCTCCAAAAGTGATGTCAACTCGTTGTTGTTATCAGATTTTGTTTCTTTTAAAATATATTAAAAAAAAAAGGCCAACTAAGAAAGATAAGCGTAAATAAATCTTTTTGGGTCAGGCTAAACTCATCCCATACAGTGTATTATTTTCTTTTTATTTCCTTTCTGCAAGTTTCATGGCGGCTTCCTTTAGCTGCAAAGAAACATTAAAAATAAGACAAAAACTGTTGATTCCTGAATTCAGTTGGAGCAACTATTCTAAACATTGCTTAACCCCAAATGGAAAATGCCCCCCCCACCCCCCCCAAAAAAAAGAAAAAAAAAAGAAAAAGAGGGAACCAAGAGCAAGCTGGCAAACAGCTTTGTTTATACGTAACTGGTAGTTTTCCCAAGAAACTGCTGTTTTCCAATTCTGTATTATAAACACGGGAGGGAATCCTCGATATACTTTCACCTAAAACTTAGTTTATGCTAATGGCTTATTTTAATACCTCGAAATAGTAGATATTACAGAGGTTTTTCACAACCAAGTGCTGCTTGACATATCTAAAATCGACACTCTTAACTACCCTGCACGGGAGAGAAACCATTGCCAAGCCTCCATTGACGCTCTGTTTGTTAGTTAGGATTTCGATAAAATTCGTTCTCTTTACAGTGCCTTGGAAGGATTTTCCATGACTTAAACCAGTCCTATTATTGCAGTAGACATCGAGAAAGAGCCTATATCACACAGCCAGCTTGTTTGAAATATTGTTGGATAGCCACTCGAGGCCTTCATACAGTCCTTGGCCAGATATGGCAGAAGTGCTCTGGATGTACCTGCAGAGATATAATTTACCAAAACCAATCAATTTACACGCATCGTGGGGATAAATAGAAGGTTTTTCATTGATGTTGAAGATCATTAATTTTTATTTTTATTTATTTTGGCTTTTGCTTTTGTTACGTATGTCAAGGTGGTTTCATCATTAAAGACTTCCATTTCTTTTATTTTCAATGGGTTTTAAGCAAAGCTAATGCTTACCAACGATGCTGATGGAGTGAGTGTAGACCAAGTTTATCGGCGACCTCAGAAACACTCAGAGAATTTGGAAGGTCTTGCTTATTGGCAAAGACAAGAAGCAAGGCATTGCGTAATTCATACTGCAAAAAGTGAGCACAAGTGAATCTTTCTTCCGTATAATTATGGTTTGATCACTGCCATACTTCTATAAGCACGATAACTTTTTTCCTATCCATTTTATTATGAAAGATTCACCAAGCACAGGTCTAATTGCACCAAAACAAACTTGATATCTTTTTATATTTGGAAGTTTCTCAGTGCTCAAACAGTGGTTTAGAGGCATTCGGATACGATGCTTTGAAGGTAATATAGAATCCTATTCTAACGCATTGCTCTTAGGCTCTTACTAACCTCGCCAATAATACGATGAAGCTCATTGCGGGCTTCTGGGATTCTCTCTCTATCATTGCTGTCCACAACAAAGACTAATCCTCTAGTATTCTGAAAGTAATGTTTCCACAAAGGTCGAATCTGTTAAGAAACGAAATTGGTTTAGAATATGTTGATTACATTAAAGTGATGAGCTTGATTAAAGTTTGTCTGAATTATAACCAAATTTAACCCCTCTTCAATTGATCAGTTGAGTAAATGCAACTGCTTGGGCAATTTTTCAGAAATCCATGCTCAAATCTCTAATCTAATACATCAATTTTCCTGTTTCTGGTAATTATGTCTGTACAACAAATAGAAAGAGGTCAAGCTGGTACCTTATCTTGTCCTCCTATATCCCAGACAGTGAAGCTAATATTTTTGTACTCTACAGTCTCCACATTAAAACCTGGTCCATGACAAATGCAGGCCTGTGAAATGCTATATCAGAAAAGAGGAAATTATCACATATCAACATAATTTTCTAATTCTATTCAAAGTTTTAAACCATCACAGATAGCGAATGGAAAAATGCAGAGAAGTTAAATTCTGCTTAAACTTTGAAATATCTTGGGCTTAAGCAACAGAAAGATTATAAAAAACATGAACAGAAAGATTAACCATCACATCAAAGCACATGCTTCATATATCAATTTCAGCCCGTGCAGTGTACGAAGTTTCAGAGAGAGAGATGATGCAGCTAAACATAAAAATTGCAAAATCCTTAGACAGGGTTCCAAAGACTTCATTAAGGTAAGAGTTTCTAAGGCAGTTACCGATTGTCGGTATGGTGGTAGTAATCTGACCCAGTTTGAGCTTGTAAAGGATGGTTGTCTTGCCAGAAGCATCAAGACCCAGCATCAGAATTCTCATTTCACATTTCGGGAAAAGCCTCTTTGCTAGCCGAGATATGGCAGCACCCATGTCACAATACGAACCCAACGGAGATATGGAAGATGAAAAAATGGATCAATGAGTGAAATCATTTAACAGGAAGCAAATTAAGGAGGAACAAATAGAAATGGAATTCGTGTTGTAAGAAAACACGTAATGCGACATTATTGGGTGAGAATTGGGAAAGGGAAAGGGAAAGGAGAATAAATTCTGATTCGACGACAGGAATAAATTACGTATATTTATTTGGATTTCGTCTATTCATCTAGACTCCAGTGACATGCACTTGGGCGAGAATGTCACTGGAGTCTAGAAATATCATTCTCAATAGGAAAAAGCTACTCTTGGGAAAGCTACTTTTTGGGCTACTACTTACAATTAAAAAAAAAAAAAAAAGGCAACTCTTTGGGCTACCGTTGGGATTATTTATTTATTTATTTATTTTATTTAGTGATTAATGAAGTATATTTTAATAATATTATAATTTTTTTATTTTTTAACAAATATTTAAAAGTATTAAAATATATATATAAAAAAAACAAATATATATATATATATTAATATAACTAATGGTAGCTCCCAGCGAACACGCTGGGAGTGGTGGCTGTAGAGCCACCCTCGGAAGATACAGTTTTCTTCTTCCCACTGCTGAACATGCGCTCTTCTCAAATCTGTTCTTAAAAATGAAAACAAAAAAAAAATCCAAATAGGGTTTTAAGAAAAAATTTCTACGAATAGCATTAAGTTAGACAAAAAACTCCACTGAGAAATAAGAAGTAATGTCTTTAGAAAAAAAAAAAAAAGTAGAAGTAATGTCACTGAGAAAAGCTTTTACATACAGTTTCCATATCTAATACATTCTCCACTCTTAATTTCATTGTTGGCACTGTAACAAAATTACAATAACCAACGAACAAGAATGTGATATTGTAAAATATTCAGAATTACGAAAGCTTTACAAAATGAAGCAACCTAAAATGAGATCAATCTTTCGAAGCAGACTGGAAGATGAAAATTGCCGTCAAAACACCCACCAATCCGGTAATTGCCAAGGCTACTGTAGGTAGGGGAGACGTGAGCCCAAAATTCTGCAAAACAAAAGGGGAAAAAAATAAATCAAGCATGCATTTTATGGAATAATTATTATGTGTTGTTCTTCTGTTCATATTTGCTTGTGTATACATGTTTATCTGTGGAGAAAGAGAGGGGAAGGGAAGGGTGGAAGCTTTCAATTTCAGCAAAAGAAGTGTAGAAACCAAAACTTTTTGACATACCCCAACTTCCAAGCTACAGGACACAGATTAAAACAGGATTCCTAATATATAAAAAGAAGTATTTGTAGTTACAAACCAATAATTGGATTACATCGACCTCTTGTCCAGGACCAGACCTAGGAACCCTTTGCTCCTCTTCTTTTTGTGGGTTGTAACAGATTAGAGATACCATCCCCTTTTATACCAAATGAATTTGCATGTTTTTCATCGCATGGGGTTCCGAATAATACCCGCAATCCCTTGATGTGTATATCCCATATTAGTGCCAAATGGCATGGTTTACATATATTTTTATATGTATCATTTCCATTGCGAACATGCTTCAAATGCTCATCAGTAACAGGCCTAATAATAATCAGTACTTGTGGGGATATACTTTTGACTTTACACCATTAGAAATGGGCCTCAAATGTTCATCAGGAAACAATAAAGTAATAATAAGCCCAAAGTTATCTCATATTGAACAGTTATTGTGATGCGACGCTGGAGAAAACTAGACTACATGACAATAATAGTTCAGACATCATCTAGTGTCTAAGGCAATCCTCTTTGATAAGATTTCAATCAGAGATGTCGAACATATATTTCTTTAGAGAAGGATTATGTATGTGTGTGTAAACAAAAAGGATGGAGGGGAGTTTTCACTCAAACCATTAAACCAAAATGTTCTTCTTCAGTTTTAAATCTAAAAAAATAATTTAAAAATGATGCTTCTAACAGAGGGAAATATCGTCATTGCGTCTCAAATGAGTGGTTGATACTAAAAAGCAAGCATGAATTTTTATGAGCTCATGTGATAAGAAACATCATATATATATGAAACTTTTCCAACATATACTGCACTATTTTAGAACATTTTGCTCATTCTAATTTCTTACTGAATTTATTACTTTGACGTTTCTTTTATTGGGCTTTGTACTAAAACTGCAAGTTGTAGCCCACCCTGTTAACACACTGACCAATGCTGATAATCAAAACCTTGTTTGAAACTAAACTAATAGACACCGCAAAGCCAACCATTGCATGCAACATACCTCCAGAAGTCCCTTGCCTGTTGCTAGCTCCACACTAATAGCCACTGCAAAGCCAACCATTGCAAGCCGGCCTAGCCATACATCCACACTATTGCCATCCTTGGTACTTTGTTCACATCTTGTGGAAAATGACATAGCTTTGGGTGCAGGCTTTTGACAATAAGTTCTGCGTATCACTACAAATGGAAGCAAGCATCAGCTCCACTGCTGAACTTATTATTTAGAAAGTGATCATTTACTCACCAAGAATAGTGAGGAAGATTGGAACTAAATTTACGGATAGTCCAAATCTCTCTCTCTCTCTCTCTCTCTCTCTCTCTCTCTCTCTCTCTCTCTCTCTCTCTCTCTCTCTCTCTCTCTCTTGCATGTTGTCTTTGCATCCATACAGAAAATAAGGGGGAAGGGCGAATAGAAAAGCCATACCATTTGAGAGAAAGAAAAGATGAGAAAAAAAAAAAAAAAGAATGACGAAGTTTAGACTGGACTTTTGATGATATAAATGCAGTCTGAACTTCCGGAGCAAACAGAATCACCTGTAAAGGTCTTGTCAAGTAAACATTCGAGACCAAAGCTCATGGGCTCATAAACAGGAGGACTAATGGAGTGACTGAATCAATGCACATGCTGGTAACAGCGTGGCAGCCATTAGCCTGGGTAAGCAAAGATATTGGAACTACAATTACGGGATTCTGCATGATTTGTAGTAACAAATGAGCTTGCAATTTTGTTCTATTGAACAGATTGTACCAACAACAGCCCGCATATACAGAATTGATATATGGTAGTATTTCATTAGTTTAATTTACTTGTAAAAAAAAAGTTTCAGCCCATAGAAGAAGCTTGTATATACAGCAATTTCTTTCGTTAAAAGGCCTTTCTAATTGGCCTCCCACAAACTACCAAGGATACCTTTAAAGAAGAGGACTTGAGGCTCGAGGGTGCTTGCCTAACGACGTAGTTATTGTTTTTTTCACAAGCAGTTTTGGGTTCCAACTAATTGGGCAACAATTCAACAATTGTTTTTGAGGCATATCTTAATAAGAAAAACTGGAGGAAGTCAAACAAAAAAGAAGCATTAGGTTGCTTACAGAGAGGAGAACCGGTGGCGAAGGAAGATCTAGTTGATGAACATTTACAAAGAGGAAGACGAGGAGTTGCAGCAGGGGCTTTGGCCGTGGCTGACCTAAAGGCACGAACATCTGCCACAGATAGATAAAAACATTACCCACTAAAGAATCCTAGACGTCGAGGCGAGGGGAAGAGATAGAGAGAGAGAGAGAGAGTTACCGAGGAAGGAAAAGGAGAGAGAGGCGGAAGTTGGAGCTGCTAAGGCCATTGGAGCTGCTGCAATCGAAGTGAGCACTCGAACTTTGTGAAGAAGGCCACTCAGAATGGGAAAGGCTAATGTGACACGTGTACTGTACTACTGTACATACCAACGTGGGATGGTCGGTATTGGTACGAGCGATATGGATAAAATTACTGCCAATGTGTTTTTCTTAAAAAAATAATAATTTATTGTAATCAGCATTTTTTCAAAAAATATTTCATTCCTTAATATTTTTGTACTTATTAATCGGCATTTTTATGTTTATTATAGACACGTCAAGATGTTATTTATTTTTAGGAAAATGCTAACTTGTCTCGTAGGTTTATTTTCTCATTTTGATTATTTATATATATATTATCTTTTTAAAAAATATTTACTTAATAATTAAAAAAATAATTATTAAAAAATTTATATATTTTAAAAAATATTTTTAAAAAATTACACTAATAAACACTGAGTAGCACTATCCTTATTTTTATCGTTGTTACAATATTTTTTTTATATAGGATGGCGTTTGATAAATGAGAAATTTCACAAAAGTTTCTCAAAAGTTTCACAAAGTTCGTATACCCTCGATCCAAATTTTTCAAAAGAAACTCAATAGTCAAAATATTTTAAGTGGATTTTTAAAAAAAATTATATTAATCATCCTTACACTATATATTACATATAATTTTATTTTATTTTTCTTAATAAGTATGTAACGTATGGATGGTGAATATAAAAACTCAATTAATTTAAAAAGAATAAAATAAAATAAAAAATATGGTGTGTGGGATGATAAGTAGCAAAAATTAAGAAACTCAATAGTCAAAACATTTTAAGTTGATTTTTAAAATAAATATATCCATCATCTTTACACTACATATTATACACGATTTTTTTTTTTATCTTAATAAGTATGTAATATGTGGATGATGAGTAGAAGAATTCAATTAATTTAACAGGAATAAAACAAATAAAATAAAAAATAAATATGATGTATGAAATGATGAGTAGCAAAAACTCAAAATTCTATAACAAATAAAAAAATTAAAAAAATATCTCAAAAAATTTTATTTCACTCGTATTTTCAATGTTATCATAATTTGTTTAAATTTTAATAAAAAATAATATTAAATACAATCTTAAAGTGTACTATCTATGTACATTTTTTAAAAAAATATAGAATTTATTATTAATATGTATTTATGTAAATCTCATATCTATTAATTTTTTAAAAAAGATTTTACGAGACTTGCCCAAAATTCTTACTTTACAGTAGTTGTAAAACTTACAAGAAGTTATCGAAAAATAATTTGTTTTAGAAAAAGCCTTTTATATTCAAACATTTGTATTACACTTTTATATTCAAATGAAATGAAAAGTTTATGAATAATAATAAGATAGTTTATAAATAATATTAAGATAGTTTGAAATAATGTTGTGTGTGGAATAATGTTTTAAGGAGTTTTGAGAAGAAAAATTGAATAACAAATATTATAAAATTAAAATATTGTTAGAATATAGTTTTTTAAAATTATTTTTATTTGAATATTTAAAAAAATTGAATTATTTTTTATTTAAAAATTTAAAAAAATTGTAATGATTTGTTTGAAAATATTTATTTTTAAGTAATATTTGAAAAGAAAATATGATGAGATTAGATAAAAATTTGTTTTCCAAACAAACTACTTTTACCAGTAATTGTAAAACTTAGGCCTCATTTATTTTTGTAGATAAGATTAGATGAATTAAGATTAAAGTTAAAAATTGAATAAAATATTATTAAAATATTTTTTAATTTAAATTTATTTAAGAATTTAAAAAGTTTGAATTATTTATTTTATTTTATGTGAAAATTTAAAAAATTTATAATAATTAAATAATATGAATTGAGATGAATTAATAGAAGAAAAAAAAGATGCATTAGATTTCGTTTGAAACCTAAAATTATCTCAACTTATTATTATAATTTTTTTAAATTTTAATATAAAATATAATAAACAACTTAATTTTTTTAAATTTTAAAATAATAATAATAATAATTTACAATATTTTAATAATATTTTATTATATCAACTCAACTCAATTCAACGTTGAAATAGTTGTATCACGAGAGCACAAATTCTATACGAGAACTGAGAACAGGTTTCCAAAAGCTAAACTAGACCATCTCGGTTGACCATCTCACAGTTCCACTCCCATTTCCACTCCTTCCACATTCATCCACCCTGCACACTGCACGCTGCCAATCCCATTCCGCTCCTACGGAATTAGGGGTGTAAATTTAAACTGAAAAATCAGATTGGACCGGACCGAACCGAACCGATTTTATCAATTTTGAACCAATTCGGTCCGAAACCAATTTTTAAAATGTAAAAATTGGCCGGTTTCGATCCGATTCCGGTTCCGAAATTTTTTAGATCGTACCGGATTGGTTGATTAAAAAAAATAAAAAATAATATTTTTATATATAAGTTTTATACAAAATATTTTATATATATTAAATATATATATAGAAGTTTTATATATAATGTATAATTATAAATTTTTATGTGAAATTTTATATATAACATATATATTCATATATGAAATAATTTCTTATTATAATTTATAAATTATTACATAAAATGTTAATACTAAATCATTAAAAGTTTATAACTAATACTAACATATAACTTATAACTATACCAATAGTCTAATATTAATACTATTATATAGTCTAATATATTAATAAAAGTATAAAACAGTTTTTTTTTAAATCAATTTTTTTTTATAAATAAATTTTTAATAACAAATTGTGAAATTTATATTTTAAAAAAATCAGGAAACCGGACCGGACCGGAAACGAGTAAAATCGGAAGTACCGGTTTAGGAGGGTAACCGATGCGTAATCGGTTTTGAAAAATACAAAATCGATACAACCGATTCGATTCTAGATTTTATCCAAAACCGGACCGGACCGGACCGATTACACCCCAACATGGAACTTGTTTCAACGAATCAATAATCGCTTCCCTGAGCCAAAAGGCCTGAGAGATTCCTCCTCCTCCAACTTTTGAGTTCCTCACCCTGAAACCGGAAGCTCCAATGGCCTCCCTCCCGGGTTTGTCTCACTTGTACCCAAACCACCATTTCAAGAAGAGTTCACTTCGCTCTTCATCTCCTCCCACCCCTCTCCTTCAGACGCAACCCTCAATCCTTTGCTTTGACTCGTCTTCGTGTAAAACCGGGGGTTCGAGATCGCTTCGCAATCGTGTTCTTGCTAGAGCTGAAGATAAGGCCAGGGGGTCGACATCATCATCATCTTCTTTTCCGTCTCAGCAGCATCGTGCTCAACTAAACTCTGAGAATCAGCTAGAGGTCATTCTTACTCATCCTTATTCCCAAAAAATGACTCTTTTATAGTATCCATGTAATGACTTTTCTAGATCATGAATTTCGATGAGGGACTTTGGTCAATAGTTTTGGTCAATACCGGGGATTGTAGGATTAAATTCAATGGTAGTAGCATCTGCATTTTTTGTTCAATTTGGAAACTTAATGTCGTCATCGCAATGAAGTTTGGTTTTGCTAAAGGTAGATATCTTGCTTCCAAAATAGACCATTATCGCTGATGCCCGTAATGAAAATCTAGGAAAAGAAAAGAAAACAGTATCCTGATTATATGCAAAGATTTCAATTCACTGTGTTTCAATGTTGTTATCATTAATGCGGAGCTTTTCGTTTCTGCTAATACTTCCGCTTAAAGACTGACCCTTTAGCATGTCACCAGGAGCTGACACCAAAATCTGGATCATGTGATCCTTTGTGTTCACTGGATGAAACCAGTTCACGTGATTTTGAAGCCGCTTACCAGCCCAAGACTGATTTTCTTAAAGCTCTTGCCATATTTGCAGCAACTACAATAGGGGCAGTGGCGATTAATCAATCATGGGTTGCTGCCAATCAGGTCCATTTTGTCTTATTCCCTTGTTTCTGGGTTGGTTTCCCATGATAATTACATGCCTTTGAAGAAAAATGGGACTGGTTTATCTTGAGTTATAACCTTGGTTAATTTGATTAAATGTTGTGATTTAG
The DNA here is from genome assembly GCF_001411555.2 of Juglans regia. Taxonomy (NCBI): domain Eukaryota; kingdom Viridiplantae; phylum Streptophyta; class Magnoliopsida; order Fagales; family Juglandaceae; genus Juglans; species Juglans regia. The sequence continues at coordinate 1,061,621 of NC_049913.1, forward strand.
GATGTTGCCATGGCACTGTTATTTGGAATCGGGTATGCAGGCATCATTTTCGAAGAATCTCTGGCCTTCAATAAAAGTGGAGTAGGATTACTGATGGCCGTGAGCTTATGGGTAGTGCGAAGCATTGGGGTAATGTACTTTAGTTTGCATCTTGTTCTATGTTCTGCGATTTTTTTGGGCACTGTAAAGAAAGTTTTAGAACAAAATGATGTTTGTGGGACTTTTTCCTTTTTTTTTGGTTCCTGGTTTTCAGCAGAAATTATAGTGCCCATGATAGTTTATTGGGTACCATCATTGATAAGTTTGCTGCCTATTTGATACTGGGATTGATAAATCAAAGTTGCTTTGGAGTTTGGACTGACATTCGTATACCAAACCTTCACAAAAAACATGGCTGCTTACGGTTTCAAATCAAATCAAACTGTAGAAAAACATTGTTTATATTTAGCTTTAGATGGGGTGAAATGAGATCGAGCTGTTGAAAAACATTGTTATTCTTTAGCTTTAGATATGAGGTGTGCTGAAATGATTCTTATTTTTCCTACAGCCATAATTTGGATGTAATAGGATGTTGAAAGTGTTGTTCTTTTGAGAGTTTAAACTGGCCTTTTCTTTTTACGAATAGAGGTTAGGATAAGAAGTACTTATTTCTGCACTCAACTGCAATAACATAACTGTTCTTCCTTGTCAAGTTTTAATCATCTAATATTGCCCTACAGATTTCTTCTTTTGTGTTAGTTACTTTGTGATTAGGGACCATCTCATAGCTGATAGCTCCATCTATAGGAATGCGTACGCGACAGCTTTTATTATTATCATTATCTGCAAATACTATTATTATAACCAAAGCATTTCCACAAGGCAGCCCCCAGGAGCAAGAAAGGCAAGGAATTACGTATTTTCAGTTATATTAATCAATCGTATGCTTTTCTATATGTTTAGTAGGGTCAAAGTGATATGTTCTCTTGTAAGTGTGTTCTTAAATCTAGTTATTGTATATATTTAATCTTACCACTAATGAGTTTAGTACATGTTGCTTTTAGTGTCCTCTGTAAATCCATTGTCTTAATGACTTTTACTTCATTGATGTGGCTGCATCTCTCAAATAAAATATTGGTTGATTTTTTTTTATCAATCCTAGTTACTTTGTATAGTCTTTTTTGGGTATTTGACTTGTTCAGGCTCCTTCGACCGAGATAGCTGTTTCAGAGTTAACACATGCATCTGCAGAAGTCAGTGAAATAGTGTTTTTCTTGCTTGGTGCAATGACAATTGTAGAAATAGTTGATGCTCATCAAGGTTTTAAGCTGGTTACTGACAATATAACCACTCGAAAGCCACGGACTCTCCTCTGGGTGGTGAGTGCTCTTTTTTTTTATTACTATTATTGTGTCCATATTGACTTATGTGGGAGTTTTATCTTAACATATATATTACTGGAATTTATATGTTATAACGGTTAAACATTCTACAGAAATTACTTATAAAAAAAAAACACTCTACAGAAATTTTTCAGTCAATCATCTATTGTAATAATGATGTGCCATCCCTCTTTAGTCGGAGATCCCAGAAGTCTTAAGTTTCATTAGAAATTAATTTTGTCTCATTCTAGCTATGTTTTTAAATGCAGAGAATCTTAGAGTGAGATATTTGATTCTAAATATTTCAGTGAATGAGTCTGCTGTATCATCCTTATCTTTCTAATTACAGTTTCTTATCAATTAATGGCATTTGACCCATAGTACTGAAAATTGCAGGTTGGTTTTGTGACTTTTTTCCTTAGTTCGATCCTAGACAACCTGACATCTACCATTGTCATGGTGTCATTATTGCGGAAACTAGTACCTCCATCAGAATTCCGCAAGTATGTTTTTCTGTTTAGGTTATGTATATATCCCCCAAAGTTGACATTTAGGCCTTGTTTGTTTTCACAAATAAGATGAGATGAGTTGAGATAAAAATTGAAAGTTGAATAAAATATTGTTAGAATATATTTTTTTAATATTATTTTTGTTTTGAGATTTGAAAAAGTTGAATTGCTTTTTTTTTTTTGTGTGGGAATTTGAAAAGGTTGTAATGATTAGATGAGATGAGATATAAGATGAAAAGTTTTGTGAAAGTGAATGAGTCCTTATGGTTGCTTGAAATGTATTCTTGGGAATGCATTTTTTATTTTACATTAATAGTGAATCTCTTCAATTTTATTGTTCTTGAATCTCACTTTTAATAGCAGAGAGACCAGAGAGTTTTTGATGTCGACCCCAATATAGTTGGCTTTGATACCATCTTATGTAACTAATTACTTAACATCTTAAGATAATAGAGAACGGTCTGATTCATTTATGGGCATTTTACAATGCTATTATACTTACTGAAGCAGAACATGGTGATCTTGAAGCATGTGAAAATTGCAGAGTCCATTGTCACTGTTGGCAAGAAAGATACAGATCCAGTTCTTGATATGGCCACTGCACATCCAAACGTGTGCTAGCCATATCAGAACCACAATCTTAAAATGACCACGACTGTTCAGAAGGCCATTGAAAGTAAATAATTCAGAAATGTATATCAGCTTTTGATTTATCTCAGGAAACAAGGACAATAAGAAGCGCACATCAGAGAAGTTAATGCCTTTATACATAACAGTCAAGAACCTCATCTTTACCAAGAATCTATCAGATAACGATATCATTATAGGATACTTGTGTGTTATTCTGACATATCTGAACCACTATCTTAAAACAACTATGGTTGGTTAGAAGGCCATTGAAAAATAAATATTTTGAAATGTATATAATTTTCGATTTCTCTCAGGTTTCAAGGACAATGGCCGTATTTGGGAAGTGAGATGAGTTGAGAACATCTCATCTCATCTCAAAACTTTTCATAATTTCCTTTCCAAACATCACTCAAACACAAAACATTTTTCAATTTCAAATAACTTTTTCATCTAATCTATCTAATCATTACAACTTTTCCAAACTTCCAAACAAAACACAAAAGACAATACTACTTTTTCAAATTTCAAAATAAAAATAATATTCCAACAATTTTTTAACTTTATAAGATTTTTATTCACTTTTTTATCTCCTTTCCCAAAACCCAATAAAATATCTTAACTCAAATCGTTTCACTACTATTCACAAACCATTTTACTGTTATTCACAGAATTTTCAGCTCATCTCATTACCAAGCATGCCAAAAGCGCACTTAAGAGAAGTTAATGCCTTCATACATGACAGTCATGAACCTTATCTTTACTAAGAATCTTTAAGGGGACAATGTGAAGTGCAGATAATGTTATCATTGTAGGATAGTTGTGTGTTTTTCAAACACCTCTATCTATTACAGTGTTTAAATAGAGTGGCCTTAACGGCTTTAAGAAGGTCCCTGCTACATTGAAATTTGATGCCTTACACCCCCTCTCCCCCTGAAAAAAAAAAATGTGGATGCTCATTTGCTATCTTGTCTACCAGAAAACTAACAGTCAAGTCCTTCTATTGACAGGCTTCTAGGAGCTGTTGTAGTGATTGCAGCAAATGCAGGTGGTGCATGGACTCCTATTGGTGATGTTACCACTACTATGCTGTGGATACATGGTCAAATATCCACTCTGCCGACAATGAAGGTGTTTTAACATCATCCTAAAAGACTGTTCCCATAAAGAGTATATGCTTATATTCATTTTTTTTATAATAAAGATATGCTTATTTTCTTATTTTGCATTGTCTATATATCTGTTTTTTGAAGACTTATACATGATTTGTGTGATTTATTGTCACCAAATTATTCTTTGTACTGGCTTGTTATATATGCGATGCTTCTTTTAGCATCTTTTGCCTTCCCGGTTTATGCAAATGGATAAAGTGGTATTGGGTGGTCCAACATGTCCAGAGAAAACATTTGGATTAGCAAAGTTACCTTCCCTTAATGTCTCTAAAACATAATAGATAATAGAACCTCTAATTTTATGACCTGATTACTTATCAAAATTTTATGACCTGATAAATAGGCATGTATTTGTGTTTGGTTAAACAACCTGGATATGCGCTTGTTTGTGGACTTAGGTATGGTACGTTGACTCATGTATAAAGATAAGTTTATTGATGACTCCAAACGTTTTACTTTAGTGAAAGAGGGGCGTAGTTTGACCATTACAGAGAGAGGAAGGAGAGTGGTGGCTAAGGTGGTGTTGGGACCAGTAGCTGTTCAATGGCTGGTGAAAGTAATGGAGGAGTGCACAAAGGAAGTAAAAAGAGATTATTATACCACAGTCCGGGAAGGCAGCCATAGCTTCATAGCTCAACGTTGTTCGAATGCTAGAGGGAGATATATGGCGGTGGTTGAATATGGAGGTGGAGGGAGGAAGAACTTCATATTTGTTCCTGAAGAAGAGGGTAGGGGCTGGTATAGGATGGGAGAGGCGTTGAAGGACTGTTTAATGGATAGAAATACACACAGAGATGGACATGGGAAAGAGATATTAGTCACGGCTCAGCCATTGAAGCACTCATACAGGGAGGCGTTGAGGGTGGAACAGCCATCTGTGTCGAGGTATGGTGAGGCATTGAGGGTGGAACAGTCACCTGGGTGTGTTGACAGACTGGGTCAGAGTGGCGTGTTTTCAGGACAAGAAACTGACAGATGGGGGCGTCCAGTACAGTGGCAGAGTGGTAGTAGCAGAGGGGGTGTATCGGGAGAGAACATGAATATCTTACTGGAAGCCAAGTCACAGCTCGTAGACCTGCAAAACAAGATAGAGTGGTTAATTAGGAAGGAGATGGGGACTTATAATTTGGGTTTAAATGGAGTGATACAATCGGAAGCTGAGATGGGCCTAAAGCCCGGGTTTCAACCAAGTGGGCACGAGCCCAGTCCTCCAATGTTTTACGGGCAAGAAATGCGCCCTAGTGGTAGTGGGCCTTGTAAGCCCGCTCCAGGTGCAAACACGAGTTGGAGGATCCGGATGGAGAAGGACCCGAGACCAAGTTCCAACGGTAACTCGACTCGCGCACCGATACCACCATCGGAAGCCGAGACCACCACGGCGGGACCTTCGCCGGTGGACCAGACAGCGCCGACGAAGGTGGTGGAGCAGTTTCCCCCTTTGAGCGAAACGGAAAAAGTGATTCAGAAGATGGGTTTGGAAAATCGAGAGTCGAGACCAATATCGGACGATGCGAGGTTCACGGTGGGTCCTTCCTCAGTGGCTCAGACAGCGCCGATGATGGTGGTGGAGCAGATTCTTCCCTCGCGTGATCCGGAAAAAGTAACGCAACCAGTTGGTTTTTTCCCAGATGTACCTATCGGTACACAGAACCTGCCGATAGAGTCTTTGGACATTTTGGCTAATGGGAAGGACCTTCACAGTGCCGAAATACTCTCACAGCGCTCTACAGAGCCCAGTGAGAAGACTCTGGAAGGAGGGGCTGAGAGGATTGTAGAACTTGGGGATGACAGTATAGAACTCACGGAGACTAACGTGGACATAATAATGGTTCCTGAAACTCAGGTGAGCTCTTTCCCTACAGAAAATGAGGTGGTCAATTTGGTGAATGAGGGTGAATGGGAAGGTCAGAATTTGTTTGGAGGGGAGGGAGAATCAGGGGTTAGAGAGCCATTTCCGTTAACTTGCTTATTTCCTAATGAGTTTGAAATCTTGGAATGGGTATTCAAAATGGTCAAGGATATTCAACATGTGGTGGGAATGGAGAGCGTGGGGTATGAAGAACAGTTTATGGCCCTTCTCACTGCCATTGAGGTAGGCCATTCTCATTCCAAGAAATCTGGTTCCAAGAAGCAGAGGGAACTTAACAGACTAAAATGGTCATTGAATGAGGGGAGCTCAAGTCGCGATAGGAGCAAAGGGAAGGGTACACATGTTTCCTTATGAAGCCAAAAATTGTGTATTGGAATGTACGCGGGTTGAACGAGATTAATAAACGCCATCTTATAAAGAATTTGCTTAGGGATTGGAAAGCGGATATCGTGTGCCTACAAGAAACCAAGCTGAAATTGGTGTCTAGGAAAATAGTGAGAAGTTTGTGGTGCTGTCCATATGCGGATTGGGTATATTTGGCTTCAAACGGGGCATCGGGTGGGATACTAGTGATGTGGGATAAACGGGTGGTGGAAAAAATGGAGGAGTTTGTCGGAGAATACACAGTGGCTTGTTCGTTTAAAATGGTGGAGGATAATTTTTTATGGGCATTTGCAGGTATATATGGACCAAATGATGACACTACCAGACAATGTTTGTGGGAAGAACTTGCGGGAGTGTACAGTTGGTGGGACCTCCCCTGGTGCATAGGTGGTGATTTTAATGTGGTAAGATTTCCTAGTGAGAGGTCTGGTAATAGTCGGATTTGTCCTGCCATGACAGAATTCTCAGAGTGCATCTTTGATTTGAATTTGGTGGATATCCCACTGATAGGTGGGCCTTTTACCTGGTCGAATAGTCAGACGTGGTCTCGTCTAGATAGATTCTTATTATCGCCGGATTGGGAAATTCATTATCTGGAGGTATGTCAGAAGAGACTACCGCGACTATTTTCGGATCATTTTCCCATTTTATTGGATGGAGGTGGTATCCAAGGAGGCCGTAGATATTTCAAGTTTGAAAACATGTGGCTCAATAGTGAAGGTTTTGTGGAAAGGGTTAGACAATGGTGGTCATCTTATCAGTTCTATGGTACACCCTCTCATATTTTTGCAGGCAAATTAAAAGCTCTAAAGAATGATTTAAAGCTTTGGAACCTTCAATCTTTTGGAGATATAAGGGTACAAAAGAGAGCCAAGATGGAGGAATTACAGAACTTTGAGAAGATCACTGAAGATAGAACGCTCACAGTAGAGGAAGTCTCACGTAAGGCAGAACTTGTCTCAGAGTTGGAAAGAGTATTATCCTTGGAGGAAATCTCATGGCGTCAGAAGTCTAGGGCACTTTGGTTGAAAGAAGGGGACAGAAGTACAAAATTTTTCTATAGAGTGGCTAACTCTCATAGGAGAAATAATACCATTGAAATGCTTAAAATCAATGGTATTGAAAGCACGGAGGCTTCAGAGATTCGGGAACATGTGGTGACTTTTTATGAAACTTTATTTAGAGAAGGTGAGGGGTGGAGGCCAAAATTAGATAGACTTGGTTTTGATTCAATTGAGTCACAGACATCGTCATGGTTGGAAAGACCCTTTGAGGAAGAGGAGGTGTATGAAGTGGTCAGAGGATTGGCGAAGGATAAAGCACCAGGTCCAGACGGTTTCTCACTCGGTTTCTACCAAACCTGTTGGGAGGTTGTGAAAGATGATATTATGAATGTATTCCAGGAATTCTTTATGGCGGGGAAATTCAAGAAAAGCCTGAATGCTACATTTCTCGTTCTGATTCCAAAGAAGACTGGAACATCGGAAGTGAAGGACTTTAGACCAATTAGCCTTATTAATGGGGTATACAAAATAATCTCCAAGGTGCTTGCAAACAGGCTAGGGAAGGCCATTGGCAAGATAATCTCAAAGCCACAGAACGCTTTTGTAAGGGGTCGCCAAATTTTAGATTCTGTCTTAATTGCCAATGAATGTCTGGATAGTAGGTTAAAGTCTGGTGTTGCAGGAATTATCTGTAAACTAGATATGGAGAAGGCATATGATCATGTGAACTGGGACTTCCTCTTGTATTTATTGGGGAGATGCGGCTTTGGGGAGAAGTGGTGTAGGTGGATCAGATGGTGTATTTCAACAGCAAGATTTTCAGTTTTAATCAATGGCAATCCAGAGGGCTTTTTCAATAGCTCACGAGGCTTAAGACAGGGAGATCCCCTATCCCCTCTATTATTTGTTATCATCATGGAGGCTCTGAGTAGGATGTTAGAGGCGGTAGCCAGTCATGGGTTTTTGTCAGGATTTCTAGTGGGTGATTCGAATAGGGGTTTGATCTCGGTATCTCATCTATTATTTGCAGATGACACACTAATCTTTTGTGAAGCAGAGTAAGACCAACTTCGGGCTTTGAAGGCGCTTCTTTTTTGTTTTGAAGCAGCGTCAGGGCTGAGAGTAAATTTTGATAAGTCAGAATTAGTGGCTGTTGGGAATGTCAGTAATTCTCGGCATCTGGCTAACATTCTAGGGTGCAAGGTCGCTTCTTTACCTATGACATATTTGGGGTTACCGTTGGGGGCTGTATCACGGGCGTTAGGTATATGGGATACCGTAATTGAGAAAATAGAACGAAGATTAGCAGGGTGGAAGAGAATGTATCTATCGAAAGGAGGCCGGGTGACCCTTATCAAGAGCACTCTTTCTAACTTACCAACATATTTTCTGTCTTTATTTCCAATTCCAGCTTGTGTGGCGGCGAGAATTGAAAAACTATATCGTGACTTTCTATGGAGTGGATTGGGAGAGGAATTCAAGTTCCACCTGGTCAGTTGGGATAAGGTGTGCAAACCAATTTCCTCAGGTGGGTTGGGGATAAAGAATTTGCGAACATTTAACCGGGCACTTCTTGGGAAATGGCTTTGGAGGTACACTATAGAACCGGAAGCTCTCTGGAAAATTATGGTGGATTGCAAATATGGCAGGGTATGGGGGGGCTGGTGCTCTAGTGAAGGGAATGGGTCTCAGGGTGTGGGGATATGGAAACACATAAGACGAGGGTGGGGGGTCTTTTCTCGATATACTAAATTTAGGGTGGGGGAAGGTACTCGTATAAAATTTTGGAGGGATATTTGGTGTGGGGAAGAGGCACTCATGGACTCTTTCCCTATGGTTTTCCGAGTGGCAAGTGACCAAGAAGCTTCGGTGGCGAACCTCATGGATAGTTCAGGGGATCAAATTCATTGGAATATACTCTTTAATAGAGCAGCTCAAGACTGGGAAATAGACAGTTTTGAAGCTTTTTTCAGAGTAGTGTATAATATGAAGCCAAATGGAAGATGTGGTGATAAGCTGTGGTGGACACCAGCAGGTAAGGGAATATTCTCGGTGCATTCCTTTTATAAAGCCCTTACCGCACTTCCGAACACCCATTTCCCTTGGAAAAAACTGTGGAGGAATAAGGCACCCCCTAAGGCACTTTTCTTCACTTGGACAGCGGCTCTGGGTAAGATTTTGACTACTGACAATTTAAGAAAGCGTAGGGTCATTATTCAGGATTGGTGTTGTATGTGCAAGAAAGCGGGGGAGACAGTGGATCATCTTTTGTTACATTGTGAGACAGCTAGTGCCGTGTGGAGCGAAGTGTTCAGTCGTATAGGTTTAAATTGGGTGATGCCGGCTACTGTGGTGGAATTATTGGCTAGTTGGGTAATACCAGATGGACCCCCACAAATCAAAGCTGTATGGAAGATGGTTCCTAGCTGCATAATGTGGAGTATATGGCGAGAGTGTAATGAACGGACATTCGAAGATAAGGAGCGGTCCCTAGAGGAGCTTCGAGTTTTATTTTTTCGTACTTTACTGCTTTGGGCTATAGCTGTAGACTTTAATGGTCTAAATGTACATGATTTTCTTGTTTCTTTTACAGCAACTTAGATAGGCCTTTGCTCTAGTATAACTCCTTGTGTACTTGGGCTATGCCTATTCTTATTTATACTATCGTTTACTTATAAAAAAAAAAAGTTTATTGATGATGATTTTATTCTAAATCTTAAAGTTGAGCTTTGATCAAGCCAGTTTTTTTAAGAAGAGGGACAATACCCCTAATTTTATTGATACCCCTCACTTAAGGTGAAGGAAAACCCTAGTTATAAAAGAAAGCTTGGGGGTACAAAAAACCCAAAACCAAGCTTTAAAATGTAGTAAGAAAAGTATATCCTACATGTACAAACTAAAATTTCTATAACTATACAGAGAACTACACCAATGGAAGCAATCAATTCAACCAAAAATAGCCAACAAAAACAAAATGTATCAAGAAAATAGCTTTTCCTAATCAGTGTCTGAACCAAGGTAGACTCGTGTAGTCCACCCTATATTTGCCCAAGGCCTTTTTAGGAAGATGAGAAGCCAAAAATATGAGACTGAGGTAATTGTGAACCATTTTCAGTTTTTCTTTTAGGTTGCGTTTGGGTAGTGAGATGATCTTAGATATTATAGTAGTGAAAAAGTAATGATAGAATATTGAATAGTAGTGAAAAGTAATAATAAAATGTGCTATCCAAACTGGCCCTTAGTCTTTTTTTGTAAGGAGACGATGGTTTTTGTTTGTGATAAGAAAGCTTATACGGCTTATGGTTCACAACTAAAGCTCTGTTCTGACCAATTGAAGAGTTCCCATAATAGCATTTTCTTTTCTTACAGGGATTGTTTGTACCTGCAGCCGTTTCTCTAGCTGTCCCTCTAGCACTCATGTCCCTGACCAGGTACTATTCTTGCATTGTCAAATCAAGGCCATGTGATTTGATTTCTGAAAGGTTAGATTTGAATTGTTTGATTACAGATGAAATTATATGAGTTTCTCTTCTTCCATCCAGTGAAGTTAATGGCAAGGGACAGGATTCTCCGAACGTGTTGGCATCTGAACAGATGGCTCCTCGAGGACAGCTTGTTTTCTCAGTAGGTATTGGAGCTTTGATTTTTGTTCCGGTGTTCAAGGCCCTAACTGGTTTGCCTCCCTATATGGGTATGCTACTTGGACTTGGAGTTCTTTGGATTCTGACTGATGCTATCCACTATGGTGAATCTGAAAGGCAGAAGTTGAAAGTACCACAAGCTTTATCACGGATTGACACTCAAGGAGCACTTTTCTTCCTTGGAATCCTTTTGTCTGTAAGCAGGTGAGTACAGTAAGACCGTTTGAACTACTGTCTAAAGTTTAATGTACTGGTTTTTTATTCTGTATAATGTACTTTGTAGCTGTATCTTTCAACGTGTGAATCATGACAAATTTGATTTTGCATTTCTAGCCTTGAGGCTGCAGGGATTCTTCGGGAATTGGCAAATTTCCTTGATGCTCGTATTCCTAATGCTGAATTGATTGCCAGTGCAATAGGAGTCGTATCAGCAATTATAGACAATGTTCCACTGGTTGCAGCAACAATGGGAATGTATGATCTCACCTCTTATCCCCAAGATTCTGAGTTTTGGCAGTTGATTGCATATTGTGCCGGCACTGGTGGATCCATGCTAGTTATTGGCTCAGCAGCTGGAGTTGCATTCATGGGGATGGAAAAGGTGAACTTCTTTTGGTACCTGCGGAAGGTATGGTCTTGCTTTTTATTGACGTTCCTTTTCTTTATTTTTAACTAGAATTTATTTTTCTTTCAATTAAAAAGAAGCCATCCTCCTTTGTGCAGGTGAGTGGTTTTGCTTTTGCAGGTTACGCTGCTGGGATTGCTGCTTACCTAGCAGTACATAACCTCCCCATCTCCCTACCTACGACTCTAGCGGAGGTTCCTTTCCTCTCTAGTTCATAAATCATAGAGCTTTGGCTAGGATGTCTCCCTGGTTTCAAGCTTGGCGGTAAAGAAAACGGCAGTACGCATAATCTAGCGGAGTGGTGATCGATGAAATTCGATAATTTGGTAAGTCGAATGAAGAAAGGTTGGAAAAGATGGTGACATCTGATAAGTTGAGATTATTTAGATCTCATGCCCGCAAAATTCACATTCTGATGGCTTCACTGGGAAATGGAATAAAGCTTATAGTAGAACAAGTTTTTTCTTTCAAGGTTGGAATGTTAAGGGGTGAAGTCCATGTTTTCATTTTTTTTTTTAATTTCCTTGGCGCAGACATTCTTTGGCGAGGACACGTTTGCATTGGACAGCTTGGACGGACTCTATGGCGTCTTGATTCTTCTCAGTAAGATCCATTTTTGTAGCAGTAAAGAAAAACAGAATCAAAATTATAGATTGCCGTAAATCAGAGGTTGTGAATTACATTGATTTGAAAATGCTAACGTTTGTGATTCTGAGCGAGCCGTCCTCGTATCCTTGGTGGTTGTCTTTCTTATAACACTACCCTCAACGTGGAGGAGTTTGATATTGGGCCAACTTTCCTAAATTCTCTCCTGCCTTCCGGTATTTGGAAACCCCGATGAAAGAAAAGGATATCACAAATTCGTACACCATCTAATTGCATTGCTACTGGATAATCAAGTAATACAATCACAGTTCGGCAGATTGAAACAGAAACTTGCATGAGGGGAAATAGCAACTCAATAAAATACAAAATTTTAATCTCGTAGTATAGTTATTCTCTTCTCTTCCCTGCGAGCTACAGTACGCAAGAAAAAAATAATCAAAATGGGAGTAGGACGTGGCTATGATACCCATCGATGGGGAAAAGGGGGTCCTAAGGGTAGAAAGATGAAGTAAAGATGCCACACCCACACTACAACTTGAGAAAAACAAACTCTTCAATGGCCGGAACATCACCAATTTTCTTCAAAGCTTCTTTGCTAGGTTGATCATCCACCCCAATTGCCATCACAGCTTGCTTTCTGGGGGCAATCCTTCCCACACTCATAAAGCTGACATTCACATTCTCTTCACCCAGAATGCTCCCAACCTTTCCAATCATACCTGGCTGATCAACCTGCCTGCAGAGTATAATACTACCTTCTAAGGTGACATCAACTTCGAAAGATCCTACCTTTGTCAGATGAGGAATACCATCCTTTACCCGTCCCTCGACCTTAATCTCCCCAGCCTCAGATATGGCACTGGCAAACCTGGATTCCACATTGGCAACCTGGACTTGAATGAAATCGAGTGGAGTCTCAGGAGAACCATCTAGACTAATTCTCTCTTCAGTTATCCTCAGACCTCTCTGCTTAGCAGTGAAATCAGCATTAACCAAATTCACAAAGACACTGGATATGGGCTCAATGAGACCCTTTGTAATCATGGCACGAAGAAGCCTCGTATCAAGATCATCAGGAGCCCTAGCAGAAGCATATGTCACTTTAACAGTCTTCATACCACTTCCACCAGCTACCAATTGGACAGCAAGCCTACCAAGTTTCTCGGCAAGTTCAACATATGGTTTCAGCTCTGTTAACACCTGCATTTATAAATGAATGACAAATTGGTAGACTTTTAAGTAATTAATTTAATTAAATAGATTGAATGCATCACATGTAATGAATCAAAATTATGGATCGGTAATTTCTGTATATATATTACAGAAATTAACGATCTGGAACTATATTTTGACATGAGTCATGGTTAAATAAACAACTTGAAGCATTTAATGAAGAACCAGAAATGTTGACTGAAATGGAACCACTTTCAAAAGTTAAAAAGTCCACATATTTTGGTATACAGCTAATTTGCACGTCCAAAACAGACTTTTCCAGGATATTTTTTTAATAAAACAAAAGAAATGAGGGAGGGAGGGCCACATTAAATACAAAAGTGAGATTTAAATAATATACTGGATTTTGTCAATGAAAGCAAAGAAAGATGGCAAACACATTAAGATTACCTCAGCAGGAACCATTGGCGCATTGACTGCAGTAGCAGCAAGCTCACCTTTGAGGGCTCCCACAACAGCTTCGGCTATTTCAATGGCCACCCCTTCCTGCATATCAAATCCAAATATTAGAAAACTTGGTCGGAGAAAAAGTTGAGCATACAAAAAAGTGCTGTTCATTCAGCACACCTGAGCTTCCATTGTACTGGCACCAAGATGAGGAGTCGCAATAACTCTCTCATGCTGAACCAATTTGCTGTCTTTTGGTGGTGGCTCCTGAGTGAAAACATCAAGTGCCGCCTATGAAAAAAAAATGAGAGCATGTTATTGGCCTCTCTCAGCAGAAGACATTTTTTTTTCTTCAAGCATGAGAATGTAAGAACCTGAGCAACAATTCCAGCATCTAGTGCCCTCACTAGAGCTTCTTCATCAATAACTCCCCCACGAGCAACGTTGACAATCCGAACTCCTTTCTTCATCTTTGCAAAAGTTCCATCATTGAGAATCTTTGATGTAGCAGGAGTAAGAGGCATGTGCAAAGAAATGAAATCTGCAGTTGCTATGGCTTCATCAAAGCTCACAAGGTCCACACCTATTGCACGGGCACGGTCTGCTGGGGCATATGGGTCATGTGCGATCACATGCATACCTAGCCCCTTCGCACGCCGTGCAACTTCTGATCCTACCTTTCCAAACCCCATCACTGCAAGCGTTTTTCCAACGAGTGAGACTCCAACATATTTATTCCGCTGCCACTTTCCTGGAATAGAAAATTGTGTAAACTGTAAACTAAAAGGTCATGATACTTGTAGAAACAAATTGACTTAACAAACAAACATATCATACACCCACAAAGCCAGGAAGGAGCCAGTATCAATCGCAAGTTTGCGTCCCAAAGACTGGCCAAATCCCTTCCTTTTACCTAAAAATCATCTTTTTTGTTCAAGTTATCAAAGTGAAAAACAAAAGGTGACCAAAATCCTTGGAAACCCTTGTATCAATAACCCCGTAAAGTCCACAATCTAAAAGGCAAGAAAGCCGATCTGCATAAGAAATGCATTTCCAAAGTATTTTTCCTGATTTCCAAAGGAAAAGCACTTAAAATGGAGTCCAAGCCCATCTACTTTGCACCGAAGAAACCATTCGATGAAATGCCCCGGAGAAATTCATTTCAAATACCCATGTAGAAAAAGTAATATATTCACTAACCAGATTTAATAGAAGCATCGGCTTGAGCAACGTTCCTGGCCATGGCGGTCAAGAGAGCGATACCATGCTCGGCGGCGGCGATGGTGTTGGCGGTGGGGGCGTTGACGACCAAGCATCCGTGCTCGGTCGCCGCAGACAGATCCACATTATCGATGCCCACGCCGGCCCTCCCGACGACCTTGAGCCGCCCGGCCGAGGACTCGAACACCTCGCGGCTGACCTTGGTCCCGCTCCTCACGATCAGCGCGTCGCATAGCGAGATCTTGGTGCACAGTTCTTCGGGGCTCAGGTTATAGGCGCAATCCACGTTGGCAAACTCCTTTAGCAGCTCAATCCCGGCCTCACCCAGCTTCTCCGCCACAAGCACGGTTGGCTTGGCATCCAGAGCCGCCGCAGATACCACCACGACTAGTGGCTTGACTGCTCGGCGGTTCGTACGGAGCACAACGGAAAACGCGGAGCGAAGCGGTAGCCTAGAATTAAGAGACGGCGTCATGAGAAATGGGCTCCGGAGGGTTCGGGGTGCGGATGTAGCCATGAACGGTGGTGTGTACGTAAAGGCGTGGGGTGTAAATGAGGTCGGTTAAGTTGCGCCGGGGGTGGGTATGGGAGCGGGGGAGATCCACTGGGTTCAGGAGAGTGGGTTTAGTAGCGGACAGTGAATGTGGTTTATAGCCCGTAGAGATCCCAACTGGCAGGGTTTTGCTGGAGAGGGCGAGGGGGATGGACCAGATGGAAGTTTTTACACGCGCTCCTGATGGTGAGAGTGGGGATCGAGTTTGGTATATTCTTTTTTTTCTCTTTTCAAAATATCTCCTGATTTATATTACTCGCTTTATTAATACCACCTAATTTATTAAAACATTTATATTTTAAATAAAATGATGCCGCCTAAAAATATAAAAAGAAAAAGAAAATTTTAGATTATCTCTATTTTTTTTTATATTTATACTTATAATTTATTTTAATAAGCCACAAATCAAAAGATAAGATAAATAGTATAAATTAGGCTTATAATTTATTTTAATAGTATAGTAATATTATGCTTCTTTTTTTTTATTCATTTTTCTTTCGATTTAGGTACGATAAGCCACCAACCGCGTCATGTCCCATGACCTTAATAGTACAAAAAAAAATTAAGAGTTTCTATATATATTTATATTTTTATTTACAACATTTATTTTGTTAATTTTTTTTAAATTTAAATTTTATAATTTTCAGTATATCAATAATTGACTCTTTTAAAATTTAAATTTTATTATTTCTAGCATATCAATAACTTATATGTGAATTACATTTAACATTTTCCAAAAATTAAATATGAAAACTTGAATTAGAGGGAAAATAAACATATAAAATAGGAATTATAATATCTATTGACCATAATATAGAAAAGATTTACACAATGAATAATAAATAAGGTAATTTTATGTCTTAAGATTCAAACAAAAATTTAACACAAACTTAATCTAATAGGGTGCGTCGTAAGTATAAACTCAGTAATTATAAGTTGGATAATCGCATGTAATCAATCAATTTGGTTAGTTTAGATAGTTAGCTTGTGAATCAATTCAACTTTTTCCCTATCCACCTAAATCTTTGTTGGTTGGGAGACGATATGCCTTGAAACGTAGGGAGGTGCTGATTACGGGGTTAGAGGATAAGGTATCGATTGTTTCTTTTTATTTAACGATTAAACAAGTATTTTTGAATGACTTGTTAATTTTTTTTTAAATATTTAAAAGGTATAAAAAGATATTTAAAAATAAAAATAAAAAATTAATGAGAATTCTCGTTGAGAATTTCACTGTGGACGTAACAGTCCCCTGACTCACTCCCCTTACTTTAATATAGAAAAAGTTAAACATATTTGGCAAATGCTAAAGCCATAGCTAGGAAAATTCTATATAATATTATGCTTCACACGGTCACACCCTTGAAGTTGCGTGATAGGAAATGGAGGCAAAGGCAGCAAATTCTATCATTACAGACAGTTTAGACAAACTAAGTAAGGTCTGCTTTGTTAAACAATTATTTATATTTTATTAATTATTATAATTTTTTAAATTTTTACATAAAATAAAATAAATAATTTAATTTTTTCTAATCATAAAATAAAAATAATTAAAAAAATATATTTTGATAATTTTTAATTTTAAAAAGTTAAATTATCGTCCGGAGACAAACAGCAAATTCTAATAATAATTCTTTCGTAATCTTATAAAAATAAAGAAAAATATTTATTGCAAGCTCATGATGTAAACGGACTGATGTGAAAATCACTCGTTTCAAACCTTCCAAATTCGAAATACTACTAAGCTGTGAGAGAGGGCTGACGAGAGATACAGAGAATTGATGAGAGAGAGCACTTATGAAAGAGAGCTGATCAAGAGAATATATGCGGTTAAAAAAAGAAAAAAATAATAACACTGTGCATTTAACGTGGCATGGATGACGCCGATTTTATCTAACAACAGTATGAACTGTAAAAACAAACTAGTCCTAATTTTGTCGGCCCCAAATGACATATACCTTTTGGGTTGGACCACAAGTATCTGGCATCCCGTGTATAGGGATTACGCACCGTACGAATAGCTCTAAAGTCCAAAAGTTTACAAACACATCGATCCAAAGAGAGAGAGAGATCAAATCATAAAAATAGTAATAAAAACTAAAAATCCAACCAAAAGCTTGAAACAACAACTACCGGAGGTACAAGTGGGGGGGAATGGGCTTCAATTCTTTCCAGTCAAGGCTTGCTGGCCGAGGAGAAGGAAGCGGGAGGCGATGGCTCAAAGTTGGTGAGGTATGCCTCAGCCAGCATGTGGCCCAACCTAACCTGTGATTCCGTGGTTAGATGCAGGTGGTCTCCTTTCAGCTCCAATCCTTTGGGGTCAATGCATACAACCTTTGGCAGATTGATTCTCAGCTGCGATTCTCTAACTTTCTCGATGTATCTCCCATCCCCCGAAACGATTGCTACCTTTTTAATTCATATATACATTAATCGCTATGTCATCAGTTCACTGTATTTATCCCCTTCTTTTTAACTAACGCATTTAACCTCGTAACATTGATTGAAGATTAGAGTTTACCTGAATTATTGGAAGCAAGGGCAAACCCAGATCCTCCCGCACGTTGTTTATGAGAGTCTCCATTTTCCCCTGATATGCCTCGGCATCGTGCTGATGATACGTGTCACTCTCTCCTTGGTACCATAGCAAGGCTCTGATTTCCCCACCACCCTTCACGCTCTCTCTCGCCCTCCTCACCATACTCTCGTACAGGTGCTCCCCACGGGCCCACTCCTTCAAGGCCGTCCCGCCCACCGCGCATGGGACCAGCCCCACCACAGCACCCCCCTCGACGCGCTCCCTCACAGCGTTGGCGAACGACATCCCAGGCCCAATCCCGCAGACCTTCTTGGTGTCGATGTCGGCGTGGAGAGGCTCACCCGCTAACTCCCATTGGAGATTGGCGCTGAGGCGGAGAATGGAAGGGTTGGGATGGCACTCGGGGGGGACAACGCCGTCCCAGAGGTGGTGCTTGGTAACGCCACCGCGGCCGGACATGTTGCTCTGACCGGACAGGATGAAGATCTGTTTGTTTGGTGGGGATACTGGTTCCGATCTGGGCATTTCCATGGCTTTCCAAGCGGGTGTAACCTGCCTAGGTTTTGTTCAGAACGTGGAAACGGTGGAATATATAAAGGCGACACTAAGGTTCGACGTAGCTTAGCACCTGTTATTAAGCGTTATGTCCATTTATAATTTTTCGTTAGGAAGTTGTCTGAGAAACCTCCCAGCTCATAAGTGAACGTGGACTGCTCTGAGTGGGCCTGCTGGTCCTAATTTCTTTATGCCGCTGGGCCAGGAGGAACACTCCGCAAGCTTTAGCTTTAATTAGTTTGGGCCTGCAAAATTTCTACAGGCTCGTGATTTTTCAGAGACTTAAGAGTATTGATTCTTGATCTAATAGTATGCACATATCTTATTTTTCATCCAGCCTCTTAACATTTATTAGAAGTTGGTTTGTATCAAAGAAACCAACCAATCCATTATGATACAACCAGAAACCCAACCCATGAAGGCCCACCATCGCCAATATTCAATGTGCAATTGGATTCTGTAAAGTCATGGTTTTTGAGTTATAAACTCTCCAGTCTCCACTCCCCTCCTCTCCTCTCCTCTGAGCTTTACTCGTTGTGAACATAAAAGTAAAATAAAATTGTCATACCACCATGCTATAATCACTTCTTATACATATAAAAGTAATCAGTCAAACATTCAGCACTTCCCTCGCATCTGTTAGCTCTTTATGCAGCACTCAAGACGACAAAAGATGAAAATAAAAATAAAAAAGGGAAACCAAAGAATCCATCCATCATTAGTGGGACCCAAACTCATCATTAATTAGCATGAAGAGCATGGGGTCCTCTCCAGGACTTGGAGAGCTTCTTTCATGGAGGGTCTCTTATGTGGAGCAAAGGAGGCACAGCTAAATCCTAATTTCAAGCATGCCAGCATGGCATCCTCCCTGCCTTCCACTACTTCACTTCTGATTGACGCATCAGTCATTCTCAAAACCCGGTTTTTCTCATCTGCCACTGAGCCGGTGGTCCATTGACTCAGTTCGCCGTCTGAAAGTACTCTCCCCGTTAGAAGTTCAAGCAAAACTATCCCAAACGAGTACACGTCCCACTTGGAATTGGGCTTCAGGTTCCTCAGGGACTCGGGCGCTTGATAAGGCGACGATACACTACATCCCACCGACGAGCCCACAGCCGGTGCGTAGGGACTGGCACCAGTACTATTTGTGAGGTCGTGTTGTATGCCGTCGCGAGTGGGTCCTGGTGTGGGTCTTTGGCTTCCCAAAAACCGGGCCGAGCTGCTCACTTTGTGGCTGGTGCTGCCCAAGACGAGGCGTTCCAGACCAAAATCGCCGATGATAGGCTCCATGTCAGAGTTTAAGAGGATGTTGCTGGGTTTAACGTTGCCATGTACGTGTTTCTTCTCGTGGATGTAGGCCAGTCCTCGGGCCAGTCCTCTTGCTACCTTGAACCGGACCTCAAGAGGTAGATGACTTGGTGATGAGCCTGCTTTTCCTGAATTTTCAGAAAATGTTAGTTGAATATGCGAAATCCCAAAACTATTATTCAATAGGCCGTTCAAAGTGACTTGAGCAACATAAGCACACAAACACTAGCTCAAATACATGACCGTGTATTCTGGGGAAGTAATGACACAGGCAGAATTTCTTCTCCTCTTTTTTTTCACAGGGGATGTGCAAATTATGTGTGTAAGTTAGACATTAACTTAACATATTGGTTAGTATGGTTTTCTACCAAAGAACACTCTATATCAAATCAGTAATCAATCAGAGTTTTCGTTAATCAATTTGACTAACATGCCTGGAGCATTGGTTTAATATCGAGTTACGCCTGTTAATTACGTCACCCAATAGCATATATAAACTAACAAGCCTCAGTGTAGCCAGTCTTGCTAGCGGTCTTTATACGAAAATGACCGATGAGGTTGGCATATTATACGTTTTTCTTTCAAAACTCATCCTCTAATGGTCTACTCGGAGCCAGATACCGCCATATGGTCCATGACAAGTTTCGTCCTCCTGAGTTCGAAAATGATGTGGTTTTGGCACCACAGGCGTCTTATATATATGCGTCATTCGTTCGGATTAGACCCGTGTAAGATTAGTCATGTTTATGCTTGAGATACTGGGTGAAATTAATTATGAATGCCCGTAACCAAAAGACTTTTTTTTTTCAATAATTTCAGAATGGGAAAACAACCAAAACATCAGGTTCCAAAGATAGGACAAGGATCCTTCCTTCATCGGTAAACAATCACGGGAAGCTAGTGGTTTAAAATGCACCATGAGGTAGCCACCTTGTCACTTATATGAGGGTGATTTGTCAAAGTAGATTGTTCGCGTTAAAATAAAAGAGGGGTTGCGGCAGTGTCCTAGTACCTATGTAATTAATGGGGGAGGTACCTCCACAATTAGGTGTAGGGAGTAGTAAATTACGGTTGAAGTCTTACATTAAGCTTCGTTTGGATAACAAACATCTCTCAACTCATCTCAACTCATCATTACAATTTTTTCAAATTTTAACATAAAATATAATAAACAATTCAACTTTTTCAAATTCTAAAATAATAATAATATTAAAAAATAATATTCTAATAATATTTTATCATTTCAATTCAATTCAATTCAACTCATTTTAACATCTAAATGCAACCTAAAGCATTGAATTTAATAATTTGGTGGTTTCAGTTTGGGTTTCTTGTTTTGAATGGCCATAAAAGTCACCATGTTTGACGCTCTGATGGTTAGAAGAAGACCATAGAAAAGCATGAGGTGGATTTCTAATTTTGGTAGATTTCGGCACTAAAAGATGTGGTGCGTGTGAGACTGAACACGTCGAAAATGTTTGTATCGTTTCAATGAAATGGGGAGAGTACAATGGTGTCTCCGGTATTGGGGATTTGAATAAAAATGAGAGTTTAGTCTGCCAGTTAAGAAACAGAGTAATTTGGTTAACAACGAATCGGTCAGCAGCCTGTACTGTTAAATGTTCAGTGTGATATGGATTTTGACTGTCCGTGCACCAGTCTGTGAGTGTACATTTGAAATTGACCCTGTGATCAGTGAATGTTTCTATTTTTTCAACTTTTGCCTTATCTTTTTAGAGTAATTTTACGTATAATTATGAAATATATAATTGTAGCGTAATTATTTTAAAAAATAATAAAAATTATTATTAAAAAATTAATTTTTTTTAGTCCCATATAATCACGCATGTCAGTGAAAAACACAGATTTTCGCTAATAAAAATACGCTAAATGATACGAAGATCAGGGAGCTTACTGTAACTGGCGCTAGCAAGGCTGCCATTGGAGACAAAGTCATAGATAACGAGCTTCTCATCATCTCCCCAGTAGAACCCACGAACGCGAACCAAGTTGGGGTGGCGCAGCTTAGCTATGGCCCTGACCTGGTTCTCAAAGTCCCTCATCCTCTCAACCCCGCTCTCTCCTATCCTCCTCACTGCCAGCGCAGTCCCATCCTCGAGCACCGCTTTGTACACAATGCTCGCCCCGCTGGCTCCAAGTATATACGCCGACGCCTTCAGCAAAGTCTCCAGCTCCAGCTTTGTCTCTCCGTCTACCGCCACAAGCTGACCTTTCTGATGATCGCCCCCGTTTGGATGGATACTAATTGCAACTTCGCGTTCGTTATCGTGGTCACTATCAGAACTAGTTGCCTCTGAAGCCTCTTCGCCTAAGCAGGACCAAGCCACGGGCTTTCTGTGAATTGTGTCTTGTTTGATGCTTACTTCTACTTTCTTTGCTGTCTCTGTTCCCGCATTTTTGGGTTTAAGAATATTGTTCCCCTTTCTCAGATGGTAGACGTAGAAAATAACCATCGCAAGGATGCTTATACCGGCCAAGTCTCCGATAGCTATTCCGGCTATGGTCCCGGGCTTTAGACCACCTTGTGCCGAGTTCTGATCAGTCCCATTTGGTGCGCCGGGTGAGCCTGTTACTGGGATTGAGTCAATGGTTTCGGGTATGGCCGCAATTGCTGGAGAAGACGTGGAGGTGCCATTGGGAGGCGTAGAAAAAGTCGAAGGAATCGAGCATTGATTCCTCAAGGGTTTGCCACATAGATCCGCATTCCCAGAAAAGAACTCGCTTTTCTGGTCAAGCAAAGCTAGAGACTCCGGAATAGATCCGGTTAGGTTGTTGAATGAGAGATCGATTGTAGTATTTTGTGGTATTCGTTTTGAAAACTCTGTTGGTATTTTTCCCGAAATCTTATTGTAAGAGAGGTTCAAGTAGCGCAAACTCTCTCCACCAAAACCAACAGGCAAAGACCCGTTGAGCAGATTCGAAGACAGATCTAACACTTCAACCGAGTTAAACCCGTTTGGAACACCACCAGAAAAGTAGTTACTCCTCAAAGAAACAACAGTCAGGTTCTGCAAAGCAGTGAGATTTTGAGGTATATTCCCGGCCAAGGCATTTTCAGAAAGATTTAGCAACTGTAAGCTTCTTAACCCACCTATAAGCTCAGCTGGTAGCTCGCCAGAGATAACATTGTTTGAAAGGGAAATCACCTGAAGCTCAGAGGCATTGAAGATTGAATTGGGTAGAGACCCATTGAAGAAATTTCCGGAGAGATCGAGGTGGCGAAGGTATTGGATCATGCCGATGTCGGCGACGATCGAACCCAGAAGCTGGCTGTTGGGGAGGGCTAAGCTGGTGACCCTGAACAAATCCGGCGTGGCCGGGTTTCCTATTTCGGTGCAGGTGACTCCGGTCCATGCACACGGTGTTTCGTCGTAGTAGTTCCAGCTCTGCAAGACTGACAGCGGGTCGCTTAGGATTGAGTATTTGAAGGAAAGCAGTAGGATCCCATCTGAGTTTAGAGCAAACGAGGGAATTAGTAGAAGGAGAACAAAGGAAGTGATTCTCCACCAGATCAAATGGAGGTTCATGGTGTTGAAGCTTATGATTTCTGGAACTGATTCACCATCTTGGCTTCAAGTTCATGGTAAAGAAATAGTCACAGAGAGACAGAGAGGGTGACCAACTACCGGGTATGCTTGTTTTGGGGACCAAATCTTCTAAGAGTAAGAGAATGAAAATGGAGGAAAAGGCGCCGAATGTGAAGAGCAATGAGAAAGATGAGAGTCAGTAAAAGAAAATGGTGGAAAAGTTGTTTAGTTGCAGAGAGTTGCAGTGAGCAGCAAAAGCCATAGAGCAAAGGGATGGTGCAACTCCTGAGGGCATGCTAATGAATGAAAATGTAATGAACGTGGGAAACAAATTATAAATTGGGTACAGTTGTACTTCCTCCGCCAACCCTCTGTTTACTCTCTTGTAAACTCGGGCAGGGAAAGCATATGGAAATCTCTGCCATCTTTTCTATTACGTGTTGTCACAAGCGAAGTTGCCCCATCCAATTAAAGGGTGCAAGCAAGCAAATAAAGCATCTATAAATCTGTCTCAGGGGTTCATTCACCATCACTTGAGCAGTTGTAAAACTACTAATTTCCACTTTCAATTAGACTTAAATGTACAACAGTGAAAGGACAAATATAACCCACCTCAGAACAGTTAAAGGTGGGGAAAGGAAGGAGGGACGAAGGAGGCTAAAACTGCCAAAACTCCTCTCACATGAAAAGCCGAAAGAACATATCCATTATTCACCATTGAATGGGCCACGACCTATTATTTTTTTTTTCTTCTACCTAAATTGCGTGGCGTATGGTTCTGGTCTGCCACCCAAAACAAGTCTACTTCCAATCAAGCCGCAGTTGTAGTAAACCACCCTTGACCGAGGTTCACGCTTCAAAATCCAACATCCCAAGCTAATCCGCTCCTCATTCTCTACCTTCCCTTTTTAATAATACAGGCAGAAAATCACGTTCTATTATTATAATGGTTTTCATCAGTGAAAAGTAAGGTAATGGGTAAAAACCGATGTTAAAGTTGGCAAACAGCATTATAAGGCTTGGCATGACTGCTTTGATTGGTAGGCCATTTTACTCTTCCATCATCCATGCGTATTTGACATTAAGAAAAAACTTTCCCACCACCTCCTTCGACAAGGATGCACAAAATCCAAAACCACGGATACTTTTCATCATAGTCACGAGTTCATGTTTTGCTTACTAAAATATTAATAATGCACATAATAAGCCAAGCTTTTTGTATGTTGTATGCACTAAAATATATATATATAAGAAAGGAGACCAATTTTAAAGAAAGGAGCTTTCAACACCAGAGTTCGGGAATCAATACCAATTTTTTAACCATATTTGAGCACTAAAGATTAGATATTGAAGTCTGAGGAAGAACTTCAGTGGCCCTGGATCAGGAAATATAAGTACAACCGATTAGATTCTGACGTGTGTTGGAGATATCGATGAAGTTCGGTTCAAACAACTAGACGGCCTCATGAATTCAGACCACAAACTATTAGTGGTTCCCGGACAACCAATTTTACAAGCATACTTTTCTACAGAAGAGATACCAATCTGCATCACAGAAAATGCAGCAGCCTTTGATTGAACAAACTCATTACAAACTTGTTTCGTGAGGGAATTTGGTTTCTCCCTATTTCTTTTATGTTTCGGGACAAAGGACTGAACTCTGCTGCTTGTCAAAAGAGACAACGTCGCCTTTAAAGTTCCACCTTTAGACGTAATAAATTACATGGATAAAGGAATACTGTAAACCTTCACGGAAAAGGATATATTGATGACATGTTTCGTAAACCTTGGCTAAGTTCCAGCAACCTAGGCCGGGATCCTGCTATCTGCAACACAGAGATAAAGGTGGGCTCGGTGGTGGTCTGGAGAGTTTTCGATGTCAAAGTCAATCTTTCTTTCTTGGAGAATTATCTAAGAATTAGAAAGTCCAGAAAAGACATTCGTATATGAAGTCTAACTTTTATAGAGGTATAAGGGAAAATTTTATACCTTGTGTTAAGGGTCAGCGTTACGCCCATAGTTGATAGGCCACAGTATATAATACGATGTGGCTTCTAAGGAGGCATCTCGACCGGAGATGATCAGTGCAATCACTTTCCATCTACATCGTCAGGAATGAAGGATTGTCCATTATCTCTGATCACTTGCCAGCTTAGATATTTAAATGCTAGGAGGTGTCAGGGTTAGCGTGTCCCATCTATCCCCTTGACTTGTTTCTCGCGCGAGGCCCCTTTCCTTTAGTGCAGCTCATGGGTCGGATTTTGTTAGTGATTCCTGAGCCCATAGGAGGGGAGCGATTCAAATCGAAATGGACTTCAACTTCTTGTCCAGACCCAACCCAGAGGAGGGGATGGGAATATCCCCTACAGGATGCATAAGGGCAAAACTGGTCCACCTAATAAGTGGAGATCATCGCCACAACAATTTTGTCATCAAGACTACCAACTTGAGCATTGGTCCTAAAATATTTCACGGATATCTATCATCCACAAAGTGCCCCGTTCTGATATGTTTGACTAAGGTTGCAGCCAATTTGCAAGTTCAAACTAGTGGCTTAGCTTTCCCCAGTTTCCAGATAACAGATCAGAACCATTAGCAAAGAGGTTCGACTTCCCAGACACCATTGTTTAGATAATTTTCAGTAGCATGATGATCTGGTACTGTAGAGGTCCAAGATTCAAACAGAACTTGCGCATCTTTTGTCTTCGTGCATCTTCTTTGTCAAAAGAATGGTCAGAGAACTCCCAGAGAAGATCTCCTTTTTTTCAAGTCGTACAGTAATTCCACTCCATCAAATCTTTCACTTTACTTTTCCCGAATGCTCTCTTTTTTCTTCCACTTCAGAGTCACATGGTGTTGTTTTCTTTCACAGAAGTCGTTAAAGTAGTAGAGCTGCAATAATTACACGCCAATGAATGGGAATGGGGAAATTCACAAGCCTGGCCTTGTAAAGCTGGATGGAACTTGACTCTTGACCCGCACAAGTAGAGCTGGAAAAACCTGTAAATTTGGAAAAATAATTATAGAAATATATACTTGATTTCAAAGTACGCTACGCCTTATATAATTATTATAAATTTTTATATTTTTATATAAAATAAAATAAATAATTTAATTTTTATAAAATTTAAAATAAAAATAATATTAAAAAAATATAACTCGACGTATTGTGATGCAGTATTCTGTTCAAATCGCAAGACGTAATAACTTGGACGCATTTTCCTGATCGAAATATACCTCAATCGTTAGGTTGTGTTTGGATGTTGAAGTAAGTTTAATTGAGTTGAGTTGAGATGATAAAATATTGTTAGAATATTATTTTTTAATATTATTATTATTTTAAAATTTAAAAAAATTAAATTGTTTATTATATTTTGTGTTGAAATTTGAAAAAGTTGTAATGATGAGTTGAGATGAATTGAGAGATGTTAAAGAACCAAAGATTACTAAACCCCTGAAGGAGCGAGGGTTTTCCCCTTTTTTTTTTTTTTTTTTCTTGGAGTTGAAACTTGGGATGTCACGGGCGAAAAAAGATACTTGCTTGCGTGTTTTTGACGCCGTGAACCGAAAATTGAAGAATCTCATCTCGTGTCAAAAGAGAATCAATCCCATACTGGGCCTCGTTACATACAAAGGAAAGTAGCACAACAGATCCAGTTTGCCCAAATGCAAGAGGGGGACAAGTATAAGCCCACCAGCTTGAAGGCCTACCTATGATATATCCACGGATCCACAAAACAGCTCTGCAATGGCGGTATAGTTACCCTTTCTCTCGCAAGTCCCAACTCCATTACTGCTCTAGTATATTTATTTATTTATATATCTCTGTCGACGCCTCTCTCGGCTCCACCCTCCCTTTTCTCAAAGACTCGTCTTCAACTATGCAAACGCTACTACTGCCGGTGACGGCGGTGTCGGTGGGATCATCTTCCACTTCTCGCCTCCCCCGACGAGCATTTCCCGCCCGCCAAGTCTCTAATTTTGCTCTTCCGCTTCTAAATCCCCACTCTGCTTCCTCCAAAACCTTCCGACCTCTTTCTTTTCCTGCGCCTTCTTATGCCGCTCCCAACCACAGGCGACCAAATCTCTCATTCACTGTTAAGGCTTCTGAAATTTCATCTCAGAACGGTGAGGCCGAAAAGGAAAAGCTCGCTCAGGTTCTCTTTCTTTCTTCCTGGATTTTCTTATCAACACTAAAGTTTAACTGTGCGCAGTTTGGTAGCTCAGAAAATGTATCAATATAAATTTCTTTTAATCATTCATTTTATATCATTTAGATTTTTTATTTTCTTTTAACTTTCTTTGGGTAATGTGTAATTGTACTTGCATAAACAATCCTTGTTTTGAGAAGTAGGGTTTTATAAATGTCAGTAAATCAGAATCAATAAATTTCAGTAGATAATCTGACCTGCAGGATTTTTTCTACCATGTTTAAATTACGTTTGATGGGAAGATGAAGTAACTTGCATGATGTTGTAGGTGGCAAAAAGGTTGGAGAACACTTCAAGGCAGTTTAAGAGATTTGGCACCATAGGCTTTTGGGCACAGCTTGTGTCCACTGTTGTGGCTGCTGTGATTCTTTCGTTTTCAATAGTTGTTACCGGGAAGGTCTCGTCGCCGGCTACTTTTTATGCCACCGCTGCTGGCATTGCGGCAGCGTTCATTTCCGTTTTTTGGTCATTTGGGTATATTCGGCTTTCTGATAAGCTTAGAAGAACTGCCAATGAGCCTTCAAAGGTAAGTATTCATATTTTAGTTTTATTACGGTGTCATTGCCCTACATCACTACATGTGTTTTCACTAGAATATTTGAAGTGAACGAGTGTATTGCCATCAGGTGTGAAAATGAATAGATTCCTAACAATTGTATAAGTTTTGCTGGACTTTGTTACGTCGCCGACGGTGCTGTTTTTGGATGAATGCCACCCACTTTACATTGATAAAATCGACTGGATATTCATGTGTTTGATGATGCATTTGTATAAAGATCATGCAATTTCTTTGAATCTATCTTTGCAAGTAAATTTACCCATTTAATCTGTTATTCTGTGAATTAAATTCTGCTGAAGTTTTTCTCCAATAGCTATGAACAGATTGCTCCTGTTTTTTTATTCTTCCTTCAATTCATTCTAGCAAATTAAAACCTTGATTCAGCTTTGATCGATGATTGTTACCTAGTTTTGCCTCCCATCGAGTGAATAGAGCATATGCTTTAGTATTTTACCCGTAAGACTCCTAGGTTTCTGTGTCGTATTAATTGCTTGCGGTTTTCAGGCTCCTCCCCGTGCAAACGTTGTGAAAAGCTTACAAAATGGCATAATAGTAAACCTACTTGGATTGGGTGCTGCCATTCTTGGTATGCAAGCCACAGTTGGAGTGCTGGTTGCCAAGGCTCTTACCTCTTCAGCAAATCCTTATTACCAGGGAATAGCTCCTGGGTACAGTCCTGTTCTGGCATTGGATGTGTTCCTTGTACAGGTATTGGCTTATTATAACTTTCCAATTCAAAACTAATGAAATTTTGACTTTGAACTTGTCGGAAATACAAAGTAGTCCAGGCTACGTTTGGATGTTGAGATAAGTTGTGAATAGTAGTATGTTGTGGGTCCCATTGAGACGTGTTTAACTTTTTTAAGCTAAGATGAGTTTAACATTTTAGGTTAAAATGTATGACGTAGGTTGAGATGAATTTAACTTTTTTTATAGGAAGTTGAAAAAGTAATGGATCACATCAATGATTGGTTTGAGATGAGTTGAGTTTGGTTCAACAACCAAACACAACCCAATGTACATTGACCTCGTATCCTGAAATGACTGCATTTCTGTGACTTTGGTTTCTATTTGTCATTCTTACCAGCCATAATAGCTCTTTCTGCTGGTGTTGACTTATCCAACACAGTTCTTCCATAATTTCAGAAAGAGGTAGAAACGACTACCCACTTAACACCGTAGAGAAGGTAAAACGTTAAAATAGTAATTCAAATAGACATGTATGGACTGAAAGCATAGAAAATGTCTTGCCTCTAGAAGAGAAGAAATGAGGGGGACTGTAAATAATCTACATGGATTACCTATTTTCTGCTTTGGATCGGTAAAACTAGCCAGCTTTCTGAGTCGATTGGATGGAAATTTCACATATCAAGATTCTATTTTGAATAGTTTGAGACGTGTGGCTAGTATTGAATGTTTTCATTGTTTACTGTCATCCATTTGCCTCTTTTTGCAGGCATCAGCAAACACCATCCTTTCTCATTTCTTGGGGCTCGTTTTTTCGTTGGGGTTGTTGCGATCAGTGACATTACCACCATCTGAAAGCATTCCAGTTCCTAGGGTCGCATAAGCTCGGTCCTTTGTGCAGCTGGCGTAATTTTCAAATTCAGAGGTGACATTCCGGTTCCTTGAACATTCACTTTTCTGTGCGGTAACTCGGAAGTTGTATGCATTCATATTCCATGATCTTGAAGCCTCTCTTTCCAGATGCATATAATTGGTTACAAAGACTCCAATTTCTGGGAAGAAGTTAAAGCTTCCAAGTGATGGGGTATGACGTTACATAAACTAGGTGGTTCATTTGCAGAGATGATGGCGATCGGAATTGTGCCCCTTCTGCCGGTTTTCTTTCTTTTATTTTATTGTTTTTTGGGTTTTTTTCCTTTTGTTTTTGGGTTTGGAAAGGGGGGGGACGTTGGATTTCAGAATGTGTCTTAGGTCGTTAATAATGACTGCAATGTGGTGCAGCTGTGAAGAGCTAGCAGAATGTGGACACTTTGGGTGATTTTCTGGCACTCATTACTTCTTTGAAAAGAAAAAAAGAAACGAGCCAAATTGTAATAGCTCAAGGATTTTGTATTCTCGAGTTCTCACGCACGGCACTTTTTATAAATACAAAATTCCGAGACTAGTAAATGCAACTTCATCTGAAATGCAACACCCAATTCTTACCTTGCAAAAAAAGTTATGCCATTGAAAGTATGTTGCAGTCTTCAAGAGGTATGCGTCTCATTAATTTTGCTCCCGTTTGCTCTAAGGCCGTCAAGGCTAGGGTGGCACCCCTCTCTTATCATTTATTTGTTCCCAGTGGGAATCACACCACATTTTTCGGACAATTATAATGCTCTTTTCTAGAGATCTACGTTGTGTTTATCTCACCTTGCTGTAGTAGATTGAACAATCCCTTTCACAGTTTGTCAACTTTCGACCTTTCATGACAAATCTTATAATTCAAATTAGATGCAAGTTCGAAATTTAATGAATATCCAATATGACAGAAGGAAGCTTTCGGCCAAGACAACAACTCTCTTCTTTTTATTTTTGGGCTTTCCTTTTTCACTAATTAGTGGGTGAAGGTCAAAGAATGTAAACCCTAATCCACATCCCAAGGGATACGCTAAAAAAATTATATGAACTTAGCAGGACATTCAACACAGACCTTAATTGGAAAACAAACTACTGAGAGAGATCATGCACAAGGCATACCGGGGAATTAAAAATTCCAGCTTTCATAAACAAGCGGCAGCTTTCCCCTCACCATGGAGCAATATTTCATCCAGGGACCAGAGTCGATCAAAACAAAGGTATAACCAACAAGGCAAGTAACTGTAGTCCAAAAACTATCAACTATGTGTGTCCCCAGAGGAGACCAAAAAACAAAAACACAAAACAAAAGAATAAACAATTGAAATACACCCAAAGCTATTAAGCTGCCAGGCCTGCTCCTGATCGATTCTCACGATTACTGGGAGTTTTAACAAAAATCCTGAATATGCTGAGTGGCACTTACTAGAACTGACAGCATCCCAGCAAAACCAATTTCTAAGTTCCTAATCAAACTTTGCCGAACAACTCAATACCCTGCACTAAATGTGAATATATTTTTCAGTATATCTTCAAATGAAAAAAAAAAAAAAAAAACCAAAAACACTAACCACAATCACATAACAATTCCGATTATGTACTAAAACAGAAACTAAAGTATCAATTCGAAAAAATTAGCAAGACAAAATGTGGGAAGGCCTTCAAACGACAAACCAACACTAGGTGACCTTTTATTTTCAGTTAAAGCAGACATGCCTTTAGTTTCAGTTAAATGCAGTCATAGACCACAGAACAAAATGGACACCAAGATAACACCGTATGCTTGTCTTGATGCTCAACAAAACAGCTTGGTGATTTTACTTTTCAGTGTTGACCTGTCTTCTCAGAAGAGTGGGGATTCTGTATGTAAACCAAGTTAATAAAACAACATAGCTGACTCCTTGAAAATCACTGTATCCTTTTTTCTTTTTCTTTTTCCTTTTCTCTCATATTCGAAATTGGAGTTAATGCACCACACATTAAGCGATCAGATACCAAAAATTGAACCTGGAGTATTTCTATCTTTTTATAAAACCATAGGTTCCTAGGAGGTGGTAGAAAACACAATGAATATGGGAATCTAGATGATATACTTAAGGATGTCTTCTTACAGGTGATTTTATATATCTATTAAGATCTTAGCAACTAATGTATTCCTCAAAGGAGACAGCAAAAAACATGGCAAACTATTTCAATCCATGATGTTGTAACTTGTAACTCTATCTACGCATAAAATTCTTAAAATTGTTGCAACTATGTTAATGAACGGTACAAATATATATATATATATTTTATAAGTAAATATATATATTTATAAGTAAGAAGTTTATTAAATCACGTAATTAGGCATAACCCAAATACACAAGAAGTGTACAAAAGAAAGACACCTAATTACAAGCTAACCCTGAAAGTACAGAAGTTATTAAGACTATTCTCATCCATTACAATAACCGAAGCCCAAAGCAACCGAAGCCCATTACATTAAAATTGTTGCAACTATATTAATGAACGGTACAAATATTTTAAAACTAGTCTTGTTACAAGATCATGTGGAAATCACTCAAGCCGTACGTATGTTGCAAAGCAGAATGCAAAATTTACACAAGTCTATGGACGTCAGAGAGAGAGATTATATTTACCTGTTTACCTAGTCTATCTTCTTTTCCTTGTTTAAAACTGGAATCTTTTTCAGAAGGTTATCATCAATTTTCCTATACTGCTTCTGAGAGATTTCGTGCATTATGAACAGCTTTGCATCAATCTTGTCCTGGTACTTGTCATACACGTAAGGAACTGAAAGACTAAGAATAACCCCTGCAGAAATTAAATTATCGATTAAGGAATTCTTTCAATGTTACACATTTGCAAAAGAATAATGGGCAGCAATGCAGCTCACCAATATAGATAAGAGTGAGGAAGTTGACGAGGCTACCAATGAAAGAAATTATCCACAAACTAATAGCAACCTGAAAACCCAAATCCACTTTACACAAATGCAAAGCCATTTGTATTAAGAAAATTATTTAAAAAAATGGGGTCATGGAGTTAATAACACTCAACCTTAAGAAAAAGTTTTAAATTCCGCCTGATCGCAATGTCATGTGCAATTGACAATGCAGGATTAATCCACACTAGGATTGCATCAGAAGCCTTCACAACATACTCCTCAGAGATTTCCATATCAGGAAGGGGAGGCAGAGGCCTGAATCACATAGCATAGAATAATTTTCATTTATCACAAACAAAAATCCATGCAAAATCAAATTTTTGTTCTAGGTAATTCAAGGCCGCCCAGGACAGCATACATAAATAAGAATTGTTCCCCAGGAACTCAAATTCCGTTTTCTCCCCAAAGCTCCATTATATTGATAATCATGTGAGCATATTTTGGGGAACATCCAACAAAATTTATCAATTGCTTTTATCATTCACGTGACTCTCTATGTCCAGTTCAATCAAAGCAGTATCTTTCAGCATTGTTCTTATAAAATTTGATACTAATATCTTCACGGCCTGAACTTGTCATTTTCCTTGGGAGATTTTTCCCGGTAGGAATATCTTCCATTTTAGCAAACAGAACCTTGAAAATTTACAATGAAATCAGCAAAGAAAAATACCTATTGAGTAGTGAAGCAGATTTCCCCCAAAAAAAGAGAATGACAACAAGAAGCAATAGAACATTTGCCACAAATGATAGAAGGTTATAGCCGGCTACTTCAAAGAGGCACCAGAAGGTCGTGGCAGAGATTAGCGTCACAATTCCTCCATACCATTTCTTCCACAGCAGGACATCAGCAACTATCATAACCAAAAACCCAAATCGATATAATTAGTTACGAAATTAGTTAACTGACTAATTGATTGATTGATTGATTGATTTGGTTCATCAATTATTACATATATGAAAGTATACCAAAATTTTGAATTAAAAAGGAGACACGAAAATCAATCAACGAATGGAGATTACGGAATCGATACCATATAGCGCATTCGGCCAACTATCAATGAGAAAGCAATGTGATATAGGAGTAATCGGATTGATGTATGAGCACTATACGTATAACTATACACGTATGGATATGAATACGCTTACGAGGAGTATGTATGAATAAATGCACACACATTCATGAATTCGGAGAAAAAGAGAGGGAACCTGAACCAGCACCGAGAGCCTGATGAACGTCTACCATGACGGGAGTCTTAGGGTTTTCACAGAGCGAGACGGGGAGAGAGAGAGAGAGTGAAATAGGAAAGGGAACAGGGACGAAATAGAAACGCGATGGTGCCGAGGCAAATAATTTTTTTTAGCCGTAGAAAGGTCGAGGATTTCAGACTTGGCCCTCAGGTGTGTTTCCCATTTGCTCGCTGGGCGACTTTGTTAACGCAATCGTTTTATTGTCGTTAGTACTGCGAAGGTTATTACAGCGACTAGTGTATAGTTTCCGCATGCCACAAAATGATTATTGATTCCTCACGCTTCTTCCTTTCTTTTTCACTGGACGTCGCTGCAATATAACAGCTCCTTAATATTAGTAGTGGCGGTATTATTGCATTTCCTACTGTATATGCAGTTTTGGACGGGCATTGATTGAAAAGGATGTTCAAACTACTTTTACTGTCATACAATGCGACGCATGACTAAATTTATTACATAAAATTATTAGATTTTACTAACTTAGCAATTAGCATGACCTTAAGTCATTAAATAATAGATACAATCATACAACTTTTAAAGAATCCTCAATTTATTTAAATATTCGTGACAAATAATTATATTCATCTCTCTTAATTATAATAAATTTCGTGACAAGTAATTTATAGGGAATTCTGATCATAGAATGTAAGGCAGCAAAGTGAAGGTAATTAATTACTCGAGTCAAGTTAAGATAGAGCCTCGTTTTGCGATGATTTGGTGAGCTACACACCAAACTACCAAGCAAGCACATGCATCCGAATCACAGTACTGCAATGTTAATGTAAATTGTAAACCATATCAAAGCGAGCAAAGTGAATGTTAATGTATGCAATGATTTCCCACTCTCCCCTTTATAGCAATCTTAAATAGGAAGACCATTAGACTCTGTTTTTTTAAGAGCAGAAGGTGAACGATTACATCTGGTTGGTGGGATAAAACCACCAGTCAACCACCCGCTCACTCATCTTGTAAGCATTGTTGCTGGTACCAATCCGAGCAACTTCTTACCAAATTACATTTAGGGAAAAAAAAAAGTTTAAGCTTCTGCCATTAAAAAAATAAAGAAAAGAATGGAGACAAGATAATTCATCTCGAGGTAATATGCATGATCTATTAACATGGAACTAGATAGGCATAGGCAGAGTATACCAGTCACTTCATTATGTTCGGCAAAATACACTAAAGTTGCATTTGAAAAAATAGATGGCAAAAATTTTTTTAGTGAGATCAACAATTTCAATTTATCTTGACCTGCGAGTACATACAGTGGAGTTCAGCTTACACAAATGACAGAAAGTATAACGCAGGAACTGAAATCCCAACTAAGGCATGCCCCGTAGCCGTAGTCCCTTCTACTTGAAGATGCTTCCTTAAAACCTTAACCCGCTACTAGAAGATAAGACTTTGGTAGAAGCTTGTTCATTCATTTTGCTGCCTCCTCGCCATCATCGGAGTCCCCTTCATCGCCTGAAGAGTCTTCTTTATGATGCCCTTCTCCCCCTTCATTCAGTTTACTTTTTTTCTCCTTTTTCCTTTGCCTTTTCTTTTGACGTTTCAAACGCTTCTTTGCAGTCCGTTCCTCAGCAGCTTTCATTCTTTCCTCCCTTCTCATATGGAATTCTGCCACTTCCTTCCTTCTCTGGTAGTCAGCATCCATCCTAGAAATCCGATCTTGTTCTTTTCGTCTCATTTGGCGATACTGTTGTAACAACAATTTGATAGAAAATGAGATATGAAATATGTAAATACAATCTACCAGCAAGCTTGAACTAGTCATAACGACTCATGGATCCACGTCATGCAAAATGTAAGCATCCAACTTTTAAAAAAAAAAAAAATTCTGAGAAAATAACAATATCAGCATGTTTTAAATTAATTCATCATTGAACAAAAAGTAATGATGGACAGAATACAGTTCAAATGCAATTGAAAGTGCCAGTAATAAAATAACAGGGTTCGACTCTACATGAAAGATGGCAAGATATTCTTCTTCTTTTTCCCCTCTTAGACATATCCATTCTTTGGTACCTCCTACTCATTCTGAACGCTTGCTTGAAGATATATAGAGGTAACCTTTAAAAATAAAGTTAACCAGGTAACAGGGAACCTAATTCCTCATTGATGCTTTAGAGAGAGAGAGAGAGAGAGAGAGAAAGAGAGAGAGAGAGAAACTTATTGCAAAATGAAAATGTGCCTACTTGATTGAATGTGCTCTCACACCACCCTCATCACTTGAGTCGAAGCCCAAGGCCTCAAAATTGTGTGCTAATTTCCAATGCTTAAAAGACAAGGCAAACTCGTCAATATATTGTGCAACGTCAAAAATGCATTTAGCCAATTGGTTAGGTTAAGCATTAAGGACTAGTTTGGATTCAGAGATGAGATGAGATGGTTATAGATGAAAGTTGAATTGTTTATTAAATTTTATGTGTAAATTTGGGAAAGTTGTAATGATGAGATGAGATGAAACACTTTCTGAATCCAAACGGGGCCTAAGAATCCTATGGAATAATGTGGCACTCTAGTTTTCTAACGCACTCTCTATGGTTTACAAAACCAGTTCGTCACACACAATTTGGTATATTGATAAACAAGCAATTATGTTGTTATTAATACTCTTAATATACTGGGTTTAGTATACTTTAATTGTTAAGAAGAGTATTAAACAGATAAGAGTACGGTAACTGCACTTATGGACTGTGAAATGACCAATTACCCTTTAAGAGAATGAATATGGGCTCAGGTTATTGGACTTAAGTCTAATCTAACTAGAGAAATCTGTTGCAGGAGGAAAGCCCACGAAAGTGAACCCAAGAAGAGAAAAAAAAAAGAGGAAGACTTCGGGGCAGAATAATCGAGAAGCAGAAAAGAGAGAAAGAGGGGAGAAATGGTTACGGGAGAATGATGGGAAGGCATCGATCGGTAGCAAGGAAAGAGAGTAAGGGCAGAGATTCATGCATAAAAGGAGAGGTCGATGCCAGAAAGGAGGAGGCAGTTAGGATACGATTTCATTTTGTTCTGTTTTTACATTCCAGAAGCTTTCGAGATTTTCTAGGGTTTTTCATTTTGGTGAGATATGTTGTTGATGATGGTAAACTTAGGCTAATTCCAAAGCCTGGGTTGCGGTAAAGCTTTCATTTGCTCCCTATGTTTGCTGAATTTCTGTAGTTCTTGATTTATACACTTCATTCTACTAGAAATCAAATTCTGGAAATGGGTTTCTGTTGGACCCTCTCATTCTTATTCTTGTTCTGTTGTCAACACTAGGCACAGCAGAACCTTGAATCAATCAAGGTGTCTCTCAGCCGAGTGATAAAGTAAATTTGGTTGATGATTAGTGATGCATTCTTACAGGGTCTTGGTACATGATCTCTGAGTTTATGTTCTTCAAATTGCATTTCGTTAATACCTTGATTGGACTAACAAAAGATGAGTAGCACCCAGAAATTTTTGTGATGTGTGGAGTCAAAAGAAACTCTAAAACCGCAACCCAGGTGTTTGTCAAATTGCTTCTATTAATTCTGCAATTTTCAATTATTCCATTAACTTTCTGTTTGCAACTTGTTGAAGTTAAAGTTACAGTTTGTTAAAAGTTGAACATTTTAATTTCTTGAGTTTTAAACTTTCCTGGTTCGGACCATCTTTCCAAAATTTTCCAAATCCAAAATCCTCTGAAGTTCAACCATCATTTCAATGGCAACAGATCCTTCTTTGTAAATAAACCATTTCTTGGTTCATTTTTCTATTTTCTTACAATACTCACTTTCTCACTGATTATTCACTCAACTTCTTTCAAATCTGAATTTCTACAATCGTAATTAATCAAATTGCTCGAGTCCCTCTTGTCCCTGTGGAGATGAGTCATGACCTTGGGTGCTACCTTTTATTACAACTAATCTACTTCTACACTTGGGAGTAATAAATTGGAAGCCATCATATACCCTCCTCATAATCCTAAAATCTTAATGCATACTCTCTACCTCCGTATATGCATTCAAATAAATTCAATGACAAAGCAATTCGATGCACCAATCCCCCAAAATCACAAATATATAACATGTGAATAAGTTAATTTAGCACATGAACTTCCAGTGTCGGGTTTTTAAGAATAACTGTAAATTTTGAAAATTTTACCTGGTGAAAGTCGCCAGAGCCAGAGCCGGCGGAGCTACCGGACGTGTTGCTGACGCGGACAGGAACGTTCTCGAGGATCCGCCGAAGCTTAATCTCCAGGTCCTCCTCTTCCTCCTTGAAAACAGGCGGCGTGTACTCAACGAGCGCGTTCGACCCAGTTGCAAGCTCCGACTTGTCCGCCGCCGCAGCAACCACCTGAAGCTCTCTGGGTCTGCCCGTCGACATCTTCGCCGTTCTAAAAAAAAAACCCTAATTTCTTTTCTGAACCAACCCAAACTTCAATATCGGAAATTTTGTATGACTAATGGACGAAGAATTTACTATTTAGATTGGGGTTTTGGTTGTTCTTGAGGGAAGGTTTGACGTTGAATGTGAATTCAGCGCTACTTGGTGATTCGAAAGCCTGACGAGTAATTGTTTCCACTCGGGGACTGTAAGAAGAATAAGCCCTAGTTTGTTCACACAAATATTTTCTATGTCTCGTCGTATTATCATTATATTTATTTTAAATTTTTATATTAAATATAATAAAAATTTTCATTTTTTCAAAATTTTAAATTAAAATTTATATTATCATATTTTAATAATATTTTATTTAACTTTGATTTTATCTTATTTTAACTGTATAATCAAATAAAATCTAATTCTATTCAGCAGATTCCACGCATCATATTTCTTTTGAACCGTGCTACAGCCCCCGCTCCTCTCCCTCGATTCCACGCATCATATTTCTTTTGAACCGTGCTACAGCCCCCCCTCCCTCTCCCTCTCTCAGTCCCGCTCAGTGTAAAATGTAATGTTTTTTTATTTTACTTTTTTATACATGTATTTTTTTAACACTATAAAATATTTTTAAAAAAAATAAAAAAATTATAATATCATTAAAAAATACTTACTTAATCATTAAGTAAAAAAATATATATAAAAAAAATAAAAAAAAATATAGCGGGACCGGGAGTGGTGAGAGTAGCATTATTCTATTTCTTTTTATTTTATTTTTTGTATAAATAATGAGTATAATAATTTAATTAATTTAATAAAAATAATTATAAAATAAAACAAAACAAAATAAAAATTTTAAAATATATATAACGTGTTGTGTGAGATGTTAATTAGCATAACCCCTATAAGAATGACAGTTAATAATTGAAAACTCTACTCTATACACCACGTACCTCTAACTAATTACATGAACACGCCTCAATACTTTTAAGAGACTCATCTCAAGTCTCTTAATCAGTGTAAGAAAATTTTTATTAAGAAATCTTATACCATACATTTATTAAGAAAAAAAAAATAAAAACTACAAATCTAGTATGTAATGTAGAGATAGTAAATAAAATAACTCTTAATGTAAATAATGACCCATTGTTTAACGTAATTTACAAAGACCGCTATATTTTGGTCTTGTAGGGGAGTATGAATAGTATTAATTGAATATCCTTACCTTACATACAATTCAAATGTGATATATTTTATAAATCAAATCATGCTACGTAAATAATATGTGATGTAAAGACTTTTAAATATAATTAATAGGTGTTGTGCATGCCAATAATTTGATGGCCTCATAGCATATAGTCCAGTTCTTTAAATAGAAAATTTAGATTGGAACCCCCATCCCGATAAAAAAGAAGAAGTTATCGTGCATGGTATAATTACATGGTTATTGTTTATTCCTATTAAGCCATTTCAGGACAATAACAAAAAATAAACAAATAAATAAATAATGAAGGGAACGTGTGATCACTGATTAGTGATTAGCAATAGAGCCCATAATTAAAACGAGGATTATCGAGGATATGTAAGGCCCTTCCAAAATCTGTTTTTTTTACCAAAATAACGTAATATTATATATATATATATATTTTTTTTTATGGATAAAATATATGAATGAAATCTATGATTATCATGGACCTGGATACCATTTTTCATACATTGTAATTGGATCATGGATACGTTAAAATCGCGCTTAAACTTTGGAGTTTTTTGTTTTTTTTATGGATTAAACTTTGGAGTTTGGGTACGTTTGGGTGTTGAAAAGTGTTGACAAGTGTTGAGAATGTTTGTGAATAGTTAGGAGTAGAGATTGAAGTGAGTTTGTGGGTCCCATTGAGAGTATTTTGAGTTGTTTGGATGTGTGAAGTATGTTGAGTTGTTGACTTTTAAGTAGGTAGTTGAAAAATGTGTGGGTCCCATAAATATTATAGTGATTTGATTTTTAATAATAAATATTATAATAATTTTATTATAATGATTTTTTAATATTAATAAATATTGTAGTGATTTTATTTTACTTTTATATATAATAATGATAAATATTATAATGATTTTATTATAATGATTTTTTAATATTAATAAATATTGTAGTGATTTTATTTTACTTTTATATATAATAATGATAAATATTATAATGATTTTCTTTTTAATTTATATATAATAATGATAAATATTATAATGATTTTATTTTTAATTTATATATAATAGTGATAAATATTATAATGATTTTATTTATATATATATATAATAGTGATAAATATTATAGTAATGTTATTTTTTATTTATATATTATAGTGATTCTATTTTTAATTTATATATAATAGTGATAAATATTATAATATTTTATTTTTTATTTATATATAATAGTGATTTTATTTTTATTTATATATTTTAGTGTTTTTATTTTTTATTTATATATAATAGAGATAAATATTATAATGATTTTATTTTTTATTTATATATTATAGTGATTTTATTTTTTATTTATATATTATAATGATTTTATTTTTTATTTATATTTAATAGTGATTTTATTTTTTATTTATATATAATAGTGATAAATATTTTTTATTTATATATTATAGTTATTTTATTATAGTGATTTTATTTTTTATTTATATATTATAGTGATTTTATTTTTTATTTATATATTATAATGATTTTATTTTTTATTTATATTTAATATTGATAAATATTATAGTGATTTTATTTTTAATTTATATATTATAGTGATTTTATTTTTTATTTATATATTATAATGATTTTATTTTTTATTTATATTTAATAATAATAAATATTATAGTGATTTTATTTTTTATTTATATATTATAGTGATTTTATTTTTTATTTATTATATATTATAGTGATTTTAGTTTTTATTTATATATTATAGTGATTTTATTTTTTATTTATATTTAATAGTGATAAATATTATAGTGATTTTATTTTTTATTTATATATTATATTGATTTTATTTTTTATTTATATATTATAGTGATTTTATTTTTTATTTATATTTAATAATTATAAATATTATAGTGATTTTATTTTTTATTTATATATTATAGTGATTTTGTTTTTTATTTATATATTATAGTGATTTTATTTTTTATTTATATATTATAGCGATTTTATTTTTTATTATAGCGATTTTATTTTTTATTTATATGTAATAGTGATAAGTACTATAGAATGTTTGTGAATAGTTATGAGTAGAGATTGAAGTGGGTTTGTGGGTCCTATTGATAGTATTTTAAGTTGTTTGGCATGTGAAGTATTTTCAAAAGTACGAGAATACTTAGAAAGTGTTGAGGAACTTTTGGTACCCAAACATAGCCTGAATGCATTAATTGGAAACATCAATAAAATAATTGATTTAAAAGTATAATTGTTGGATTTTCATTTGGTTAAAAACCCGCAATCCTTACTGCTGTTATGGACATCATTTATAAAAAATTGACAAAATTTCCATCTTAAAGAAGGCGAAAGCAACAAACTCCTATAAGTTGATGTTATTTGCGCTAAATAACCAATGATTTTGGTTAATTCAAAAAAAAAAAAAAAAAAAACCAACGATTTTGGTTTGGTTGTTTAAAAATTAACAAGAATAGAAAATGACAAAATAGCAACTTATTTATTACTTTTATACAACTTATCAATCCTAGTCACTTCTACACGCTTATCTTGTCATATTGTTAAAACACTTAAAAGTACCGTTTAAATAATGATATAAGATGATTTTAGATAAAAATTAAATAAAATATTATTATTATCTTAAAATTTAAAAAAATTAAATTGTTAATTATATTTTATATAAAATTTTAAAAAAATTATAATGATGAGATGAAACGGAAGAAAAATACTTTTGTATCCAAACCAACTTATATAATTGTTACTTTTTAATGATATGGTACGAAGCTATACATATCTGTATTTAAAGAATGATTATCTCTATATTACTTATTCATTTAGGATAAACAAAAAACGAGGTATATTAATTATTTTACATTATGGTTGATACTTAATAGATATTTATTTATTCCCTTGTAATGAGATATTATTGATGTTTGCATCTCGCGATCATCTAATAATTATTATTGATAAAGATTATTAGTTAGCTTTTTCCTAGAAATCCAAATTCAAAATTTGAACGGAAGCATAGATAAGGAAATTATCCCTTGGCTGCGTTTCATTTTTTTATATATTTTCTTTAAATTATAATGATTTTGTTAGTGCCGTTGCAACATACCAGCAATTAGAGAAAAATCCTCACTATTTATTATTATTATTTTTTTTTGGGAAGACAACTTCCTCACTATTTTGCACTCGGTTGTTGTTTCCGAACTGGAATATCTTACGTAGAGCAAACGATTACGTACTTTGGGAAGTGGAGTCGGTTTTGGGAGTTCATAATAGGTGGTGAGTGACCGCCTCGTGTCGGTGGACAGGCCCGTTGGGGTGTCCTCTGTGAGGCCAGTATTACAGCCTGGACTGACAGCTTGTCAGTAATGATCCGTTCTCCAATTCTGCGACCGTTCTTGTCGTTTTAGACACGTCGTCACTTCCGTGCGCCCCAAAAAAACCTCAAAAAAGACAAAATATCAAAGTGACCAAACTAACATTCCCCTTCCGTAAATGCCACCCAGCCTGGCCTAGTCAAGCTTATCCTCTGGCTCTCAAATTCTCTCCTAACTCACCCCCTGTTATCGTGATATTTTCCCCATTCAAGAACGAGAACTTACTTCACTCCATCCCCTTTCAACTTTCAAGTAACTTCCATAACAGGAGGTGTCAAATTAGGAAACCAACCAACAGCCGCTCCCCCTCGATAAATTCCATACCGCGCCGAGATTTTAGTGAGGATTCTCAGAAATCCACGAGCCTACGTGGCGACGCGTGGTAGTTAATACAGCTGTATACTAGTGCAACCGGTAACCATGCACTACCGGTTCGCGTAACGCCTATTACCTGAATCCGTTAAACGGCTGCATCAGTTACCCTAACCCTCTCTTTATAAACCTCTCGAACTCCCTTCCTACCTCGCTGCATAGAGGTCCCAGACTTCTCTCTCCTCACCTCATCTACCAGTGAAAAATTTCACGCTCTTTTTTTTCCCTTCGATTATACATATATATGGCTAGGGTTTTTGATAAATAGATCGAGGTTTCACGGCTATGGAGGCGTCACAGAGAGACATAGATCG
This sequence comes from Juglans regia, assembly GCF_001411555.2. Classification (NCBI taxonomy): domain Eukaryota; kingdom Viridiplantae; phylum Streptophyta; class Magnoliopsida; order Fagales; family Juglandaceae; genus Juglans; species Juglans regia. The sequence continues at coordinate 1,104,929 of NC_049913.1, forward strand.
GGTCAAGGGTCCGTGGAGCCCCGAGGAGGATGAGATGTTGCGGAAGCTAGTGCAGAGCCAGGGGGCTCGGAGCTGGTCTGTGATTAGCAAGGCGATCGCGGGGCGGTCAGGCAAGTCGTGCCGGCTTCGTTGGTGCAACCAACTTTCACCGGAGGTGGAGCACCGGCCCTTCACGCTAGAGGAGGACCAGATCATTGTTAAGGCCCACGCTAAGTACGGCAACAAGTGGGCCACCATCGCCAGGCTGCTCAACGGCCGTACGGACAACGCGATCAAGAACCACTGGAACTCTACACTGAAGAGGAAATACTCAATGATGAGCGATGACACCACCGCCACCACTACAGAAGAAACTCTATCACGACCGCACAAGAAATCTGCGGGACCGCCTCCTCTTGTGACGGTTTCTAGTCGACATTACAGTGCAGGTAGCCCATCTGGATCCGACGTTAGCGATTCGAGTCTCCCTGCAATATCCACCTCGCACGTTATTCGGCCTGGAGCGAGAAGTTGCGCGATTCCCACTCCTTCCCACAGGGACGAGTCACCACCGATTCATAACCAAAACAAGGAAGACAACCGGGACAAGAATATCGAGCCGTCGACTCTTCTCAGTCTGTCCCTGCCTGGGACCGAGTCCTACGAGTTTCGTAGTGTCCGTGACTCGCCGCCTCGCCGAGAATATAGGAAAAGTAATTCACCATCAGTAGTGCCCGATAATAAATACAGTACAAAGACGTTTCCGCCAGATTTAGTGTCTGTGATGCAGGATATGATTAGAACGGAAGTGAGGAGTTACATGGCCAGGCTTGAACTTTGAACATAGTACTGAAGGCGTTAAAGCAGAGAAAGAAAAAGGGTAAGAAAAAAGGAGATACAGAATAGGAATTAAAGTTTATAGGATGTGGGTTGGCAACTGGCTAAACAGATAGAAACGACCTTTTGTTTCTCTGTCGTTTATTTTTGCCTAATTTGTCTTTCATAATCCGAAAAAGGTATTTTTGAGGCTGCTGTGTACAGAAATTAGATGAAAGAAAGAAAGAAAGAAAGTGTGATCATGGAGATAGATCTTGGGAGGGTTTTTTTATATTTAGTTTTGCCGCGGAGGATGGCATTATTATGCAAAATTAGCCTTTAAAGCGTCGAGTTTTTCATTCTTCTTGGAGGTGGCCGTGCTGTACGTTTTGTACTAAAATCGTGCCAATGTTAAGAGCAAAAAATATGGCTAATTTTTTATTATTAAATCAGCAGTATTGTACTAGTTAAATGCTTTCAAGTAAGATTTCGAGTTATAGTAGTAAATCTATTGCAAAAGTTATATTTGGAAAGTCACTGCTTGCCAACCAAAAATATATTTTATTAAAAAATAATCTTATAAAAAAATGATTCAATTTTCAGTGTAAACCCAAAGTTTGATATTCTCCATTGTTTTACCTTTAGTGTGAGCAGGAACTTTTTACTTTTTAATTATTTGGGGTCGAATTTTAAGTTTTCTTGTGTTTGCTATTTGATATATACATATATATTTTTTTAATTTGACCACATAATCGATTAAATTAATGTTTGGTTAGTAAAATGTGTTTGTTGGATAATTAAGTTAGAAAAAAATAGATGTCAAACAATAATTAACATATGGTTAGTATAATTATAAAATTTGAAAAAAAAATTATTATTAAAAAGTAATATTTAATTATTGTTTTAGCTAATGGATGAATAATTTAATGTGGAGTTATATCTTAAATAACAAAGGCAAAAGGTAAATTAATGTGGTTTTAGGTAAATTTTGATTTTAATTTTGATTTTGGCTTGTTCATTATTACACTACGGGATCTTTCTCGGCGTTTTAGGTCAATAAGAGCATTAAGCTTATTGACGTTGTTTCGACTTTCAATGCTCTTATTGGCAAAATGACCTTTTTGTCCCTTCCAAGTAGGAAACAAACCTTATGCTATAAGGTCCGGGTAGTTGGAAATTGTTTTAATTGTCTTTTTCTTAAGTGATGGGTTTTCATGGGAACAACATTGAAACAGAACTTAAATGATTTATTTTTTGAGTTTGACTTGGGTCAAATCTTAATTAAAATGATACCAAATAAATGTTAGACACGTGTTTAAGCTGGAGTTTACGTCTAAAGTCGTGCTCTATCAAATCTCATTTAGCATGTTGTTTTGGTGTGAAAAGGCTTATATAAGGTATAGTATGGAGTCAAAACTTAAAAAACTTGGACCATTCTCAATCAGGATAATGGCCATGGCCGGCCCTGTGTGTGACCTTAAATATACCTTCAGTGTCTTCCATCTCTTCCAGTGTTCATCCTTGCTCCATAGCCATAATTATATTGTTTATCATGTGCCCTAAAATAGCTTCAGCACCAACTTCTGTACGTACCACTTGAAAATAAGCCCCGTCCGCGTTGATTTTTAGCACAGCTTTTTTCCTTCTAGATCTTGTAGCTTTCGATACTCTTCTGCCATCATTAGAGAGAGCTATATCAACAGAAGCATGTAGGAAAGGGGATTCGACCTTATCCCACCACGGAGATAAGACGGTCGATGCAGGGGCTACTTTTTTCATTCAAAGTACGTATAATTAATGCTTAACTCGTGGGCCGTGTTAGTTGTATTCACTTTTTAAAATTGGTAGCTAGCTTGATTAACAAAATGATAAAAGGTTCTGATGCAAATGTTAAAAATGTATACTCCTAATAACATGAGATGTGAAAGGAGCAAGCAAGCTGCAACCCACTTGGATCGGTCCGTTGTTGGCATGAAAACGACGAACAAAACAATTTTTAATAAGAAACACGCGGAGAAGCTTCGTCTTGCCGTTGGTCTCATATCGCAAAATTTTATTTGGTCTCAAAATTCGAACTCTCTAACCAGTAACCAGGCATGATTGCTGACGTTGCGGTCAGTCGACAGTTTATATATCACTGATTCACTTCTTTAACTATTAAAAAAATAAACTAAAATATAAAGAATAAAAATAGAGTAATGTTAAAGAGAAGTCACTATAGTAATACACACTTTGCACTCACTGTGTGGCTGCTTCTAGTTGTTTGTTCCCAACACTCACTTAAAAAGATGTGTGATTTAGATGATTCCATATCATGTATGTAAAATAAATACTCTTAATAATGACTTCTATTTATATTTATTTATAAAAATATAGCACAAACTTGAATTTTCATCTATTAAAACTCAGGCCGTACTCAAAGCCCAATAAAGAACCATCTATTGGCCCAGCTGGCTCGGAAGGCGTCGTCGACGTTTTTACGTTTCATTCCCATCTGAAGGCAACGGGGAGCGAGCTGTGAAAAAATCAGAGATCTTCGATCGAAGAAGAATTTGCGAAGTTGAGAACAAAGAAGGAGATGTTGCCCACGGTCTCGAGAGGGCGCTCGTCGTCTTCTGCATCTCGAGCTAACCCCATGTTTCCTCAGTACCTCCGCCGAATAGTCAAGGTTTCTCTCTCTAGTTTTTCTTTCGCGCAAAGGATCTGATTTCCATATCAATCTAATTTATAACTTATAATATGAATGCTCATCGTGTTCACGAACCCGATCTAGGAATAGCTCATACTCTGGAAAGCTGCCTCTCTTACCTATACTACTTGAACATTTTGTTTTTTGAAATGCTGTGTAATTTATTGTTCTGGAATTGGGGCTTGTCCTCAAGACCAATAGTCTCGAATTTTCTGAGAAGTTTAATGATTAGCTTCTTCGCTCGAATTGATGTAAATTCCCGTGATGGATGCTGATTCTGAGCAAGCAGTTCATCCACTGCTAAAGCTGCACAAGAGACTTTGGCTATTTAAGTGCTAGTAAATTTGATTAGGTGAATTTTTTGTATCTTTAGTTCTCATTGTCAATGCTATCTGCTAGTGCAAAGGTATTAAACTATAACATTTCGTAATTAAGTTATGATATCATTGAATATTGGACATTACCTCAGTAATGGTATTTTATTTTTTAACTGGATGGTTACCATAATTTGTTGGCTTTGTGATAAAACGTGATTTCTTTGGATCATTACACTAAGGTATATTAAATTACTTATTATTTTTTTTATTCAAGTTCCTTTACTATGCCTGTACCCCTTTAACCCCGCTTCATTGAAAACTCTTCTGGATTGTTGGTTATGAAAGAGTTACTTTTAGGGCATTCACAATCTGATTGAATTCATGCTCAACTTGCCTTTGATCATTCATATTTTAATCGTGTGTGTGTGTGTGTGTATTTCATGGATTTCTTTTTCCAATGACTGGTTCTTTGCAGTGGCAACAAATGGATGTTGAATATACCTTTTGGCAAATGCTTCACCTATGCACTTCGCCAAAAGTTGTGTAAGTATCCGCTAGCCTAACAGAATGTTGAAGTTGAGATTCTAGGTTTACGAAACAGAGGGAAAATAGAGATGAATTTGTTCTGTAAATTGAATCTCTCGTATTACAAGTAAAGCAAAAAGTAATTTACTGTACATAAAAGGTCTGACTTATATACATGGCTAGAGACTGTACACGTGTACACTACATAAGTATTAAGACTCCCCCTCAAGCTGGACTATACAAACTTAGGAGTCCCAGCTTGCCAACAAGAAAATTAAATCTGTCATGAGTGAGAGATTTAGTAAAAATGTCAGCTAACTGAAACTGTGTAGATACATGCAAAGTTTTAATAAAACCAGATTGAAGCATGTCTCGAACTAGATGGCAATCTATCTCAATATGCTTTGTTCGCTCATGAAAAACAGGGTTTTCAGCAATGTACAAAGCAGCCTTATTATCACAATACAACACAGCAGGAGATTTGACTGAGATTGGAAAGGCTTGAAGTAAAGTTGTAAGCCATTTGAGTTCACAACAAGTAGCAGCCATTGAACGATACTCGGCTTCAGCAGAAGAACGAGACACTGTCACTTGCTTCTTTGATTTCCAAGCAATAAGAGAATCACCAATGAAAATGCAAAATCCAGTAACTGATCTTCTAGTATCAGGGCAACTAGCCCAATCTGAATCACAAAAGGCTTTTAATTGAAGAGAAGATGAGCTGGAAAAGAAAAGACCTTGTCCAGGATTCAGCTTCACATATCTCAGTACCCTAGTTGCTGCATCAAGATGGGATTGACATGGCTGGTCTAAAAACTGACTTAGTGTATTTACAGCATAGGAAAGATCTGGCCGAGTTATTGTCAAGTAGATAAGACGACCAATAAGCCTTCTATAAGAACTAGGATCAGCCAACACATTATTATCTTCTTTGGACAGCTTGCATGTCTGATCCATAGGAGACTGAGCAGGTTTAGCAGCCAATAAACCTGAATCTGAGAGAAGTTCCAAAGCATATTTACGCTGACAAACAGATATACCAGTGGAACTTCTAGCAACTTCAAGTCCTAAAAAATATTTAAGATTCCCTAAATCCTTAAGCTTGAACTTAGAATCAAGGAAGGACTTGAGTGCAGAAACTGAAGAGGAGTCATTGCTAGCAATAACAATATCATCCACATAGACCAAGAGAGCCATAAAGGAAGAACCCGAGATCATAGTGAAGAGAGAATAGTCTGACTTTGATTGAACAAATCCATAAGCAATTAAGGTAGTGGAAAATTTGAAAAACCACTGCCTAGAAGCTTGTTTTAACCCATATAGAGACTTATTAAGCTTGCAAACCCGTGTATCATTAGGTTTGGCAAAACCAGGAGGCATCACCATATACACTTCTTCATGTAATTCTCCATGAAGAAATGCATTATTAACATCAAGCTGGTGCAAACACCAATTTTGAGAGGCAGCAAGAGCAATTAAACATCTAACAGTAGCGAGTTTAGCCACAGGGGAAAAAGTATCAAAATAATCAACCCCCTCTTGTTGAGTGTAACCCTTGGCTACTAACCGAGCCTTGTATCTCTCCAAAGTACCATCTGACCTAAGTTTGCACTTATAGACCCATTTACAACCAATAGGATGTTTTCCAAGAGGAAGTGTAGTTAAGGTCCAAGTGTTATTTGCTTCAAGAGCAGAAATCTCAGCTTGCATAGCTTCTTTCCAATGAGGAATTTTAATGGCTTGAGAAAATGATTTAGGCTCAGAATGAGATGAAGTAGCTAAAGTAAAAGCTAAATGAGATGGAGAAAGTTTAGAATAAGAGATAGAAGAAGAAAGAGGATATTTAATACCTTTTTGTGCAGAAACAGTACCATCATCCAGGGAAGATTGATGAAGTGGATGCTGAAATGAAGCTAAGTTACAATGATAATCTTGCAAGTATTGTGGTTGCTTATGAGACCTTGATGACCTTCGAATAGTATGGGATGGGGCTGGAATTTGAGGATCTGAGGAATTATGAATTTGAGGATCTGAGGAGTTATTTTGATGGGAATTAAAATCTGTAGATGGAGTAAAATCTGTAGAAACAGATAGAGGAAGGGAAAAAGAAATTGGAAGAACAGGATTAGGTATGGAAGGTTTAGAAAGAGCAGAAATAAATGAGAAATCTGAGATAGTGGATTGAAAAGGAAATGTGGTTTCATGAAAAATCACATCTCTGGAAATATGGACAGTATGGTGAAGAAGGCTATAAACTTTATAACCTTTTACACCAGTGGGATAACCAAGAAAGATGCAAGGCTTAGCTCTAGCATCAAACTTGGTTTTATGAGTAAGAACTGAAGCATAGCAGAGACAACCAAATGTTTTCAAGTATTGATAACTCGGTTTAACAGAGAATAAAATTTCATGAGGAGATTTGTGATGTGGTAACAAAGGTGTAGGGAGGATATTAATAAGATGGACTGCAGTTAGTATACTGTCACTCCAGAATTTTAATGGTAAAGAAGATTGAAACATGATAGCTCGAGCAATATTAAGAATATGCTGATGTTTTCTCTCTACAACAGCATTTTGCTGAGGAGAATAAGGACAACTCTTTTGATGTAAAACACCATGAGTACTAAAGAATTGTTTCATGTCAAACTCAGGTCCATTGTCAGATCTAAGAACCTTGATGGTGCATTGATATTGAGTTTGAACAAATTGGAAGAAGGATTGAATGTAATGTCTAGCTTCTGACTTAGACTTCATGAGATAAACCCATGTACATCGACTAAAATCATCCACTAGAGTGAGGAAATAACTGAAACCATTATATGAAGTTATTGAATAAGGCCCCCAAATATCACAATGCACCAAATCAAACATAGAAGAAGATGTTGAAGTACTAACAGGAAAAGGTAATCTTTTCTGTTTTGCAAGAGGGCAGATTTGACAAGAAGAGTGACTTGAAGCTGAAATGAAAGATTCCTTGGAAAATTCCTTAGGAAACTCATGAAGTAAAAATTTCATACGAGAATGAGATACATGTCCTAATCTACGATGCCATGTTTCAAAGGCATTATTATTAACAAGAGAACTGAAATTACAAGAAGAAAAACAAATTGAAGAGTCATCAAGAGTCTTTTGTGAACCGTGCAGTAAATGATAAAGGCCTCGAGTTTCTTTACCCACTCCAATCGTCTTCCAGCTGGAGAGGTCCTGTAGAAAACAGAAATGGTGAAGAAATATGAGACAACAAGGGATTTGAGAAACTAATTTGCTTACTGAAATGAGATTACAATGAAAGGAAGGAACATAGAGAACATCTTTAAGTAATAAAGATGTAGAGAGTTGAACATTGCCAATATGAGTGACTGGAACAAACTTACCATTTGGCAAATGAACTGAAATATTAATGGGAGAAGGAACAGAGGTAAACAAATGAAAGGAGCTGATCATATGATCAGTTGCACCGGTGTCAAAAATCCATGAATGAATAGAGGATTCCTTAGAAATATTTTTATTCACAGAATAGACAGATGAATATGAAGGAAGAGAGGAATTTTTACCAGAAAATGATGGAACATTGGAACTTGAAGTATTGTCAGATGATGAAACAATACCTACATGATTAGCAGATGGTTGATTTTGTGGATTAAAAGATGAATTATGAGAAAGAGATTGAGATTGAAGCATTGAGATAAGCTGTTGACACTGCTCCTGAGAAAAAGGTATGACTGGACCAAAACTAGGTGTAAGATCATTAGTGCAAACTTGATTGGCTGAAGAAGATCCAGATGCTTGTTTGTTCTTGGTGAATTTGAAGCCAGGTGGAAAGCCATGAATCCGATAACATTTCTCAACTGTGTGACCTTGAATCCCACAGTGGCTGCAATAAGGCTTGTCCTTGCGTGAATTGTTCTGTTTTCCGGTGAACTTGTGCTGAAATTTAACTGGTTGAGACTGAGTGACCATAGCAACAGGTTCAGAAGTAAAATTGCTAGGTAGAGATTGGCTGATCTGACGTTGTCTTTCCTCTTGAAGGACAAGTGAGAAAACTTTGTTAATGGGGGGGAGAGGATCAGATAACAAGATCTGACCTCGAATATGAGCAAAAGAGTCATTAAGACCCATTAGAAACTGTAAAACATATTCTTGATGATGAAACTCCACTACAGTTTTCATAGCACCACATGAACAGGTCGGTAGTGGACGATAATTCTGCATTTCATCCCATAGTGCCTTCAAATGAGTGAAATACACACTGACAGACAATTGTTCTTGAGTCAGACTAGAAATAGCCTTTCGGAGTTGAAAAATACGAGGGCCATTGCTATGAGAAAAACGTTCTTGAAGATCTTTCCATACATCAGCAGCAGATTCAATGAAAATAACACTAGCAGCAATATCTTTGCTCAGAGAATTCAAGATCCATGAAAGGACCATTGTATTACAACGAATCCAAGAATTGAAGAGAGGATTATCCTCAGAAGGTTTCAACAAATTACCATTGACAAAATCAAATTTATTTTTAGCAATCAAAGCCATAGTCATCGATCGATTCCATGTATGATAATTTTCATCAGAAAGGGGTAGAGAGACGAGTTGAGCACCTGGAGTATCACCATGGTGTAAAAAATATGAACTGGAGGCATCTTGATCTGGAGGAATAGGCGGAGCGGAAGATCCAGAATTCTCTCCTGATACCATAACAGAATGTTGAAGTTGAGATTCTAGGTTTACGAAACAGAGGGAAAATAGAGATGAATTTGTTCTGTAAATTGAATCTCTCGTATTACAAGTAAAGCAAAAAGTAATTTACTGTACATAAAAGGTCTGACTTATATACATGGCTAGAGACTGTACACGTGTACACTACATAAGTATTAAGATAGCCTTTGGCTTGTCATGGTCACCATCACCAATATTATTGTTTTTTTTCCTACTAGCACTAATATTCTTACTCTCTTTTGTATACTTCCTGTGTACATGGGCGTTGCCTAGTTTCATTCAATCAATAAAATTTCTTACTGATATATATAAAAAAAAAGTATTAATATTCTTACTACCAATAGTAGTTACCCACTCTACATTTGAGGGGACTTTTTTTAACCATGGACCAGATGCATTGAATTATGAATTATTTCTAATTACTGCAATTATATATTTTGCATGTGGAACATTGGAATGGATCTAGCTATCAGCACACTAAATATCACAAGCGTAAGTCCACTTTCCATTGTATTGTCATTTACTACTGTCATCTGGTTGGCGCTGTTGAATTTTTATCTGTTGTTACAATGAGATGATGACACGTGGCTGTTGTTTTTTGATTAGCAATGCTTTCAACTGCACTAACAGTTGCAATCATTGTATATTTTTATCTGGTGTTACAATGAGATAATGACACGTGGCTGTTGTTTTTTGATTAGCAATGCTTTCAGCTGCACTAACAGTTTGCAATCATTGTAGAAGATTGTCACCATCGGCTTACTAAGTATCATAGTCATACAAACAATGGTTTACAATTAAACTGGCATATAGTTGAAGACAATGAAAATCAGCTAAGACTAAGAGGAATTGTAATTCATTGTAATGGTGCTGCCTATAGGTTTTTAATATAAGTATCACCTGTATGAGTTCTGAAATAATGCTTATGGTCTGTCATATGACTCAAGTTAATGATCAAATAACTACTTTTGATGTAATGACAAAAGAAAACAAAAAAAAAGGTTAAATTATCCTTGCCAGGTTTAATAATGTTTGATTTTTTTATGTTTCAGCTAGATTATGTATTATATGTATTTGGTTTTTTAGAATGCCTGTCTACTCATTGTGTTGTAGGGTAGGACTAATGTTAAGTAAACATATGCTTATAAAGAAGAGACATTAAGAATTTTGTTAGTTGGCATTTACTTGCCGTAACGCCCCAATGGAAGGCCCAAATCACATGGCCTATACTCTAAAAGGACTTGTCAATTATACAATTGGAGCCCATTGGAACATTATAAAGAGGAAGAACTTCTCATTTTCATACAATGTGGGATCCCTTACCACCTACCCTTATCCTTATCATATTGGGTATCACACTTACTTTCTTAATTGTAGTGCCTATGGAGTTTGGACTTATTGAACGTGTGAGAGTATGAGTTTGCTGCTAATATTAGATGCAATTTAAAGTTTATTTTATTTTTTGTCTCAGAAACTAAAAATCAATGGGCACGTGACGATCCTGCTTTTGTTGTGATCTGCAGTCTTCTTTTGATGGTTGCAACCTTGGCTTATTGTGCTGCGTAAGTTTCTAGATACCCCCTCTTGATGGCTAGTGCTCTAATGCTGCTAATTAGTGACAGTTGTACAATTTTACAAAACCAATTTCGAAAACTTTGAGCTACTATTGCTCAGCTGACTGAGATCCTTTAATATAGATTGGATGCTGATTTTATGACCTGATGCTGCTTAGCTGCAAAACACATTTCAATTCTTGTTTTCCTGATTTTGGGATGAAAGCAACTGGTAGCCTTTCTTGCTATATGTATTTTTCTCTTATTTGATGAGGATGCCTAAGATTTTGTCTAATTTTAACTGGGGAGATTGTGGGGTAATGGCTATTCTATAATTTGGAGGAGCGGCCAGGAGAAAAGACAGAAGTGGATGAAAGCCTAGACAATCACACCTATGGTTTCCTAAGTAATTGCACTTTAGAATGAACACAATCACACACTTAAAAAAAATGTTAAATTTGTAAATAGCCAATATGGCATTGCGTAATTTCACATTACATGATTTCTAATCTAATTAATTTATTTGACTTATATGTTACTTTTAGCGTGTTCAATTGTGCATTATCAGTTCTTTTCCCTGTAATGATTGCGTCTTCCTATCTTCATTTCAGGTATGACCATAGTGCTGCACATGCTGTTTATGTAGTTATCTCAGTGTTGCTTTTCCATTTTATAATAACTGGGGCTGTTATGGCTACGTGTTATTGGTAAGAGCAACTTCATGCTAACCATTAAATGATGTTTGTCTAGTTGTCTATCATTTGGTATTTTTTTTTTTATGCCAGCATTTGTGGAGTTGCCTACCATGTCAACCTTTCTAAGCTTGATAATTTCTGAAGCATGATTTACAACCACAGTAGTGGCTGGTGGTTCACAATTTGCTAAGATTTGTATCATCTATTTCTTGACAACAATTATATTTGTGGTAAAGACTTCATTTTCAAAATTAAGTTTGGAATTTGAGGTCACTTGCTTGGGCACCAATAGCATGAACACCTGATTTTCTATTTACATTGTTCAAAATCATGGTAGGTGTGTGTCTGGAATGTACATTGCTACAAGGATGGACGAACTATTCTTTGTGTGGAAGATGGTTCCTATTTGCCTCATATGGTGGATTTGGAAGGAAAATAATTATAGAATCTTACTTTTACTTATCAAAAAGAAGAAAAAAAAAAAAAAAAAAAAAAGATAGAATTTTTGAGGATTGTGAAAGTACATTGGAGGAGCTCAAAATTTTATTTTATTTTATTTTATCAATACTCTTTTATCTTTGACTGCCTCCATGGACTTTAGTTGGCTTAATTTGCTTGATTTTCTTTTATCGTTGTCTTCATCTTGCTAGGCATTTCTTTTGTATACTTTGTTTTTCTTTTAAGAAGAGGACATTATTCCAATTTTATTAAAAACACCCTCGCTTGTGGAGGAAGAATACCAGAGTCAATTTTTTTTTTCTTTTGTATGCTTCATGTATACTTGAGTTGTACCTTTTTCACTTATTAATAAAGGATTAATTATTACTTATAAAAAAAGGGACCTTGACTTGCTGCTGTTGTGTTCACACAGATCCCTCAATGGGACCCACAGCACTTACGGTCCAGTTCGCTGCTTTAATTGCAGAGGCTATGGTCCCTGGCCATTGATGTAGCCTGGAGTCTTAACAGCTTCTCTTTTATGAAACTCCTATTGTGAAATTGTTCATTAGAGTAAGAAAACAATAAAATGAAATGTTGTTTGCATGCTAAGCAATAATGTGGGGGACTCCTAATATGTTTTGCAATCTATGTTGATTAAATGAAAACTGTTGGCACGAAAAGGTCTAATGCCACCCATGATATAATTACTTGAACTTGACTTGAAATCAAAGATAATGAGTTTCTTCTAGTGTTTGATTTTAACCTTGATATCTTCAACTGAATTCTGTCTTAATGCCACCTAAATTAGGTCAGATCTGTGAACCCTTATCTACTAATTGGGATCGGTCAAATGTATTCTTATTCACGAATCTATTTAGGGATAACAATCCCTATAAGCTCCTTATAGATAGAACTGATGTTGTACAGTAAACAGTATATAAGAAGTTTGCATTTCTCAATGTCCATGCAGGTTCCTGACCAATTCTTACCTTCGGGAAGAGGCTCCCTCCAACAGTCATGTTGTTGAGCAACGAGTTGAATGGCAAGTCTGGAAAATCTTGCTTCCTACTTCATTATTATTGAATTCAATTCAACTCGGGAACATAAATCATCAAATTTATATCTTCGCATGTTCATCGTTTGTGTTTTGATAACGTTTATTATTATTTTCTTGCAACGTAATGTTGTATTAAGTTTACTTATAAAAAAAAAAAAAAAAACCATAGTGTTGTAGTAAGTGCTTTTCCATTGTATTCTCTCATTTTTTCAAGTTCTTTTTTGTTTTATTGTCTATTCACAATCTAATGAGTTGAATGGTGCTGAATTTTTCCTTGAAGGCTGTACGCTTTTGATGTTCATTGCAACTCTTTCTTCCCAATGTTTGTTCTGCTTTATGGTAACAGCTCTTTTACCATGTGTGGGTGTATCCACAGTTTTAGATTCAACATCAATTAATGGCCCTTACTAATGTATCGTATTCATGGCAGTCATACATTACTTTCTGTCACCGATTTTGGTAGCCCATGGTTTCATTCCTGTATTGCTGTCAAACTTCCTTTTCATGGTGGCGGCTTCATACTACCATTATCTTAACTTTCTAGGTTATGATGGTAAGCTACATGGTTTGTCTTTGCCATTTGCTCCAATCCTTCATTACTTTTTATTTTTTATGAGAAGGGAAGGGTCAGGGGACTAAATTCAGAATATCTGGGTTTAGATAACTTACTATCATCACTGTTATGAACATACTGTCACAGCATTGGTTCTTTTCTCATTTTATCGAAATGAAATTTATTGGGCATGGCTACAAACAAGCCTTGTGGTTTTGATCCTCAAATTGGTACAGTTCTTGTGGAGTGAAAAGAAAATTTTGTTTTCTTATCCAAAAAAAGAAAAAAAGAACAGAAAACTTTGTTGTCTGAAAAATGTAAAGCACTGGTTGGCTGAACACACGTGCACACATATATTTATGTGGTATAGATGGCAATTGTTGCATTATTCTGTGTATATAGTTCTGGATGACAGCATACATTTTGATGCATATGTGGAGTTCATTCATCAGGGATGACTTACTAAACCAAATTTGGCTTCATGGCATAACTAGATTTAAACAACTGTAAAAGTTAAATGTACCCGTTGCCAAAACAGGGTGCTGCCAAGTTTTTGTGGGCTGTTTATTTCATTCTGGAAACAAAACCAATTTATTTGAACCTTTTTTGTGGCTGAAATTTGTGTCATTAAATTCTGTATCTGGATATGGCATTCAATTGCAAACTCGGCTGCATGATTGTCTTCATTAACTGACATATGATGGGCATTTTGCAGTATTGCCCTTTCTGGAGAGGACCACTTTCTTTCTATATCCAATTGGTGCTGTTATCGTCCTTTCCCCTATTTGTAAGTGTTGGAATGTGACCCTTGATTGTGTTTCCCATTGATTCTGTTTCAGTGCTAATTCAAGTCGTTTTAAAAATTGCAGTGATTTTGAGTGGCTTCAATCCTTCAAGATATTTTATGAACTTATACTTCAGTCAACGGTTATGATTCATGAAGGCTGACTCTTAGGTAGCAATAGATATAATTTGCTTTGGGGACTACTATAGTTCAGGGATTGCATCAAGACAAGAAGGCTTAGATGAATGATTTGATTGTTTCACGGATACGTGAAGGGAAAAACAGCTCCACCACATGTAACCACTGTTGCAGCTTTCCTTTCTGGGCATCTTACCGCCGCATGAAGCAAGTTGGAACCAAGCAAAGACAGGAAAGCTGGGTTGTATATCTAGTGATTGGGAATATTGGTCATGGATCTGTTGAATTTATTGATTTTTTTCCCCCTTCTTGTCACATATGTGTTTTCCATCGACAGAGATTTCCAAAACTCAAAGTTCGCTTTTTTACATATTTTCAGGAGTGTCTTCTTCTTCAACCTAGTATTTAGTAAGCATTACTAGGCCAGTACCAGCAACTACACATGGTGACTGGGTGGTAAACTTTCACTTTTTGATGGAGGTTGAAAACAAGCTCCGAAAAGCTTGTGCATTAGCAAACAATACATTTATTCTCGAAAATCTGTATTTCTCCTAGCTTCTTGCAGTTCCATCGCCCAACTCCCCAGAGTCTTGAATTCGAGTTAATGTTTGAAAGGAGAGGTGACGAAATTTGTAATCGCTCAAGGCCCATTTGGAACTTGGAACTAGTTCAAGTTAATTTTAAATTGAGTTTAACATCTAAATATCTAATTCTCAAATTATTAAATTCATCTCAACTTAAAAATTTCTTTACATGTGAGATCTACAATTTTTTTTAACTCAACACTTCTTTACACGCGTGATCCATAATTTTTTTAAACTTTTCATAAATACATTTGAACTTATTTTAACATCCAAGATTTCAAACACATATGAACTCATTTGGGTCTCATAAAACTCATTACTATTTATAAAGAATTCAATTCATCTCAACTCAACTCAGCATCTTAATGGGGTCTCAGGATGCATACCAATTTTCCTTTATTGAGCTCGACGCTTGAAGCACTTCAAGTTATTGATTGTACATAAAGATTTTCTCAATATACGGCTTTTTTTTTATAAGAAGATTAACAATTATTGGTAGTTGTCGGGATAAATTTTAGAAAAATTATATTTATCATTTCTATATTATATATTTGTTTTATTTTTTTCCTGCTAGATATGTGGTGTATGAATGATGAACAGAAAAAAGAAGAATTTAATTAATTTAGTAGGAATATAAAAATAATAATAATAATAAATCGAGGGGGTGTGCTGTGTAAACTGGTGAATAGCAAAAGTCTAGGCGCGGTTTGAATTCGAAGGTGACTTCAGGAAATCTCAACTCATTTCGTATGAAAAACTCTTCTTTGTTTTGATGTGTTCTCATATAAGACAAAATGCTTATTGACCGTTACTTTTTACTTTTCTAAGGACTGTTTCCATTACATGGGTGTAATGAAGGCTCCAAAAACCCTTACCCACCCTTTCACCCAGCCCCTTCACGCACCCCTCATCTCGACGCAGAGCTCGTCACTGTGGGCAGACCCATCTCCTGCTGTCATTGACGCCATACCTCACCAGTTCAGCCCACTTCACGGCATGGGCGAATGGGCATCTCATCTGCAATTTCGGAAACGCACGAATTGGAAGGCAGCCTGAGGTAATGGAAGCATCTCAAGACCCATGGCGAAGGCAACCCAGGTCCGTTGATCGCGTGAGAGATACCATCTCCACCAATCGAGTTGGGTTTCATCTACTGCCTGGTAACCTTACCACATCACGTCCCCCTTCCTTTTACAAAGATTCCCCTACCCCCTGACCTAAAGGCTGTGAACACACGTTTAGGGTTTTGACCATAGATTAGCATTTAACAGTGTAGAAATATTTTATTTCCGTAGCCCCTTACATGACAAATTCACAAATCACCTACACAAATGAAACCCACCATTCTAAAAGTCTACAAACATCACACCTCAAGAAGTCGATCCTACCATAAACACCCACGGGATATTTCTATCACCACCACGGCTCCAAGAACACGGTCCTTCCAAGTATGTGAATCTAACTCATCTCAAATCATTTTTAGCTGTTATTCATGCAATGCACAAATTTCAGTCGGCGTGACTCTAGTTGAGAGATGAATTTCACCTAAAATTTTTTATTGTAGTGGTTACTGACCAAGATAAATGTATATCCATATTATGCAAGCTGTGCTCATGAGCACAACAATGCTAAGTTTCATGTTATTTTAATTTTCATTTGTAATGGTCAGCTATTTAGAAAATATTTATGCTATTTATCCATTTTATTTCTTTAGATGTTAAGGTTTGAAATTGCATAATGAGATTATTTAACAATGCATAATCCTATGATGTTTATTGTTTGCCGTGCATGTGGGTTTTTCTTTTGGGTTTGCATACTTGAATGTGGTAGTTTGCTTGGGGCCTCATTTCATTGTTTCAAAAATGAAATTCTTGTTCTGTGTTTTGTTTTTGTTTTTGGTATGCATACTTGAATGTGGTAGTGGGGTGTTTTGATTTTGATTTTTTGTTTTGCTATTGCCGTGCATGTGGTTTTTTTTTTTTTTTGGGTTTGCATACTTAAATGTGGTAGTTTGCTTGGGGCTTCATTTCATTGTTTCAAAAATGAAATTCTTGTTCTGTGTTTTGTTTTTGTTTTTAGTATGCATACTTGAATGTGGTAGTGGGCTGTTTTGATTTTGATTTTTTGTTCTGCTACTGTCGTGCATGTGGTTTTTTTTTTTTTTGGGTTTGCATACTTGAATGTGGTAGTTTGCTTGGGGCCTCATTTCATTGTTTCAAAAATGAAATTCTTGTTCTGTGTTTTGTTTTTATTTTTGGTATGCATACTTGAATGTGGTAGTGGGGTGTTTTGATTTTGATTTTTTGTTTTGTTACTGTAGTGCATGTGTTTTTTTTTTTTTTTTTTTGGGTTTGCATACTTGAATGTGGTAGTTTGCTTGGGGCCTCATTTCATTGTTTCAAAAATAAAATTCTTGTTTTGTGTTTTGTTTTTGTTTTTGGTATGCATACTTGAATGTGGTAGTGGAGTGTTTTGATTTTTATTTTCTGTTATGCTATTGTAGTGTATTTATATATAACAAAGTTTAATTTTGTTAATAAACTTTCGTCTTCCCTGTTCTTCTAGTGATACTCCTTACGCTCATCTTTGGGAATGGTTGGTAAGGGTCTGATTTTTTTTATTGTTAATGGGTAACATGACATTATTATCTAGTCAATTCGGTGTTTCCATGTACTCAGGGATTTATGCCCCTATCCTAGATTCCCAGAGATATATCATAGAAATGACTGTTAGGGTCAGCGGGGATTTAGGGGGTATAAGGATTATTTTAATCATCGTCATTCATGCATTCACGTAATATAACGTACATTTGGAGTCTTGAAATCACAATTTAGAATTTTGACTCATGCCTGCGTATAAAGTTGGGAGGCAAGAAGATCTGATCATTGTATGTTGTACATTACACAATTTTATTAGAATGACGACACCGAACAACTGGTTGTTCGAGGACTGGAGAAATAAGGAGCTCAGTCCAAGTAGTCATGCATATAGTGACGCCGCAGCTTTAGCACGTCATCCTGACATGACCGTTGAATTAGCCCGAACTATAGCTGCAATTAGGGATGACATTGCGATTCCTATGTGGGAAGTCAGGGGTGGTCATTGATATGTATATAATAAATATTGAGATTATAAAGGTGTAGTTAGAGATTCAAATGTATTACAAATTTAATTTTGATGTGGCAATAGATTACTTATTTACAGACATGGGGAAGTTTGTAGCAAATTTCTTTAGAAAATATGGTTGCTAATTTTATGAGGTCTATACATAAATTTAGTTTAATAAATGATTGGTCGATATGTAATTTTTATACTACTAAAATTATAAAATAAAGTGATTTTATAATTTAATGATGTTATTTTTCTAATTTATTATTATTGACTATAATCGAAACTAATTGGGGCTAGGCAAAATGATCATTAGTACTTGAAAATGGAAAATCATTTTAAGCACAATTATTTATAAAAAATTATTTTATATATATTAGTATTATTTAATGATTTTGGAAACAATTAAAAAATCATTTTTAAAACAATTTTTATTAATCATTTTTAATTTGATATTTTAAAAAAAAATCCGTTAAAAAAAATTGCAATCCGCAAAATATTATTATTCACTATATTTAAAAAAATAAAAATTGGGTAGGTAATTTATAAATTATTATTACTTAAGGAATAAATGTATTTATAAATAAAATAAAATTATTAAAAATACTATGTAATAATTTGTGAAATCCACATCTATCTCATCTCTAAAAAGTTAAAACCATTTCAACTCACTCACAATCCAAACATAAAAAACTATTTTATCTCAACTCATATCACTATTATTCACAACTCATCTCAACCCATATTCAGATCGACTCTTTTAACTGATCATATCATGTTTCAAGGCCGTGAAGGCCGTGAAGTCTAATTTCCCAAAAAAAGGAGGGTGATTAAACTTCAAGAATCAAGTCTAATTTCCCAATCAAGTCTATTGAGGTAGGGCTTTACCTTTTTTTCTTTTTGGACTGAATAACCATATTATCTGCGAAAGTTGTTGGAGGACATGAAATCCATCCTCATTAAGTCGAACAAACGTAGAAGGCAAGGAATTCTCTCATTGCTACCGCATAAACTTGGAAGTGTATAGAGAGGTTGGTGACGATGAAATTACTCGGTCACTGAACTGCTTTACTTTGAAGGGAAGGCTTCCTCATATATATATATATATATATATATATATATATATATATATATATATATATATTTTCCGACATAACGAACAACGACCTCGACTCTTTAGCTCTACCTATAGAATAATGCTACTTGTCCCAACAAATGGGTCCTGACAAAATTTTATTTTGTTTTTCTATTTAATAATTAAGAAAATAATTTTAAATAATATTGTAATTTTTTTTAAATGTGTAAGGGTATAAAAAAAAAAAAACCAAATAATAAGACTCATCCTCGAGCTACATCCTTGGTGGGCGTAGCACCACTCTTACTTATAACCGTCACTGATTTTTAATTTTTTATAGGACATATCTAAATACTAAAAAGAAGCCATTTGTGTAAGAAATTAGTAAATTACGTACCCTCTTTCAAAAAAAAAAAAAAAAAAACGAAGAGTAAATTACGTAGACAATCTATTTTCATGGCAATTTCTATTGGAGTATACTCTTTTATCACTACGAGTACGTAGAGCACTCTCATTGGATTAGCTAAATTAAAGTACATTTTTTATGAATGTAAGATGAATTTAGTATTTAACTATTTGATTCACATAAGTTTCTACATTAGAATAACTATTTTTTCATTATATGACAATAAAATAATATAAGATGAATTTAACTTTGACTATTTACATCAAATCTCCAAATTAGATTATCCATTTATTCATTATATAGTAATGAGTAATTAATAATTTTTTAATTTTTTTAATTATGAATTTATTTTATTTTATTTTATTTTACTATTCATAATATTATATATTAATTAATAATTGTATTCTAATTATATTTTTTCAATTTTCATTTAAAATGGAGAAAGAAATAATTGATATTAAAAGGAGAGAGAAAGAAATAATATAAAAAAGATTTGATGAATGAATAGTGTGCTCCAAATTTGAAAATTAGTTTAGACTTTACTGTAGCTATATTCCAAATAGCTAATTCAATGTGAGGGATTTTATGACCTAATAGTTAAATTCTCATTGGATTAGCTTTTAGCTAATCCAATGAGAATAAAAGCTAATCCAATGAGAATGCTCTAATACTACAATAGGTATCCACGTGACATGGCAGGCATATTCAAACCTATTGGACTATGCTCTTTTAACACTACGTAAGAAATCCTCCTCAGAGACGTTGATAAATCACAGGAAAGTCACCAGGTTAACCGGAAAGGACAGCAACAGTGAGATTTCTTTTCCTCTCAAGTTTGGCAACTCTCATTGTCATTACATAACCCCATGACCAACAATTAATACACCCAGCACCACATATTGCACTTAGTTCACGAATTCCAAACACAAACATCAATCAATTTCATTCTTTAATACAACACGACCTCTGCTTGTTATTAGTGGGAAAACATTGAACGTTTGGTGGCAAACATTGACGTTTATCGATATCTTAAACAGTATAGGATTTTGCTTTTCTTAAAGGTGTCGTGACATTTCACTGATTAAGGTTACTTCCAGCAACATCCACAACGAATCTGTACCTAACATCATTCTTCTCCAACCTTTCAATGGCTTGGTTGACGTAATCCATCTTCACGACTTCAATCATGGAATTCAGCCCCTTCTCTTTGCAGAACTCAAGCATCTCCTCTGTTTCCTTCATGCTCCCTACGAAGCTCCCTGTGATCGACTTCCTCCCTGTGGAAGAAGAAAAGGCAGGGCACCCGCAATTAGAAATCACGAGTGAGATTTTCGGTCTCTTTCTACGATTTAAACATCAGAAAATTTAAACGTTCCAACATAATTTTACCAACCAAACAAAGCATTTACCATAAACGTTACCCGCAAAAATTTTCAATCTTCGCTTAAAATCTCCAATTATAGACCAATAACATACTACTGACAATCCAAACCCACAGACTTCAGTTGAGAGAGAGAGAGAGAGAGGCTCACCAAGCATAACGACGGGGGAGAGAAACTGCAGAGGAGTGTTAATAACACCCATCAAGATTAGCTTGCCATCCAGCTTCAACAAAGAAAGGTAAGGCTCAAGAGGGTGAAACACAGGCACAGTATCAATAATATAATCCAGCGAGTCAGCCGCTTCCTGCATCCGACTTGAGTCGGAGCTGACCAGGTACTCGTCAGCCCCAAGATGCTCCAAAGCTTCTTCTCTCTTCTTGTTCGAAGAGCTTATCACAGTCACATGGTGCCCCATGGCTTTGGCTATCATCACCCCCATGTGTCCCACTCCTCCAAGTCCCAAAATCCCTCCTCTCAATCCACTCTGCTTCAACCCAAAATGATTCAGTGGACTGTAAACTGTCACCCCCGCACACAACAGAGGCGCCGCCTGTTCTGGTTCCAATCCATCTGGTATCTTCACCACAAATCTATACAAACGAAACGAAAGCGAGTTAAAATTCTTTCAAATACTCAAAGGATCATATATTTACTACTGTTCTTTCATTGTGATAAAAAAACCGGTTTTGAACTCATTTAACTATAAAGTTGCTCATTTTGAAGCCCAGGCATGGATGTAGATTGTTTGTTGCTCATGGCCAGAAATATAATTCATATTGAAGAATTCTCTCTCGTTGTGAAAAAAATGACCGACTAAATTTCAGGGGCGCCGAACCCTCTTTAACACGATGGTGTTCAAGAGTAAGCATTTTGAAGGATTTGATTTTATATTGTTAGGGTATAAGATAAATATGATAAAAAGTTTTGATTTTGTTGTTACTTTTGTTCGACCACCATGGCGCCGGCAAAGCCGCCTTGGGTGGGTTTTCCGTCGGTGTAAACGTCGTTGTAGGACCAGATTTTCTTGTTGCAGTATTGCTCGACATCCGCTTTGCATGGGCGGCAGTTTCTGCAGCATCCAACGATGGCTCCGACTCCCACGGTGTCCCCAACTTTGAATTTGGTCACAGCCGATCCCACCTCCAACACCTCACCAACCACTTCGTGGCTGTTTCAGAGTAATGGTTACAATCAGAGAGAGAGAGAGAGAGAGGGAGAGAGATAATTGTGTACTAACACTAAAGATAGATATAATGGGGAAGGTAAAAAAGAAGTTAGGGTGTATGTAGTGAGTGTACCCAGGAACCATGGGATAGTTGGACATGCCAAGATCATTCTTGATCTGATGAACATCAGAGTGGCAAACTCCACAGCAGAGGACTTTGATGTAAACATCTTCCGGGCCTGTGTTTCTGAAAGAGTTTTTGTTTTTGAAAGAAACCCAAATCAGAGTACTACATGGAATGAGTCCCAAAAGTTATAGAAAAGAAATTCAAAGATGGAATTGAGTCATTGAAATGGTAACCTGAGAGTGTAGGTATAAGGTGAAAGAATCCCAGAAGGGTCTCTGGCTGCCCATCCTGTTGTTGTTCTTTCTGCTTCAAGGCTACCCATTTTCCTTTCAGAACACAAATGAGAGAGAATAGTCACCGGGTAGTCCGAGTGAGAATGAGTGGGAAAAAGTGTGGGGAAACCAGAGCGGCATATGTGCGTTTATATGCTCAAGTGAGATCGGACAAAATGAAAGCAAAAGACGAGACAGCTGGACGACTCAGCAGTGGTGGGGTTATCTCCCAATAAATTAAGAACTTAGAGGATGCGGTAGGTGAAGTATGGATGTATGGGAGGTGGGATCCACTGCTTCCTGAACCACACCATTACTCCAAGATCTCCATCCACACAAATAAATGGGTCCCATTAATTGCCTTCCCACCAATCACATCCGAAAACAAAACTGACTTTTATGCATGTTGACTTAGTCTTTCTATAAAAGAAAATAATTCTTGTAAGCGAGTTTGCGCACCTGAACCTTTTCTTTTCTCAATATTTTTTTTTCAATAAAAAAATATGCGATTTAACGTGCTAAACTGCTTATACTTACACCTTTTATTCTCTCAAAAATGTTTTCTGATATTTTTCTTTTTAATAAAAAAAAAATTATGTCAACATTATTATACAATTTGGTGCGCCAAACGCTCCTCTGTAAAATGTGTGGGAGGATGATAAATTTATAGTCAATCTGGAACCGAATTTGATTGAAATTAGCGTTCTGCACTACTAATCCATATCTATTATGATAATAGTATTATCTACCCTGATGCCGTCATGCAAATGTCTTCTCATTATTTTACGACGTGATATTAAATAATTAAAAATAATTTATTATATATATATATATATTTAGGATAACGCTACTGGAACCCAAAAAATGGATTGAGAGAATAGACTAAATACTATAGAGTCCGTTTGGATTTAAAGGTAAGATAAAAATATCTCATTTCATCTCATATAATTTTAATTAAAAATTTTACTAGTATTTATGAATCTATTTTTTATTTAAGTTTTGTTTTATTTTTAATCATTTTTTATACTTCTTTAAATATTTTTAAAAAATAAAAATATATAAATTTACTAATAATTATTTCATTAATTATTAAATAAAAATAATAAATAAATAAAAACTACAATCAATCAAAAATTTCGATCTATTTTTTCGGTTCAAGAAGCATTTTTCCTAAACCATGAAAGGCATCCCATGCAGCACACGATCAAACTATGTCGCATCCACAAAGTTTCCTTACTTTTCTTTCTATTTTTATTTAAAAATAAAAGTTGGGGAACTGTCTGACTGCTCCCCTCATTAAGCAACCCTTCATGTAAATACTTCATAACATTGTAATCTGTACTTGCATAACACCTGATTGGAGACCCATACAACCCCCTCCCTCACTCCTTCGTCTTCAAGGAGACCTCAACCCAAATGAAATCCCATCTCTCTCTCTCTCATCTTCTTCTCCCTCCTCCCGAATGCCTCTTGTGTGCCCCTCTCTCTTGCGAATAATTCGCTCTCATTTTCTTAATTGTCCTTTATATACTCCATGGCTCAAGACCTATTTCTCCTCTATTAAAATCCTTCACCCAGAATTATTGTGATGCATATGAACGGTCGAAAAGTAAAAAGAAAATGAAAAGATTAAAGGCAACAGTGAATGAAGAAAGTAAAGAAAGAGTGAATTTATATACATTTACTGGAGCATTTAATGTAAAGAAAGGTGAAAGAAAATAGAATTGCTTGCACACATGCATGTATAGTTGTAGTGAAGAGGCCGCCATTCTCTTACAGCTGCAGTGATGCCTTCTAGTGGAGATTGTCGTGATAAATCTTCTACTGATTTGGTTCAAGCGGAAAGTAAAGTAAGAATGTGAATATGCGGAAAGCAGAAGAGATGAGAGGGCGTTAGACGGAGTGGGTCACTGGAGAAGAATGAGAGATACACAGAGTGGGTGGAGACGAAGTACGAAAGCAGCCGTGCGAGAGGGGGGTTCCTTGCCGAGAGTGGGTCGTGTGAGTCTTAGAGAGGGGTGCTGGAGAGACGAAATGAAGAAGAACTTGGTCTTGCGTGTAGTGATTCTGTGTGGTGAGGTCTAATTAATCTATTATATTTTTTCTTACGTGTAATCGTCTCAATAGAGGGCTGTTCTTCTACCTTTAATTGCCCGACCGTCCTGTAATGTTTCTCTTATTTAAAATAGGAGTTTCTATATAGTCCACAACAAGTTTTGAGGTATTCGAATTCGACCAATAGGACAAGACAAAAAATGGAAATAGATGCCAGAGAATTATTAATTTAGACAGTGAGATGAAATGATTTTAGATAAATGTTAAAAGTTAAATAAAATATTATTTTTTAATATTATTATTATTTTAAAATTTAAAAAAATTAAATTATTTATTATATTTTTTATAAAAATTTTAAAAAAATATAATAATAAAATAAAATAAAATAAAATCATTTCTATATCCAAACAAACCTTTCTCGACAGTGCAAGCGTCGTTGTTATTATATTTTGGATAAATTTTAAAAAAGTTATAATCATACCACTCTCCAACTCTATCGACAGGGCTGGCGTCGTTGTTGTTTGGGCAAGTAAAACTACCGAGGTTTTAATAATTAATACTCCAGCTATCCAAATTTGTCATTTTTATTATGTTTTTTTTCCCCAAAACAAGTCCACCTTAACAGAAAATTAGGAGAGAAAGCTACGTAGTGGGTGAGCGTTGTTTATTTCTAATATATAAAAAACTTTATCATGAGCATCAACTACGTACCTAATTAATCACGAATTCCACGTACCACAGATAGAGACTGCAGGCAGTAGTATTTTTTAATTGAATTTTTATTCTCACACAATATATATATTTTTTTAAATTAATTAATTTCTTCTATTTACAATTCATATACCATCCATTTAGTAAGAAAAAAATTAAAAAAAAAAAAAATAAAAATATGTATAATATGATGTGAGGATGATGAATAAATTTTTCTTTTAATAAATAATTTACGGCTTTCTAATTTAAAATGAGATGAGATAGATTATAAGAAATTTTCAATCCAAAACTAACCTTAACCAGTAGTAGTTCAAAACGTCACGCCTTGATGTAACCTTCACTCCTAACAGTACTACGATATAGATCCAAATAGGTGAGAGAAATTTTAGAAGTTTGGAAGTCGTTGTTTTTGGTGTTCAAGAACATGTAAATTTAAGACCGATTTGCAGGTACGTTTGGAAACATATTTCATCCAATCCCATCTCATTTATCTTATTTTATTTTATTTTTAAATATTATTTAAATACAAACACTTTTAAATTAATCATTTCAATTTTTTCAAATTAATATTATAATTTTCTCAAATTTTTAAATAAAAAAAAATCAATTTTTTTAAATCTTAAAATAAAAATTATATTTTAACAATATTTTAATTTTATAATATTTTTATTTAACTTTTTCTTTCTCATTTTTTAAAATCTAATAAATACTTAATTTAAAATATCTTATCACTATTTATAAACTATTTTATTATTAATTACAAAATTTTGATTTCATCTTAGTATTTATCCCCTTATGTATAGGATAAGGGGTTTAGGCTGATGTCTTACCTAATAAGCTGTCTTATCAGCAAGAGATGATGCAAACTTTATTGTCAAGGAGCTAAGGAGGATTGCATTGTAGAATTATGTTATATATAATTATTTTTGTATATATTTCATTGATGTAATTTGTTAAAATAATTATTTTATATTGAAAAAAAGACATAGCTAATTATATTAGTGAAGTATTTAAAAAAATAAATAAAAATGACTGTATATAAAATTTTTGTTGCAAGAAACTCAGATGATGGAGGCCATAATCTTTGGACACGTCGTCCTTCATACCATTCTATAACCACGCAAGACGTTGTGCATAACCCATAAATCCCTCCCTAATTTTGCGCGTAGAAAATGACTAGGATTGCGCCAAAGATAAATTATGTATATCTTCTCGTTATGTCAATAAAATAGTTACAAATTAAGGACAGGCTAATGCAAAATCATATTTAATGTAATGGTTTAAATACATGCAGCTGTTGAACTACGTCTTCCAGAATACGTATGAGGTCAACGCAACATTTCATTTTTATAAATTAAAATTGTTAAGGTTGTCAAGATTGACGTGAGTACGTACGTACAAGTGTAATAAATTACACACAACATATTATACTAGACTATACTTTATTTTATTTTATTTTTAATTTTTTTAAAACTTTGTTTTAGTTTTTATTTTTTTTAAACTAATTGAATTCTTCTACTCATCATTCATATATCACACATTTTATAAGAAAAAAATAAAAATAAAAAGATGTGATATGTAGTGTGTGAAAATGATAAATAAAATTTTTCATAAATTAATAAAAAGAAGAAGAAATTAAAAATATCATCAATCAACAAAAGAGAAAATCCTTGAAAAAAGACAAAAAATGGAATCAGTAAATAACAGCCTTAGAGCATCCGCATCTCATTCTCTAAATTCCCAAAATCTCCAAATTTTGGAGAAAAATTTTGAGATTTTCCCCCCAACCCCTCCCCATTCCATTCTCAATTTTGTGGTGAATGGATGAGGATGCTACAATTGATCCCCAACTATGGGGATTGACTGTTCATTCCCAAACCATTCTCGTTGGTTGGTTTATGGGTTCCCTCCTGCATCCCCCTCCTTTGACTGTTGGTTGTATTTGTTGTTTTGGCCCTTCCCTCGCACCACAGCCACCATCATCGGCTTCATCTCCATCCTCTCATCACTATAAGTCCAATCCCTTCCCTCGCATTCGGTTTCCTCCATTTCATAGATTTCCCCATGCCCATTGTGTAGTCAAAACTGTTTGGCTTCCTCCATGGCTGTTTGCACCGAGGTTTTCTACCCTATTTGACCCCTATACGATTCCTCCATTGCTATGTTCTGTTTGTATGTTTCGTGTGTGTTTTAATGCTATGTGTTGTGTCAATGCTTTGGGTTGGTCTATGCAGACACATTGCTATGATATGTTTCAATGATGTGTTATGTTTCAATGTCATGTGTCGTGTCAATGCGTTGGGTTGGTCTGTGCAGACTTATTACTATGTTTTGTTTCAATGTTGTGTTATGTTTCAATGCCTTTGTGCTCTGTCAATGCTTATTTGCTGTTTCAATTCTATGTGCTGTATCAATGCTTATTTTCTGTTTCAATGTTATGTGTTGTGTCATTGCTTATGTGTTGTTTCAATGCAATATGATGTGTCAATGTTTTGGGTTGGTCTGTGTAGACCTACTGCTATGGTCTGTTTCAATGATGTGTTATGTTTCAATGTCATTTATTGTGTCAATGCTTTAGGTTGGTCTATGTAGACCCATTACTATGTTCTGTTCAATGTTGTGTTATGTTTCAATGTCCTTGTGCTCTGTCAATGCTGATTTGTTGTTTCAATGCTATGTGCTATGTCAATACTTATTAGTTGTACCAAACGTACTATGTGTTGTGTCATTGCAGAATGGGCTACGAATGCTCTTATGTGTTGTTTCAATGCTATGTGCTAAGTTTCAATGTTATGTACTCAGTCAATGCTTTGGGTTGGTTTGTGCAGACTCATTGCTATGGTCTGTTTCAATGATGTGTTATGTTTCGATCCCATGTGTTCTGTAAATGCTTTGGGTTAGTTTGTGCAGACACATTTATATGTTCTGTTTCAATGTTGTGTTATGTTTCAATGCCCTTCTACTATGTCAATGCTTATATGCTATTTTAATGATAATGGTTAATTGTTTATAACTTTATTCCAGGAAATCAACCCAAAGCATTAAAACAGAACATAGTATTGAAACAACACATAGTATTTTGTATATTTTTTTTTGGGGTGGGGGGGTGGTTTAATTCACAAGTGTTAGTAGGGCCCATCCATATGGCAGGATAATCTTAACCTGGATGACCATCAAACATTCTGTGATTTTTTTTCACAAAAGGCAATCGGGGTTTAAGGTTTTGCAATCATTTTGTGATATGTTGCTAATTTTGTTGTGATAGAGAAGTAATGTGTCTCACCTAATGCATGCAACCGGGGTATAAGACTTGTGATCGAGAAGTAATGTACCTCACCTAACCTTTGTTGGATTACCTCCCATGGCTGTGATGATGACAAAGCCAATATGGTGACACATGAAATTTGGTTAGCTTCTCCATGGCATGGTAATCCGAACTGCCAATAAGTTGTGGCAACCAGTTTTGCAGCCATTGGAGGGTGCTAAATTTCCAACATGTTACCACTCGGTTCTTGAGCTGCCTACGAAATCACCCAAAGCTTTGTTGTTACGTGTCTAACATTTGTACCGAATGTTGTGCATGTATACTTTTTTAAAGATGGATTTACAAGACTCTGGATATATGTACTTTACCAACCTCCTAAGTCAAAATCTTCAACTCGACCTCACTTACGGTGGTCAAAGTAGACAGTCTCCTATGACTATTAATGACTCTCCACCCATACCCCATAACAATCGTCTCGGAGTAAGGAAAGTAGTCAAGAGTGCAAACTTTACTCCCAAAGAAGACAAGTTATTTGTCTCCGCATGGCTTAATTGTAGCCTTGATGTCATCTAAGGAACAGACTAAAAACACTCCAAACTTTGAGAAATTCTTTTTGAATACTTCCAGCAGTTTAAACAAACTACAAATAATCGGACCATAAAGTCCTTAATATATCAATGGTCGTCTATTCAAAAGGCAATAAACAAATTTTGTGCGAAACTAGCCCAGATTGAAGGGTTGAATCAAAATAGCATGATCGGACAAGACAAAGTTAGAATATTGATGCTTTTACTTGTTTTACACAATAATTTATTTTTATCTCCATTGGTTCAATTGTCTTTCTTTGTTTACATGCAAGTTTGACAAAACCAAGATCATGTACCACTCGCTAGAGAAATACTCCTTCTAGCTCGAGCATTATTGATACCTATTGAAAGACCAACCTAATGAAGGCTATGTGCTCAATTAAATTTAAAGTAGAACAAAAAAGGGTGGACAAAACGAACCATATCCTTGGACGTTGAAAAAGAGTAACCAATAAGAAACATGACGTTCATGTTGAAATTTTGTGGCTTTTACCGATGAGCAACATTTGGTTTGACATGATTATCAACACAGTTGGTCACCTCTATATTTGCGAAAACTTTGCCGAGACTCTCTCAGCTTGAAAACAAAGAAGCCTCCAAAGTTGCAAAATGATAGCCCATAACTAATCCATGGTTCAAAAGACTAATGGTAGCCCACCGGGCCTATGGTAACGTTATAATTTTGCCGCCGACAACATTCTTCTTACGACGAGGCCTCACTAGGCAACAATTAGCATAAACAAGAGATTGATGCAACCAAACAAAATGGCGCAAGCTCGTAGGCCGTAGCTCAAGAATTAAAGAATGTCCCAACTTCTTTGCATGTATGAAGGCAAAGGAGCAACCAACTCAAGGCTTTCTACTTGTGAAAGATGGTAGTCTGAAGAAAATTGCACATTTTGCAAAGCCATGGACACATTGGGCAATACCATTTGCTTGCAATGAAGATGAAGCCGAGGGTGCTTCTCGGAGATACTACCACTCTGCAAATCAAGGCCAAAGGGAATGGTCTTCCCCTTTGTAACATTCTCATGTGATTCCCTTTCAAGACTTGGCCAAGGCAAATGTTTCAACTTTTTATGAGCTTGCCATCCATATTTGAGGTCTCCCACTATTGGTGTTCCTAATACCTCAGCACAGTGTACACGGAGCTGTATGTCCCATAACAGGGGGAGGAGGGAGGTTTGTACAAGACAACGATGAGTCAGGAACCGATGAAAAAACGACACACTACACTCACTCATGAATAGATAGCATTTAACTCTTCTCCATACCTGGTGCTTTCTACCAGTCAGAGGTGAGAGCTCTAGCCATGTGTACCCTGATAAATCACCATTAACATAAGAAACAGGTACAAGCACATGTCACATCAAAATGATTTGACAGGAATTATTCAAGAAAGTCAAGGGTGTGTTCCCGATCTCCTTTTATAGATGTAGTATGAGTGTAACTGAATAAAATGTTTCAATATGAATCCTGCATTTGAAATTATGCTGCAATGCTATCTATTAGTATCAAAAGCCGGAGTGAAGTTCACTGAACAATATTATAAAGAGGTTCGTCACTAACCATAACACGAAGATTTAATGACTTGATACTTTGTTAACGCATGCTGAGCTGACATATTTTGGGCATTATCAACAATTGTAATCCGATCAGATTTACCATTGTCCACTACCACCTGAATCAATCACAGTTAAAAAACTAGAAGTAAACATAAACTAGAAATAAGAGGTAATCAAATCAACAGTTGTTAAGAACCAAGGTGTTCCTTACCTTCCCCAATGGGACTGAAATTAACCCCTTTTGCCGTCTTGGAGATCCAATGACAAGAGCCCAATACCTTCTTTCCAGGATTCTTACTTCATTGTCAACATCCTTAAGATGTATGTTAGTTAAACATATCAGGTTGAATTGTTACCAATCAACAGCTATGCACTTCCCACAAATATGCCAGGCTTCAGAAAATAAGTAAACAGAATCAGGGAGCAGGCCTTTACTCACATCTTTTGCACCAAAAGTTTTCTCGCGGAAGATTGAGTGTAGAACTGCCGCACTCGTTTGTGTTCTCCCCATCACCAAGATGCCACTACTATCTCTATCAAGTCTATGAACCTATAAAAGCTTGATTATGGAAATATAGAGATCCAGGGTTTATTCAAGCAAATAAGTGGTCTGTATATTCATAAAAAAATAGGTGGTCTGTATAAGCAACTCTTGGAATTATTGAGAGGGAGGGGGGTGGAGGTGAGAAACCAATATGGAAAAAAGGAGAGGGAAGCAAGAAAAAATCTCACCACTCGCACAATAGATGGTATAAAGCTCAAACACAACCCCCCCGCCAACCCAAAAAAAAAAAAAGACAAAAAAATGTTCTTATATCCATTTCTTTTTTACATTCAAGATGGTAAAGGGTTTTAATATGAAGATTTAACACTTAAGTTCTTTAACCGTCCAAATAGAAGAATTGCGATTTTCAGTCAATTTCCAAATTCTGTGGAAATTTTGGACAACAAAGATTAAGATAGTGTGAGCACAATGCAAGCTTCTATTGTAGAGTAAGAAAAGGAAAATAATTTAATTCATATATTTAATGGAAGGCAAAAAGTTCAACTATGGAAAAAAAAAAAAAACAGCCAATAAAGTAGCATAATCAATTCGAACCCTAGTCCCTTGTATCACTAATAAATTTAGGCAACATATTTTCATTATGCTAGCATATCTTACATCTTTGCAATGACCTCAAATCTAAGAGTGCTATAGAGCTACTTCAATCCCATATTCAACTTCTAAGCAATCACCATGTTTCTTGACAAACATATGCAGAACAGCAAAAATGTACATTCAATAGCTTGTGTGAAAAATACGAAGCTTTGGCCATGATACAAACTGCTTACACCTTTTGGAGGTAACAAAAACTGTTCTTGGTAATGACACAAGGATACTCACCAGCCGAGGGGTTTCTGAATAGTTGTAAGTTAAACAAGTAGCAGCAAGCCCATCTAAACTTTGTTTGATGCCGATGCCACCCTGTCCAATTTAAGCATTGGTCAAACTTTAAAATCCAACACCCAAAAGCCTCAAAAGTGGAAAAGAATTCAGAACAAATATTTTGATAGCTAACCTGTACGGGCATTCCGGGGGGTTTATTTACAACAACGATTGCTGGATCCTAAATTTCGAAAATCATATCAAGTCACATATTGGAAACACAAATTAGCTATGTGTGCGTGTGAAGCAAAACTAGTGAAAAGGACAGCAACCTTGTA
Source organism: Juglans regia (assembly GCF_001411555.2). Classification (NCBI taxonomy): domain Eukaryota; kingdom Viridiplantae; phylum Streptophyta; class Magnoliopsida; order Fagales; family Juglandaceae; genus Juglans; species Juglans regia. The sequence goes on from NC_049913.1 coordinate 1,137,198, forward strand.
CAACACCAGGCTACGGACGAAGTTCGCTTCTTCCTCATTGCAATGGCAGTCTTGTTTTTCAAAGGGAAACTCTTGAACAGTAATCGGAAGAAAGATTCGATCACCTACATTCATCGAGTCCTTCGCCGACACCTTTTAATAATGATTCTATGCATATATCAGAAACTAAAAATAATCTTCCCCCATGGCAACTGAAAAGAAATTTTAGTATGGCATCGCTTTTTAACATTCATACATACAGTACTCAATTATTAAACACTGTATACAAACAAAAACAAAGCTTCATTTAGAAAGTAGCAAGCAGTACTTAATTAGTTACCCTTTTGAGGCGGCGTTCTTGTTGAACTTGAGCATCTACACAAGTGCTTCCTACATCGTTGGATTCTCTTCGAACCTGTAATTATAATCACAGCCTTACTAATTATTGAAGCATTCTGTGGTCACAATTTGTTTTATTTAGGTATTGAGAATGCCAAAACCTGAAAAAGTTCTGAAAGTGTAAACGGGAGCAACTTGGGACCTGTCTCAGACGAAACAGCTTCTGTACAAGGCTTCTGGGCAGGTCCGGGCAGCACCGAAGCACCCATTTGAGCGCCGTGGTGGTAGTGGAGGTGGAGGTGGCGCTGGTGGTTACACCAGATTTTAATGGGGCCCGGTTACGGGAGATTTCTTTGCCGAAAGCGGCGCCGTTTACGGTCGGGGTGAAAGGGGGTAAAGTGAACCATTTGTCGCTGTTGTTACCTTCTTTTGTGTCAGTTCCGGTGGCGTAGTATGAACGCAAAACGTGTAAGGCAGGGATGCAGGGTATGAACCGGTCGCGTGCGGTGGTTGGCTGTGGAGATAGAAGGTTGAAGAGGCGGAGGATGATGCACGAGTTAACCATGATGTTTTGGGTGGAGTTCTGCACAGAGAGGAAAGGGTTTTAGTAACGGAGATGGGCTTGCTTGGGTTGGGCCCCTCTTCGTTAGTGCCCAGATATATAATAGAGTTGGACTCTAATTTTTTAGTACAGAGGGGGAGCAAACTTGGGCCATTACTTTGATTAATGACCAGATAAAAGAAAATCAGGTATTTGTTTTTAATAATTTTTTTTTTTAATATTGGTAATATAAGTTTTATTTTTATTTAAAAAAAATACCACATGGAATGCCAGGTGTTATGGGGCAATTCTTTCACATGGATAGGCAACAGGTAGAAAAGATTTTCGTATTTATTTATTTATTTATAATCTTATCTTTTCCCACGATTTAAACAAATTGAGAGAGAAACTATAAATTAGGATATGAATTTGGATTGAACCATATCACGGTTCATGCATCAAGGTGAATTTTAATATCTAAATTTAATGGACTGATCTTGGCGGGCCACCAAAAAGTCGGACAGCGTGTCATGTCTTGGGTCGATCGTTGGGAAAATATTCAAGGCGGTTGACCTCTGTTTGATCCACACTAATCACCGTATATAAATAGAGTAATTTTATTCATCATTTTAATTTTAATTATATTCTTATCATTTTATGATATGATATTAAATAATTGAAAATTATTTATTATATTTAACTTATCTATCTATCATTTAATATCACATCATGTGATGATGAAAATATAATAAAAAAATAAATGATTGATAGATTTACTCGTATAAATTATTTCTCATCGTATAAATATAAACTAATACAGTGTTGTTGCTCCTCCACCCATAAGTTGAAGCAATAACCCTCTGGAGAACAATGCAGGCATGGATTCTAATTATTATTACTCCAAAGTCTAGACTGAGATTAAATCCTTGGGAAAAATACCCATTCCAGATTTTTACAGTTTTAATGTTAGATTTTATCTGAAAAACACAGAATGACTTAGTCCACAATCAATCCACAATTTCTCTACGATAGGCAAAGGAACAATTGGAATTCTCCTACCAAGCAAATCTATAAGCGTGGAAAGAAAAATTGAAATCTCAGTTAATACTGAAATGACAACCCTCACTAAGGAAACAAATTAGTATTTCATTTGACGCCGCAGTGAGAGATTCCTTTTCTATGTTTTTGGTAAAAGTCGCGACTCAAATGGTAAGATCTTGGAAATATGAACATCAAAAAATCGATCCACAATTTCAATTATTGCATAAGCCTCTTCAGCCTTGCTCACAATAAAGATGACAAAACACTTACAAAAAGGTCCCATTATTCTGGAAGGAGATGTCCAGTTGGTAATATAATAATATTAGCCATTAGTGGGGAAGCTCCAATATGGCAAATAACTCCAATTATTGAAGACATTGGTCATATATTACAAAATTAGAATTATTAGAGCGTTAAAAAAATTCATCAATCCCGAAATCGATGTTCGTATTTAGTGGCACAGTGGGTAGCAACCAACTTAGGTTTTGGTTGCATACCTTTAGATAATTTACTTGGTTGTATTTTGTATATCGAAAGACCTTCCCTTTATATGATTGTAATATTTTTATATTAATGTTAAGCATGCTTAATTAAGGAAAAGAAGAAGAAGAAGAAGCAATGACCCTCTGATAAGTCTCAGAGATAACATTTCCTTTCTCCAATACAACTACATGCACATGCAATATACCAATATTGATATCTGATGAGTCGTTGATTTTGGACCCTAGCTGAAGGTCTCATATCATACGAAGTTTGTTTCGATAGGCCACTAAACCCATGCTTTAATATTATTGCTTTTTGTGTTGGGTTTGTGGAGTATGGTTTATTTTTGTGGCGGTTTGACTTGATGACTTAATACGACAAGGATTCGATTTTTGGGTGAATTTTCAATGAGAAAAAATTTTGGCACTATTTTTCACTCTGGAAACTCTAGAGAGAAAGTTTATTTGATATTCGCGCAACAAATAGCTCGAGCAAAGTTTAGGTAAAAAGTTCACTCGAGACTCACTTGACAGGTTACTCAAACGAATATCGGATAGAGAGTTCACTTGAGACCCGTTTGACAGGTCGCTCGAGTGAATATTGAATAGAAAGTTCACTTGATGTGTGCTCGACACTTTGTTTTAGCGAATATCACAAAAAATTAAAAAATTAAGACTTCCATCACGTAACCCTATAAATATACTTATTATGATCAGTGTGACTAAATAGTAAAATTTCACCTCAAATTATATTTTGTAATTTCTCAGCATAATAAAATTCTCTGAAACTCTGTGGACGTAGAAATTTGTGTAGTGTGATTAATTGTTTGTTTATTTTTTTGTTTACTTTTGCTTTTTCTATCATTGTTTTTCACAACATTTTGAGCCAAATGTCACACTTTGGAAATAGATTTTAGAATCATCAAACGTCTGATCATGAAAATGACTCAGTGAGAGTCTTTAGATGCTCACTTGGTTTTGCACGCAAAGTTTCGGGCAGGATCTTCTTCTGTTTGGTTGTAGAATTGAAGTCACGATAGCCAGGTAGATCACAAAATGATGGTGAAATGCAATAAATGCCAAATAATATTGCTTATCGTCTTAAGACGAGCATATATGCATGCAATTAGGTAGGATTGTTTCAATTACTAAGAGTACTAGCAAGTCGCTTTGGCTTGGCTTGATGCGACAGTTTGTTTTAGTCTCATAGTAGGGATTGGGTAATAATCGTTGCTTGCTCTTCATTGTGAGAGAACTAACTAATGGACTCCTACCTGATTCAATGTCAATCACAGTCTAAGTTAGGTTTTAATCATGGCACCAACTGTTCGATCATGTGCAAATGCTTTAACTGTAGATGCATGCTTAGGATCCTTCAAACTACTCCACAAGGTTAAAAAAAAGGTCAAATTGTGATACTTTTCGTTATTCTAATATATGGCCTCAATATATTATTAAGGAGTTTTATCAAGTCCCCCATAAGGAAATAAAAATCATGTTCAACTTGGCAGAAGGTCTTCCTTGATCAGCTGCAAGCCTGCATGCATTTTCAGAAAAAATCTTGGTATATCAGTCTTCAATTTATGTAACCATATGACTGGTGGGACGGATAGGCTTGACGCTGCTCGGCCACATCCTGCTTATAGGGACTTGTACAGGACAGAACGAGAAAGACGAAGAACCTTTGATCTTCTAACAAGGAAATATCGATGGACTACTGAAGACACCAACAGAGTAAAACAAATAGGATTATAGGAGAATCACGCCGCATTAATAACACTACTATCTGAACAATACGTCACATTTAAAAGACTCTAACGATAAGAACAGTAAAAAGGATATGAGCTCCATGGGGGCAGGTACGATCTGTCTCTCCCAGACATCCGGCATAAATAACAAATTTCAGGTACGAAAAAACTCTCTAATTTCTAATTTCTCTAAACTCTAGATTTTCTTATTATTTAGAAATTTCTAAAATACTTTAGCATCGGAGAATTCTCGACTCCAAAGTCGTCATCTCCCAGCTTCTTTCTTTTTCGTTTTCACATGCTCAATTTTAAATATCTGAATTGTTAGAACGTGGCATAAAGAAACATGATGTTAACAAGAAGGGTTCATAGTTTATGTAGAGCTTTCAGCAATCAATCTCTTCAAACAAAAGTCTTATGATAGACTGTTTCATAAGACTTTTGTTTGAAACGTGTTCAAATAATATTCTGTCAAAACAAATTTTAAAGTTTTAAGCGAAAGCGTCGGCAATCGGACACAAGCTCTGACCATATCCACCACGATACCGAACTGATGAATCAGAACTCAGAAAGACCAAAGCCCAAATAAGCGACGCACAAAAGTAAGATCAAAGGTTACTTATACCCAATCCTTTGGAATTTTTTACACGCTTACTGGCCGGGAACCAGTGCTTTTTTTGGATTTCACTATAGTTCCATCCATGTTGAATAAAACAAAATATAGCTGGAAAATAGAAATTCTATTAATAATATTGTTGATACAATATTACAAAGCCGCCCAAAATAATTTTTTAGTGCCTCAAAAAGAGGAATGGAGAGATAGAGAATGGTAGCTAGCTGTTGGTGGTACCATTAAGAAAAGTAACTCCGATCCAAACATGATTTGATTTTAGCTGGCCTTTCAAGGACGTCTGATAAACTACGTCTAAGGAAAAGCTAAGCCAAATCTAATGCATGAACCTATACCGAGTCATAAATCATTTGCCGAAAGATAGTCGAAATTGAAAATCTTGCCAGCGCATATACATTTAGAAATTAAAGGTTTTAGTATTCTTTTTCACGGCGATGGCTCGCATGCATGGTCCATCCATCTAGTTGCATGAACACATCAATTGAACCATGTTTATGCTACCCAAAAAAAGTTCTATTAATGTGGATGTCACTGTCTTTTGTGCCGCCTCAATGGTTATCAGATGTCCAGCTCTAAACCCCGGGCTTGTACTATATTAATTTGCAGGCAAACGTTTAATTAGACTGAGAAATGGCTTCTCTCTCTCTCTTTTTTTTTTTTTTTTTTTTTTTTTCTGGTTAGGTTCAAAGCCAGTCTCAGGGCCATTGATTTTATTTTTCCATCCATGATCAGCAGAAGTACTCCGATCAATCAATTTCAATGCTGAAACGCAGCACGCACGTGCATAGAATTACTTGAATCAACGTTTCACCTTTTAATTATTTGAATCATTTTCTTTGATATTGTGGAATTTGGAGTATTGAACTGCTCAATGTTAGGAGCAAATTCATTAATTTTGAATATCTCTCCAAACTATTACGTACAGTCCAAGAAAAACAAGATCTCTTGCAGTAGCGTGAAAACCCCATTAATTTGACTCTAGCTAATCTTGGGGAAAGTCCTTTTAGACACCAAACAATATTTAGGTTTCCAAAGAATTACCTGCATGCATTGTGTACGTTGGATCTCTGGTAATGGCTTAAACCAAAGGTGGCGGTACCTCAACAAGTCTAAATCCCACATGCCTTTAAAAAGTAATATTGTTCCATTTGTCTAAAGGCTTCCGGCCCACCGATAAGCAACATATTATCTTATTTTCTCAAACTCTCTAGTCTCGTTTAGTGATTTGAGTTGATACGAGTTTAATGATTTGAGAATTGAATATTTAGATGTTATATTTAATTTAAAATTAAACTAAATTGAATTGATCTCAATTCGGACCAAGTTACAAACGGGGTCTCAGACACTATAAGTAGAGCTCCTTTCCGACTCATTCCTCAAGCACATAAGTAGACTGATCAGAAGAAATATATTCCTTCTTCCTAGCTAAGCCCGACGACTGCAATTATATCTGAAATGGGTAGAGGCCAGAAGTGTGTAATTGCCATCTTTCGTCTTCTTTTTATTTACATCCTACTGATGAACACTATGCAATATTCTGCAACAGAAGCCCGGCCTTTGACTAGCTCGAGGTCACATGGTTATCTTTTTAAACATATTGATGGCCTCCATAGAGCAATGAATAACTCAGGGCCAAGTCCGGGTGGTGGAGGACACAGACCTAAAAACCCTCAGTCTGTGGCAGGGATTAAGAACTCTGGTCCGAGTCCTGGTGCAGGACATAAACTTGTTACAGGCAACAACAAGCGACTCCATTAATGTCAATGCATGGGTCCTTCAAATAGGGAGATCATGCTCCTTTTTTTCTTGGTTCTGTTTCTATTTTCTCTTTTGGGGTGCTTAATACATATAGATTGGTAATAAAGGTGTCATTGTAATTGCATAACCTACAGGGCCGGGCACACTACCTTGCTCATCCATACGTGCATGCATGTATTCTCATTGACTGTCTTTCCTCTAATCTCCGTGTATTGCCAATATAACCTAGAGTTTTACTTGTTTTTTCTTTTTCGTCTTCTGTCCTTTAAATTTTTTCCCTGGACTGGGCTGTTTAACTTTCATTCCACCACTGTCGGATTATCCATAAGCACAATCCATTTGAGAGTAACGGACATAACTGTTATGGGCCATTACAAAAGATGGCTAAGAAAAACTATGAAGGAAGGTCCGGTCTAAAAGCAAGTAGGTGCGGGCTGAGACATTTCGGGCCTAATTATAAAAGCTAGGAGGTGCAGACACAGTAACTATTAAAGGAAATATAATAATAATATTCCCACCGAATGGCCGACAATCAAAGGGAAAGGAAAAAGACGAACGTGATCGGCCAGACTCGGCCTCATCCACTACAGGGCCGAAGCCTCTTTTATTTTGGCTGAGCAATAAATTAATAATTTAAGTTGATTATTATTTTAATTAAGAGATTTTAACTCTAACAATATGATAGATCTGTGTATGGATTTCCAATAATGAAGTCGATCCGTTATTAAAAATTTAAAGTATATTTTATGATAAATCAAAATTAAGGGCATATTAATTAGGACTTGGACTTGGAACGATATTTAAGTTGCACATGCGCAGGATGTTAATTTGGTGCTTAATTACTATAATTTCAGTCATAAGCGATTTACCACCAAGTTGTTCCATTTTCTCAAGATGCATGTCCCTTAGAGTATTAATTTCCTAGTCATTTCCTCAAATCCGGAGGCCACATGTGCGGAAATAGCAACATTAATATTAAGGAATTATATATATATATATATATATATGCATGAATAAAACCAATTAGCTAGCTAGGACGTAAAAAATAATTATATATTTTTCACTTTTAGGTTCAATATTATATGCATAGAAAGCTAGGCATAATCAATGTTTCACTTTTCCATTTCTCAAATTGAATTAATGCGTGCATCATGCGTTGATCTGTTCAATATATAGTCACCGAACCACTCTCTAAAATATAATCCTTTCAATTACTAAAACACGAAATTAAACATGATTTTGTTGCATTGAAACTGAATTATTATATATGAAACCACACTCATTTATATATATTATTCTGAAACCTCATTAGGACTATATATATATGTATTGTAGAGAGAGAGAGAGAGAGAGTCCAGGTCCAGGGTAACATGAAATGTGATAAAATGAGAGTACTATATTACGTAACCTCATAATTAAAACATTATCCAATATTCAGATATTTTAGATTAACTTTGTACTTAATAATAATATATAATATTATATGAGGTACTTTAGATCGTACCAAGCCAAGGAACTATATATAAACGCATGAACTTGATAGATCAACATCCTTATCAGTACTTGAGTGTCTGCCAGTTGATCTCCCTGCAGGGGCCTGATCTATGCTCGTATAGCAAAAGCCACTACGTACCAAAACTGATTATCTCGTCTAGACATTTTGAGTACTGTTTTCTACATTTTTTCTGATCTGGCCGAATTAGTTTATTTATCTGTATTTGTACATGGCCACTAATCATTAATGGATTTGCATGTCCTTGCTTGCAATATATATATATTTTGCCGCTCCTATAAAAAAAATTGATTATTTTCTATTAAAATTAGTATGTTTTCGTCGCAAATAGTTATTGTCATAGTATATAATTATTTACAAATGCTTATTTTTCTTGTATTGCATTTGGGGGGGCTTAATTTTCGAGTCGATCATTGTTAAATGGCTAATTATCACGTATTCACATGAGGACTAGGTAATCAAGTGCTTGAAGCACGGAAGAGAAAATAGTCGCAATTGGGTGGGTTATATATATAGCTTCTATACGCAATGAAATTAATGTTTTTCCTCCTAAATTCGTTAAAGTTCCAAATTGCCATGCATAGTCCGCTCGAAACAGCAGTACCCCGGCCTTTCCACTGCGTGTCATCATACAATCATATGTTGGTTCATGACTAATTAACATGATTTTCGAAGTCTCTCTCTCTCTCTCTCTCTCTCTTTTAATGTTTTTTCTTTTTCGAAAAGCTAGCTATATAGGTTCGCCATTCATTTGCAGTCTATAGCTGCTTGTAAATCTGAGTGTCTGCTAGCTCTGAGTTCTCCGGCCAGTCAATACCTTCCATCAGAATTTTCTCTGATTTTGCCATCTATATATATATATACTACTCTCGTTCTCTAATCCCTCATGAACACGATCTTGCGGCCTGTAAATTGTAATTAGTACGCAGCAGCATGAATCGTATTTTAAAGTCTAGCTTCATGAGCGAAGTTTAATAACCATATATAATATATTTACTCAGCAAACCAATAAAACTGCTTTTAGTTTGCTTCCAAGAAATTGATTCAACAATCAAGCCAAATTAATATACATATGCATGCATTGAATATGGCAATATGCTCACATTCATATATGAATGGCTTCAGCTAGCATTCGTCATAAAAGAAAAATGCCAATTAAAAAAAAAAGGTAAAAAGAGTATTATCCACTCATTTTGGAAATCCGCCAGACCGATGGCTTACACGTACGGTTCACCACTATGGCGTCACCCCCATTGAGTGAACATATATATATATGTGCATGAACCAACCCAGTTGAACATTTTCTTGGTACCGCGCGCGCTCGCGCTGGCCGGCCACCATATTCCAACGTGGTTGTCACATTCTTTGGTGCCGTCTGTGCTATATCTCCTACCTAGATAATTTCCACTTAATTTAACAGACATGGTGCTAAATAATATATAGATTGCGAATAGGACCAGCTTCTGGCTGCTACTTAATGATCCAGAGATAAAATTAATTTTGGTCATTCATCTAAACCTTATGTATAATATTGTTTATTATAATTGTTTCTGCATTATTATTATAACCGGGATCGATCGTGAAATTCCATTCGTTTTTTTAATTTATTTCTCCTAATTTATTTCTTAACTTGATCAATGCATGTGTCCGAGCGAGTTCATAATTTGGATGGTTGACGATCTAATACATAAGTACTAGTACTGCAAGCGTTAATGATCTGGCTGTCAATTAATATATTTATTGTGGACAACGTACACTACGTAGTAGTACTGTATGATCTATATATATATTTAAATTATAAAAAATATGGGTGATGTATATATAGTACTATACTTGGTGATCTATAATATTTTTAGAAATAGAAAGTAGACTTTTATAACGTACGTATCCGTCAAGTACTTCCATTTTGCAATGATTCTGCCTTTTTTGGTTACCTAGCCCAAATGTGCACGTGGTGGTGGCGCTAATTCATGAATGCCAATTCCACAAGTGGGATCACGTACGTGTCTTAATTAAGCGGTGCGTTTCAACCGTAAACCAATCCCAAAATAGTATAAATACAGCGCGCACCAATATTCTTGGCATTCATATCCAATTAGGCGCAGATCGATAGTACTCGTGCACTTAGAATAACATCAAATTAGTCATAAACATCGATGATGATCTCTAGCAATATGGGTAGGGGAGTCAAAGACGTTGTTGCCGCCTTGTCATTGTTTCTACTTATTTCCCTCTGGTTGAGCTCCTGCATGCAGCTAATTAATGTCGCAGAAGCAAGGCCACTGAATGGAGAGTTGCATGGTGATGATCATAGCGGGGCGCGAGGGATTGACGCAGGATTATCGCAGGGGGTGATAGGGAGCACTTCAGGGCCGCTAAAATCGGGTGGCGGATTGCATACTTATTACAAATACTCACGAGCTGCAGTGAACCCCGGTCCTAGTCCCGGTGAGGGGCATAAGATTAATGTTCCTAGCGATAACCAGTAATATTATATATGCTGATCATGCCAAATTAAGTATGCATGCAGGTGCTAGCTAGCTAATTACGTACTTTGAATGGATTGCAATGGAACTATATAAAATTAGAATATGTACTACTTCAGGTAGCTATATTAATAATTAGGTATATTCCAATATGTACCTTTGTAATATTACATGAATGAGCAAATTACATGTTTTGGTATTAATTTAAGTATATTTGACAATTTGTAATAACATTAATGGGCGTTGTGAAGTACTTTGGTTGTCAACCAATCATGTACGCCCTCCTGCAGGTTACTAAAAGTCATATTAATTATAAGTACGTTTAAATGTAATAACATTTACTTACTTATAATAAGATAAGATTTGAAGCTTGAAAAAAAATAAACTATATATACATATATTTGGACCGTCAACGATTATGCTGTACATCTTACAAAATGCAGAGATGTTTTTTTTTTTTTTTTTTCATTTTTTCATTGTTGATCGACGCAAATAATGATAGTGTTGTCTTTTTTTTACACTATTAGAATACAATAAAAGTTACAAGAGGTGTGGACTGGATCTCAACTGTAAATAAAATATAGATACACGAAAAAATGTCTAAATCACATAATGAACAGCCAAAGTCATGCAAGTGGTTGCCATGAAGATCGTAAAAAATGAAGGAAAAACCACAATCTGCGAAATGGCAGCGAAGGGCTTTCTGATGTTAATCTGAATATAATGCCAATCAATCAGGCTGGGTATGCGGTGCTGTTTGATTTGCAAGAGAAAGTGGGCCTCGGCCTTCCTGGCCTAGAGAGTCCAGGTTTTCGTTCAAAGCCCAAAACGAGCGTTTAGATGGGCCTTCAGCTTTGCCCGAGCACGGGTAATAGAAGCAAGAGTCAATATAGGATCATGAGAACGGAAGGAAGTGAGCCTTCTGCTTGGAAGCATAATGATCAACCCGCTGGGGGAAGTGGGCCCAGAAGGTCCCTGACAAGTCACACATTCCACGTGAGAGGCCCTGAGGTTGCTCACACATTCCCAAATGGCTTCGCTTGGCGGGATGCATTGGGACCCTATCAAAATGGGACACTTGCATGGTCGAGATATTTAGTACGTTGGGAAAAAGAACAGCCAAGTGTTTATGAATAAGAAGACATGGTCGATCGGAGACCTCATCCATTTATCATCATCACGAGGTGCATACGTGGAAGACTAACCGGCCAATAATGAGGTTAATTTGCACGTATGCACCACCATGTACGTGTTCATTATGTTAAGTAAAATTTTAGAGAAAAAAAAAATGATGTGTAGTGTATAAAATTGATTATAAATAATTTTTTTTTTAAAATTTTAATATCATTTCACAAACTCGAGAATACGTCAAAAGTTGACGGGAGGTCAAAAACTCTAGATACATTTATAAATTTTATACAGTGTTTTATAAGAAAAAAGTAAGTCTCATTAAAATAAATATTTTTTTTTGTACTTTTTTATGATACAGCCATATTTTTACAAAAAAACCGTACAGAACTTGTGTATAAATCATTAATATTTATGAATTAACCAAATACAAGATTTCTAGATGCTGGTTTTGGTGTGGTTTGGATCGTGAATAGAGATGAAAGTTAAATAAAATATTATTTTTTAATATTTATTATTATTTAAAAATTTTAAAAAATTATAATAATTAAATAAGATGAATTGATATCACTATTAGAGTATCCAAACGGTAATTAATTTACAATATTGCGAACCTTGTTATTTGATTCCCTGAGGATCCACTTCATCTTCCAACCCAGATTATGGTGGATCGGGCATAGTTATGATATCTTCTAGTACGTACTTCGTTTGAGATCTTCCAGTTTAGTTGAGATTTTCCTATCAGAGCGTTTTCTTTGCTCCATAACAAGGCAATTAATATAACAGATCATCATGTAGCTGCTTTAACTTGGGCAACACAGGGTTCGCATGGCTAGCTCAGATCTTTAATTTATGTTGGCGTTCATTAAGTCAATGCAAAAGGATGCAATTTGTTTCCTTTCTAATGAATGATAATTTGAGAAAAGAAAAGAGGGGAAGTTTATACGTTACTATCAATATATAGGAAGATAACAGATCAGCTCTAAGCTTTTCCGTGATCGTCTGATTGATTGTTTTCTTTTTAATAAGGTCACTATGAGTTAAATGCTGGCGTCACTGCCCACGATGGCCTAGGTCCTAAGCCATTCTCAGTTCTGATCGCAACACTCCCTCTATATATCACTACCCACTGCACCAATTCCTCTTCATCTGAACTCCTCTCCCACCCTTCAATTAAACCGGTGCACGTGTCTTGCTATTCAATCATGGTGTTGATCAATGAGCAAAATGAAGAAACTCATGTGCTAATGGTGGCCTTTGCCTCTCAAGGTCATATCAACCCTTTGCTTAGACTAGGAAAACGCCTCGTCTCCAAGGGCCTCCATGTCTCCCTAGCCATCACTGAAATATTCCTGCACCGTATGCTCAAGTCTTCAGCCTTCTCCTCCTCCTCCTCCTCCACTAGCATCAATTCCATCTCCGGAATCCAGCTACTCTTCTTCTCTGACGGCTTTAGCATCGACTATGACCGTAAGGCCAGTCTTGACCACTACGTGGAGACCCTAGGCAAAGCCGGACCGGTTAACCTCTCAAACCTTATCAAAGATCATTTCCATCGGAATCACAAAAAGCTTTCTTGTATTATAAATAATCCATTTGTGCCCTGGGTAGCCAACGTTGCCCTTGAGCACAACATTCCATGCGCCATGCTATGGATTCAACCGTGTGCTCTCTATGCAATTTACTACCGCTTTTATAACAACCTCAACCCCTTTCCTAATCTAGCAAACCCAGAAATCAGTGTTGAATTACCGGGCCTGCCGTTGTTACAGATACAAGACCTACCTTCCTTTGTTCTTCCTTCAAACCCATTTGGTAGCGTTCCGAAGCTATTTGCGGAGATGTTCCAAAACATAAAGAAGCTGAAGTGGGTTCTGGGTAACTCCTTTTTTGAGCTTGAGAAGGAAGCCATTGATTCCATGTCTGAGCTCTGCCCAATACTGCCTGTTGGTCCTTTAGTCCCTCCTTCACTGCTTGGTGAGGATCAAAATCTTGATGTCGGTGCTATCGATATGTGGCAACCTCATGAAACTTGCATGGAGTGGCTCGACCATCAACCACCCTCTTCAGTTATCTACGTTTCCTTCGGCAGCATCATCGTGTTGTCTGCTAGGCATTTGGAGAGCATTGCAACAGCCCTCAAGAATTCTAAACGTCCATTTCTTTGGGTGGTTAAGGTCTCTGAAAACCCAACGCCAGACGGTGACGGAGTACTGCCGACCGGGTTTCTGGAAGAAACAAAAGACCAAGGCCTTATCGTGGCATGGAGTCCTCAAACAAAGGTTTTAGCCCACCCCGCTATCGCTTGCTTCTTAACACATTGCGGGTGGAATTCCATGCTAGAGGCCATAGCTGCAGGGGTGCCGTTGATTGCATACCCGCAGTGGACTGACCAGCCAACAAATGCAAAGCTTATTGTTGATGTTTTAAAGGTTGGTGTGAGGCTTAGGCCGGAAAGCGATGGAGTTGTCACAACGGAGGAAGTTGAAAAATGTATCGCAGAAATTATGGCTGGGCCGAGATCAGAAGAATTTAAGAAAAATTCCGAGGAGTTCAAACGGGTGGCTAGGATGACGGTGGCTGACGGCGGCTCCTCGGACCTGAATTTGAATGTTTTTGTGGACGACGTTATTGGCAATTCTTGTAGGAGCTCGTCCAAAGAAATTGTGTCCGACGGGTCTGCAGCCGTGGAGGAGTAGTAGTACTGCACAAAAAAGCTGTCCAATCAGTCTGGTAGGGCCATTTAACGTAACGACAATAATTTTAGCATGAAGGATAAACTTGCAAATGCAACTAGCTAATATCCTTTCGTAATAATAATAATAATGTGGCCATGAATAATTATGTGAATGCTGCCATGCAGCATATAAACCGCATATATGGTTTATAACTTTCTTCTTTAATTGTGCCCATACTTATTATAATTTTAAAAATAAAATAAAAACTGTTTTTTTTATGCGTTGCAATGATGTCATGGGAATCAACATGAGCCAATAATGACCCTTGTGTGCAAGAAATAATTTGTACAAATTTTAAATAGATAAATCTCATATAAACTCTTATAAAAAAGTAGACTTCACTTTTAAAAAGTATAAAAAAAAATTATTTTTTATTAGTGAGATCTATTTTTTTTTATATAAAAGACTTATATGAAACTTGTCTATTTAAGACTTATATCATTACTTTTTTGTGATGACGTGCTTCGTAGGCCTTGTGAATACAATATTCATGTTCACACACTTGCACTTAATGCTTGGTTTGATTTTACAAAATATTTCAAATTATGTCGTCTTATTTTATTTTAATATTTAAATATAAATATTTTTTAATATTTTACATATAATATTTTATAATAAAAATAATTTTATAATAATACGAATCACATCGAATCACATCAAATCACATCAATTTATGAGATTATTTTTATATAATCCCTTTATAGTTGAAGTATTTCCCATAAGGTTATTAGTGACTTCTGCTTTTCCTTTTTGGTTCAACACAAAAAATGCAAAATAGATTTTGGCGCATGCATGCTTGCCAGCAATCAAGTAACAATCGACGCAAACACACACACTAGTGGTGGAATAATGTGCAAGGCACGTTCTCCTAGTTGAGGAAAAAATATTGTGAAAATAATTATTTTTTACCAATAAGCAAAATGTGATTGAAAATGCATACTAATTACTTGCTATTTGTGTACTAATCTAGTAAAAGAAAAATAGATCAAAACATGAGATTATAGCTTGATACAAGTCTAGTAATTAAAAAAAGCAACACATAGGAATATAAATTCTACTTTTAATCTTGAGAGTATTAACCATGAGCAAGACACTGCCCCTCTCAAAACTAAATTGCAACAGAATTCATCACAGTAGACTCAGCAACGGCAACCGTAGCTCTAGAATGTTTTGTCGTCTAGCATTTCTGTTGTAACAGACTTTATTGCCTTTTTCTTTCTCCATGGTACTACATTGTGTATATCTGTCTATATAAAGCCTGCAGTCCCTATGTAATCAATTACGTTCAATACAATGGACTTTTGCCGAGGCAAAGTCCAAGGCATCTATTAAAGAGCAATATATAACATGCAAATGTTTTGTAGGTCGACCCTCATGAAAGTCTCTGTTACGTATACACAGTTAAGTTATAAATGCATTCAAGAGTCATGTTGTTGTTTTATATATCTACTGTGTGGGTGGAAAGGATGTTGAATTTTTTGTGGTGTTTTGCTTCCACTGGTCTAGGTTTGCAGTAAGTTGAATAATTCATTGATCTTTTTTGGAAGTCTGAGCTGCCATGTCTTGCAAATAGGGCAAATGCTGCTGTATGGAATGAATTTGGAGTTTTTGCATTATTAATATATAAATAAAATAAGATAAGTAGGAAAAATAGGAAATATATATGCTAAATAAAATATAAGTGGTGCAATTTGGTGGCCGGGTGTTCTTTGTTTCAATATTTAGATCGATGTCAGATCGAGATAGACAGATTGTAATATTTAAATACATGATGTTCTAGCTTTATGTTTGGTTGTAAAATTTGTTCAATTGAAATGTATAAAAGTAAATAGCAATTATGGTAACTGATTATTTAGGAAAGAACCGAATGAGATTTTATATTAATGTTTTCTTTAATTATATATATAATTTGTAATTACAGTAGATTACTGATTTTTTGAGAATAAAAAAAGGCGAAAGAAGTTATGATTTGAAGAATACTTATGATGTAAAAAGTTAGGTACGCTGATAACTTTCGATGGATTGAATTGCAAGAGAAGAAGTTGCAACTGTTTGACTTTTTTAATCTGATCATGTGTTGACAGATTATTTTTCAGGGAAAAAAGGGTAGTACTGTTACAATCTGGAATATTTATTTGTATTTTCTATAAGAATTTAGATTTATATTAATGCTGTAGCAAAACAAGAAAAGTCTCGAAGATTTCTCTTGTCCCCAAAGAGAAGGAAATAAATGAGAAAGATGTACATGATGAATAAAATAATAGAGGAACGATATTATAATATAACGTTGGACGACGTTCTAATTTATTTACATTTAGTGGATCAGTTGAATATTATTATAAGAACAAAAGAGGAACATAGCATAAATTATTTCATAATTACCGGCCTGTTTGAAGCTGGTAATTAAAGGTATGAAATATTTTTTTTAATTAATTTTACAGTAAATTTTGCAAATGAAAGAATCTTAATTTTTTATTAAAAAGAATTTACCATAGGAATAAAATAAAATCAGAAATAGTGACAAATAGTTGCATGAATGAAATCCACCATATATATCTAATGCTTTTTATTGCGTCTAGCAAAGAAATTAAGTTTATGTATGGGATTTATTGGAGCCTTTTAATTTTAGCACTGTAAAAGAAATAATTAATGGCTCCAAAGAATACCTTTTTTTTAAGAACTTGTGTTACTGTTAATTCCTTGCTATTTGATTTTGTTTTGAATTGATTGAGACATGTGTTGATGAATGAATCATGTTCAGTACTATTGATAACAAATTAACATAGCGGGGAATAAAAATAGAGTAAAGAAGTTATGATTTGTATAATATATGCTAACCAATGAACTAACTTGACAGCGCTAGATGGGTTGAATTTCAAGAGAAAAGCTTGTAACTAATGGGGACGTTCCTCTTGTCCCGGCCCAAAGAGACGGGGGCAAATGAAAAAGATTTTAAAAATTAGAACCATATTCATACCATTTTTGTATGAGTAATACTATATAGCATATTTTCATTTTATTTTGATCATATTAAATGGTATGTGATGCATTTATCATCATTAGATGATAAAGAATCATATAATAAATGATCATTTAATAATAATAAATATACCATATTATTGATCATACTTAATGGCCTAATGAAAGTGAGATGCTATTGATTTTTTTTTTTTTTTATTTGCTACTTTTTGGAGACGAGAAACTTCCTGGATTTTTCTGTTTTATTATTACAATATGTTTGGTTTTTTTGTGGATACCGATCCAAAAAAAAACCAAACAGCTCCAACTTTTTGTAATTTATCCTATTAATTAAGCAAATGATCACCACAAAATTAACGACTGCACACCACCAGCACCACCACTACAAACAGATAGAGATATGGGGCATGGATTGTTTTTTATATGTATATCGGGTAAACTTTTGATGATTCTTGGGGCGGGGGTGGTTTCAAAACAATGTATGGGATTCCTTGTTTTGGAAGGCTGGATATTAATTAAGAACAGTTCGAGATTTCAAATTTATATGTATTTCAAATTGATATATCGCACACATAAGTCATGTACCCATGCATCCATTTGATCTAGCCGGCCTTCTAATTACAGAGAAGAACACCATTAATTTCTACCAAGCAAAACAATCCAACTTGGGCCGAATATCACTGCATGAGCACGCACAAGGAAAATATGAAAAGCTAGCTATTCTAGAATAAGATGAAGTTTATAAAACAACTACCAATATAAATTTATTTGCTTTATGAATGCCAAGGCACATGGTAGTACATGTCAATTGGTATGGTACTAGTGACAGTGCAAACCAACCCCTCAACCTCTTTTAAGTGAATATGGAAAAATAGATATAAAGTCCCAATTGGGGTGGGGGGAGAGGATGGCGAGGGGCGGGGACGGGGACGGGGTAGAGAGAGAGAAATGAAATGTGTGAATGAGGAAAGTGGGTTTTGTTGTGGGAGTGTTTTTGGCTATTTTACTTAGTGACACGTAGGGTGTGATCCAAATTACATAAAAGAGGGACTGCTCCCAATATTATTTCTAACTAAAACTAATTGAAAGCAAGAACACACTGATCTTTCTCTCTATCTAAAACCCATTAATTCTGTTGGAAATATTTGAAAGTGAATTTATTAAAATGTCTCAACCAACCTTCATTAGTCCGGGCGTTGGTGACCACAAGATCGAAATCGGTACCCTTACCCAAGTGTTTGGATTCAAAAAAATTATTTTCAAGGTACCAACTAAGATGAAAGGAACATACATGAGAATTGAATCGTAATCTTTTGCATTCTTAATTTTTAAATTTATAATATACCGTCATTATATTTTTCTTTTACTTTAATTTCTGAAAAAATAACATCAATAGTAAAATTAAACAAGAATAAACAGCACCCTAAAGTAAAAGGCCTTGAAAAAAAAAAGGCAAACTCGAACAAATTCAAACAGTACAAAATCTAAGCTCGTTGGGGTGAGAAGGTTTGAACCATCAGAAGATTTTGGTGGCAAGGCAAGATGTTTGTTTTTCCAAGCTGCCACAGACACGGGTAAATCCAAAACCCACGACCCAACATGCTGCTTGTTGAATATAAAGTACTGTAACAGTCACTCATGAAAGTGTTACCGGGCCTCCGATGGAAACATAGTACCAGTTGAAGAAACTTCGCAAAATTCTCTCTTTTTTGAGATTATCTACCTCTTTCTCTGATCGGTACCTTTCCAAAATTATTAATTAATGAAGCCCAGAAGCCGGGTTTGCGTAACTAATAACTGTAAATTTTGAAATTATGAAAAATTCTCCATAAAAAGAAAATCTAAATTATTATCTAAAAGTTAAATATGTAATTAAACAATAGTCCTGCAAAAAACTTGACGAAAATCAAAGACCCAGGTTAAGTTTAAATGAATACTAAAACATTAAACGTCGGATATTCCGACTAGTACTAGTAGTACTGGCCGAGTTCATGATATGTTTGAATATGAGTTGTAAACACCCGATCGAATACTCGAGATTAGTTTGACATATATACATAAATGTCCTACACGCATGATTATAGTACTTAACTGGATCGATCGTCTATTGATCATATATATATATGATGCTTAATTTAGGCAGCAGTAGTAGTACTACTCCATTGCATTAAACTCAAACATATATAGTTTATACATACCACAAGAAATGCTATTTTCTAATCAAATTTTCCCTAACAGATCATAATCGATCATTGATAAAAAAAAAGTTTCATCGATCCTCACCCATGCAGTACCCTTCTACACTAGTACTGTCGGGGAGTACTTGATCATGAATATATATTGGTATATATGTACGTGCCAGTAAGTTTCATATATATATATATATATATATATATATATATATATATAAAGCATGAAAGGATACGAGATCCATATCTAGAATTGATCAATATATACTGATGTGAAGGTTTGTAAAAACCACCGTAAATTTCAGGTGGGTGACTACTTGTATTTATAACTTAGTTTTTACATATACACGTGATAAGTCTGAGTTAAGAAATGTTTCCGTAATTACATCCGTTTCCGGTTCATAAGAGATCTTGATCTTGGATGGAATCTTGATCTGGTTCTTGATCTTGATTAGTAACCGTAATACCCCCCGCAAGCCTAGCGTTTGAGAGTCCTGGATGCGAAGCTTGGAACGAAAGAATATGAATGCAGGACGACTAAGGCTCTTGGTAAATATGTCAGCAAGCTGGAGATTGGTAGGTACATATTGAAGTCGAAGTTGTCCGGAAGCCACCAATTCGCGCACAAAATGATAATTGAGCTCAATATGCTTCGAGCGACTGTGAGAGACTGGATTTGCTACAAGAAAGATGGAGCTTTGATTATCACAAAATAGAAGTGGAGAAGAGGAAGATATCACCTTGAGATCACGAAGAAGATGTCCAAGCCACTTGACTTCGGCAGCAGTGCTGACGAGCGCTCGATATTCTGATTCGCAACTTGAACGAGACACCGTCGGTTGTTTCTTGGAACGCCAAGAGACAAGGTTATCACCAAGATAAATAACATAGCCAGAGATAGATCGTCGTGTGTCAAGACAACCGGCCCAATCAACATCCGAGTAAGCGAGGATATCACGAGAAGAAGATGGGGTGAATGAAAGACCATACCGCAAGGTTCCTTTAATGTAGCGTAGTATCCTTTTAACAGCCTGGAAGTGGCAAAGTGAAGGCTTGTGCATGTATTGACTTACGGCAGAGACAACATGAGTAAGATCTGGCCGAGTGATAGTGAGATATTGAAGAGCACCAACAAGTGACTGGTAGAGTGAAGGATCATCAAAGACAGGACCATCAATGGATAGGTGATGTGCAACGACCATGGGAGTGCTTACGGGCTTACTATCAACGAGTTTGGCACGCTGCAATATTTCATGTGCATATTTAGCCTGACTGAGAAAGAGACCAGAGGAAGTCCGATATGCTTCGAGGCCCAAAAAATAATTTAATGAGCCCATGTCCTTGGTGGCAAATTCCTTGGATAGTTTGCTAATAAAAGTATTAAGAAGAAATGAATTGTTACTGGTCACGACAATATCATCAACATATAATAAAAGATAGATTAAATCAGCACCCTTAGAAAGAACAAACAAAGAAGAGTCAGCCCTACTGCAGGAAAACCCAATAGCAAGAAGAAAGACACTAAACCGATGAAACCATGCTCGGGGAGCTTGTTTGAGCCCATATAAAGCTCGACGTAACCTGCAGACATGAGAGGGATATTTAGGATCAACATATCCTAGAGGTTGCTCCATATAAACTTCCTCCTAAAGAATGCCATTTAGAAAGGCATTTTTCACATCAAGTTGGTGAAGTGGCCATTGATTAGACACTGCCAAGGAAAGAACAACACGAACAGTGGATGCTTTGACAACTGGACTGAAAGTATCATTGAAATCAAGTCCTGGTTGCTGCATGTAGCCTTTAGCAACAAGACGGGCCTTGAGCCGATCAACGGAGCCATTTGCGAGATACTTGATGCGAAAGACCCATTTGGAGCCTACAATATTTGTATGTGGCGGTCGAGGCACTAAGTCCCAAGTGTGATTGTGATGCAAAGCTTGAAGCTCCTCATCCATGGCAGCAATCCATCCGGGGTGCTTGGCAGCAGTCTTGAAGCCTTTGGGCTCGCGCATGGTGAGTAAGGATTTGATGAGATTGGAATTTGGAGCAAGGCATGTATGAAAGGCCCGAGTAGAAGGTTTGAAAATCCCAGATTTGGCTCGTGTTTGCATCGGGTGAGTGCCAAGGATTGGTGCTGGTCCTGGAGCGTTAGCTGGGCTCGGAGCTGAAGCTAAAGCTGGAGCAGGCAAAGTGGGTGCCAAGGGAGATCCGGGCCCATCCATAGTAGGTACATGCAAAACTGAAGTTGGCACAGAACTGCAAGGGGAATCAATTAAACAAGAGCCACACAAATCCGGAATAGTAATGGGCTGTGAGGGAGAAGAGGTGACTATTTTTGGGGAGTGGGTTGCAGTGGGCTCTAGAAAAGTAGAAATGGAGGTAGTGTTTAAAGGCCCAGATTGAGTGTTATTTTTATACGGGTAGCCACGGTCATCAAAGACAGCGTGTCGAGAAATAAAAACTTGATTAGTGAGACGATCAAGACAGTGAAATCCATGATGGGACATGCTATAGCCAAGAAAAACACAAGGACGACTACGGGGGGCTAATTTGTGTGGAGCATAATCACGTAAGTAGGGAAAAACA
Organism: Juglans regia; assembly: GCF_001411555.2. NCBI lineage: Eukaryota > Viridiplantae > Streptophyta > Magnoliopsida > Fagales > Juglandaceae > Juglans > Juglans regia. Next base: position 1,159,339 of record NC_049913.1, read on the forward strand.
AGACAACCAAATAGAGGAAAATTAGAGTAAGAAGGGGGCTTACCAAAGAGAACATCAAAGGGAGAGCAACTATCAAGAATAGGTGTTGGCAAGCAGTTAATAATGAAAGTGGTTGTGCTAAACGCGTCAACCCGAAATTTAAGAGGGACATGAGAGTGAAAAAGCATAGCAAGACCTGTTTCAGTTATATGTCTGTGTTTACGCTTAGCACGACCATTTTGAGATGGAGTGTATGGACATGACATTTGATGACGAATACCCGAGGAAATTAAGTGACCTTGAAATTGATGATTAGTGAATTCAGTTCCTCCATCACTTTGAAAAATTTTGATTTTAATAAAAAATTGATTTTCAACAAATGTATGAAATTGGAGAAAAATACGAAAAAAATCATATTTATGTTTTAGAGGATAGAACCAAGTAAACCGGGAGTAATCGTCAATAAAGATAACATAATATCGAAATCCAATATTTGAAAGAATAGGTGACGATCCCCACAAATCGCAATGAATAAGATCCAAAACATGAGAAGCACGGTTTGTATTCAGAGAAAAAGGAAGTCTTTTACTTTTAGCAAGTTGACAACTAGGGCACACAGTAGGATTTGGGAGTAAAGAGGTAACACATAGATGACGATTTTTATTCAAAAGAGAAATAATACTATAAGAAACATGGCCCAAATGAGCATGCCAATCATCAAAGGATGCTCGCGGAAAATTATTAGTAAGAACGGAAATGAAAGATTTATGACCACGTTCAAGCACATAAAGTCCATTTTCACGTCGACCGATTGCTATCACTCTTTTTGTGTCGCGAGTCTGCACAGTGAATCGATCATTAGTAAAAGTAATAGAGAATGGGAAGTCAGAGGTTAGTTTACTAATGGATATAAGATTTTTAGTGAGACTAGGCACAACTAAGACATCTTTTAAAAGAAGAGAAGGAGTTGGAGAGAAAGTGCCGGTGTGAGAAATTGGAAGAGATGCACCATTACCAAATACAACACAATCCTTACCAAGATAAGTGTTTGCCGTGTCTAACTGAGTGGCATCATGAGTCATATGAGCAGTGGCCCCAGTGTCCGTGTACCAATCTGAATCTTGGACAGAATCTTGACCATCATTAAGAAAGCAAGAAGTGAATGCTTCAACTAAATTGGCACTAGGAGGCCGAGTGTAACGATCGCGGCAAGTAGAGGCGTAATGGCCTTCACGACGGCATATTTGACAGCGAATGGGACGAGTTCTATTTTGATTGTTTCGTCCCCCACGTACGCGTCCTCCACGAGAGGAACGGCCCTCTCCATGACCACCCGCATGTGATGCGGGTTTGAAAGTGCGAGAAGCAGTAAAGGCAACAGCAGTGGAGCCTAGAGGAGGAGTTGACTCCAAAGATCGAACAAAAATCTCATAACTTTCGACTTTGGGTACAACATCATCAAATATAGGAAGAGGAGATAGAGATAATTGAGTGGTGGAAAAAATAGAAAAAGAGGATCCAAGACCACGTAAATACCAGTGGAGTTTGTCAAGATCATCAACTGGGCGTCCCATTGCAGCAAGTTGATCGCAGACTGTTTTGAAATCACGGGAGAACTCAGGTACGATTTTATCATTCTTTTTCATGGTCTAAAGATCATCCTTCAGTCAAAACTCGCAAGACTTTGATCTATGGCTGAATGTATTTTCCAGACGAGACCAAACGGCTCGAGATGTGGATAAGCCGACGACAGCGGACATGGCTTCCTCTGTTAAGGTGGAGAGTAACAAACTGAGCACAAGCTGATCGATTTGTTTCCATTCAGCCAACTTAGGATTTGCAGAAACAGAGTCACCGAAAACAATGGTGGCAGTGGGCTCGGCAACGGAACCATCAATATAGTCAAGAAGATTCTGGCATTGCAGCAACGGCAAGACTTGACTGCGCCAAAGAAGATAATTCGAGGAGGATAACTTGATGGTGAGCAGATGAACCATGGTGGTGAAGGGCAGAGTGGGGTTGACAGAGGCCACGGGATCGGTTTGGATGTTAATCCGAGAGAAAGTTCTGAGATACCATGTGAAGGTTTGTAAAAACCACCGTAAATTTTAGGTGGGTGACTACTTGTATTTATAACTTAGTTTTTACATATACACGTGATAAGTCTGAGTTAAGAAATGTTTCCGTAATTACATCCGTTTCCGGTTAATAAGGAATCTTGATCTTGGATAGAATCATGATCTGGTTCTTGATCTTGATTAGTAACCGTAATAACTGATGTCATGCGGCCACCAGCTTGGGTCCAAGTACTCGAACCCAATTATCATAATTAGCTTGTTTTACTTTGGAATATTTAATTTGATGGCCGGGCTAGCTAGCTGGGCACTGCCCCCAGCCAATTGCCTAATTGCCGGCCTCTTGAAAATTAGTTGCTGATCACCACCCTCGCTCGCCGTTGAAAATTAGATATAAATTCAGTTACCATATCGGCCAGATCATTATGTTGAAGAACACGTACGCGCGGCAGCTAGCTACAGCTTGCCAGATCTTCCGTCTTCGCATCTCTTTTCGTGTAACTACTACGTATATAATACTTCTTAGTGAGGAGTAATAACGCCGGCCGCATGCCTTGAAAAACCTCTTCTCCTTTTACCAACAAGCTTTCCACATAGGTTTTGTTCCCCACTTTCATAGCATTCTTAGTTTTTGCGGCGTGCGTCATCTTGCAAGCGTTGATTATATATAGATGTTGTTGTCGTCGCTTGTTTACCAACCCAGATAACAGCTTTCAACTTCCTGCTTAATTAGGACATAAACTCTCTCTGATATTTTTTTGTCTGTTTTGAACTGCAAGACAACAAATCCGATCCATAGTTCTTGTTATCTCAGGCTTGGGTCCAATCAATATTATTATTATTTATTTTTGAGAGACAAGTCACTAAAGCAAATATAAAATAAGGCAGCCGTATGATGTTCGGTCGTTGTAACAAACATTCTCTCACTTGGCTCTAATTAGCAGCACATAAGCTATATATAGTTGAATACACGAAATTAAAACAAGTTCTCGCCTATTTTTTTTTTATAACAAGTTCTCTCTTTCTTTTTTTAATATATATGTGGCTATAATAGAAGTGTCAATGCTAGTGATATTTGATGCTTGAGATCAGATCAGCTAGGCGTTTAAAAAATAATTAGATCTAGATTAAATCATTTTTTTTAAAGAAAAGGGCCAATTTTATCCCTAAAGAAGTGGGATTGATCGAGAGCAAGCCATTCGCACCTCCACAACAATTATTGGCAAGCCATTTAGAAATTGTATGTAGACTAATTTTTTAAGAGTTTTACTAGGTATAACCGGGATGTGCAAATGGGGATAATCGGGCTGTATGTGACAGTTTACGTGGAATAAAAAAAAAAAGGATAAAAGTAAAAATATAGAAACAAAGAAAGATTATAATAAAGCAGATATCTATCTTTCTCTTTTTTCTTCTGTTTCTTCTTTTCTCATCTCTCTCTTTGTTCTTTTTTTTTTCCTGGCATATAATTTTCATGGATAAGTTTTTTTTTTTTTCATTCTTCGTACACTAGCCCGTGCCTTTATCACAAGCAACTCTCTCTCTCTCTCTCTCTTTCTGTGTGAATCTAACCCATTACGCCATGGGAGCAAAAGATGGGTGCGGCTGTTGCAGTTGTGCGCCAGCTTTGTTGGTGCCTCTTGATCAGTTCATCCAAGCATTGATTTTTGTTTTTCTTATGTAATTTAATTCTTTAATTGTTCTTTTATTTTGTTAAGCATCGATCATTAATAATATCTAGCCGTTGGTGACATTTTTTTAGGATTTTTAAACTAGCCGTTCAATTCATGCTCGTACATAAATAAACACTCAAACTTGATTAGAAAAAGAGATGGAATGATTACAGCAGATAAAATTGATAGAGATATATGAAAATTTTTATTAAATGGGACGCTGGTTGCACCAGGCGGTTGCAACAAGTATTTTTGTTTTTACACCGACTCATTTAATTTATTACTAGTTTTATTAATTGTAGAAAAAAAATATTTATCTTATTTTACTTTTTTTTTCTTCAAGATTCATGCGACCGACATCGCAAAAATATTTTTTTCATTTTGTAAGCATCTTTTACAAAATGATCGGCACTGCTCGTTTTATAAAAGAGATGTGATGATCATAAAAATATTTATGCTACTTTAGCAGCATTCTCATAAATTTCATGCGAATCTTCTATATTACCACGTCATTATCGTTCGATCACCTTAATTAATTGATATTTATTTTTTTCTGGCCGGGCACTAGATGGGCCTAAAAAAATTTGGAAAATCATGATCAGATGGGCCTAAAACTTTGCCAACTCCTGTATGCATCGGTGATTCTATTTGTATTCTTGTTTCAAAAACTAGGATTTTCAATACCTCGACAAGACAGGTCTGCAGAATGATCGGCGCCGTATGGAGAAAGTTAAGTAAACAAAAAATCTTCACAACTTCTTTATATTCTACATTCTATATTATTTTTAATTTTTATTATTTTTTTATTAAATATTTATTATATAAATAAAAAATAAAAAATTTAAAATAATTTAAAAAGATTAAACTCAAAATAAATTTTAAAAAAATATTAAAAATTTAAAAAAATGTGAAGTGTAAAGTATAGTAAAGGTTGTGTAACAAAGGTGATGCTACAGCCCCGCTGGGGGCTCCCGTTGGGGGTGTTGTATTATTTAAATGTGTTTTGTTTAAGTAATTTTTTATATAGATCTTTTAATATTTTAAAATATTTTTAAAAAATAAAATTATTTTAAAACATCATTAAGAAAATACTTTCTTAATCAGAAAAGTAAAAAAAAAATATATTAAAAAATACTTTCTTAATCACAAAGTAAAATAAAAAATTATAAAAAAAAAATTTATAATTTTTTATTTTACTTCATGATTAAGAAAATATTTTTTAATAATATAATGATTTTTTTAAAAAAAATTATTTAAAATGGTCACGCTATAGCCTCGCTGGGGGCTCCTGCTAAGCTTAGCATGTATTTTTCTATGTATATTTTTTTAATTTATTTTTTTTTTACATTTTTAAATATTTTTAAAAAATAAAATAAATTTAAAATATCATTAAAAAATACTTCCTTAATAAAAAAGTAAAAAAAATTATTAAAAAACACTTTCTTAATTACGAAATAAAATAAATATTATTTTTTATTATACTTCATGATTAAGAAAATATTTTTTAATAATATTATAATATTTTTTTAAAATATTTAAAATTATTAAAAATAACTATATAAAAAAAACTAAAAAAAATACATAAAAAAATACTAGAGCCCAACGGGAGCTCCTAGCGGGGCATCTAGTATTTTCCTAAGTAAAAAGCATTTCTCAAGTAAAAATGATCAGAGTAGTTAGGGACTTGGGGGAAGGAAGTGAATATGAAGCTAGCTAGCTAGCTTATTGGATCATTCATCCTGCGCTAACATTCATTATTTCAAGGAAAATGCTGGAGCTCTCGCTGGGGGCTCCCGTTGGAGCTCTAGTGTATTTTATATGTATATTTTTTAATTCTTTTTTTATATAGATGTTTTTAATAATTTTTAATATTTTTAAAAAATAAAAAAATTCATAATATTATTAAATAATTCTTTCTTAATCACGAAATAAAATAAAAAATATTTTTTTAATATTTTTTATTTTACTTTATAATTAAGAAAGTATTTTTTAATAATTTTTTTTTTACTTCTTGATTAAGAAAATATTTTTAATAATATTTTATATTTAAAAATATTAAAAAATATTAAAAATATTTATATAAAAAATAATTTAATAAAAAACACAAACAAATACATGCTACAGCCCCAGCGGGAGCTGGAAGGGCTGTAGCACTATCCTTATTTCAAACCTAATGGTCAAACCCACTGAATGGAATTTGAATTTTTACCTTTAAACGTGTGTCCAATGCCAACTTTCCTTCTTGAACGTACGGCTGGAATCCATGAGGACTTCAAAGATCAATTTGTATGATTCTTCCTTCTTCTCTCTCTCTCTCTCTCTGCGGCGAGAGAATTGGTTGGCTTTGTTTGGTAATGGAGACAAAACAGGTCATATCATTTTCGTACGGTAACCATTAACCAACCTTCATCGCTTAAAATTAAGCAAGACCAGAAAGTTCAGTACAGCAAAATTAGCAGAAATGGTAACTGCCAGACGTTCCTCCTTTTGCGTTGAGAAAATTAGCCGCAAGCAGAGATCATCAAGCGATTAGGTCGTTGGGAACAATTTTACAACCATAAAAAATGGGTGCCCTTACTTTCACCACAAATTATAGATAAATGAATTAATGTTATTTTCCATTCTAGTTAAGTCAGGGTCTCTTCCTGCAGCTCAAATGAATGCGTTAACAACAATGATCAGTATAGCTTGATTTACAAACGTGTGCGTGCATGCATGCATGTTGTGGCAAAGTGGGCAGCTAATGGTCTTGTATGTGTATATATATAGATATACAAATATATATATATATGGGTTCTATATACGTATTAAGTAATGCTATTCATCATTCAATTTCTCATTATTTTATGATGTAACATTAGATGATTAGAGGCTATTTATTATATTTTACTTGTGAACCTATCATCTAATGCCACATCATGAGATGATGAGAAAATAGATGATGAATAGATTTTTGTCATAAATATTTAATGGATCTCATCATTTTATGATGTAACATTAGATGATTAGAGACTATTTATTATATTTTACTTGTGAACTTATCATCTAATACCAAATCATGATATGATGAAAAAATAGATGATGAATAAATTTTTTTCATAAATATTTAATGGAAAAAGAAGTACTTAACGTTCATAATTATGTACACATGCAGAAGCTAGCTAGTAAAGTTTGTGGAATTATAATATTGTCTTTGTTTAAATTCAACTCTACATGTCGCAATATGCAAAAACAAGTAATATTTTCGCCGTTGTATACGTTTTCTAATTAAAAAAACCAAAATGATTTCTATTCTTTGATCAATCTAATTATATCCATGATAAACAAATACAGTAACAAAAAGTTTTAAAATTAACGATGATTGATCACAGCCAAAGTAAATTAAAACGCTAGCTATTACTCATAAAAAAATTAAAAGGTTATTAATTTGAGAGGCTTGGCTAGATTTCGATAGCGAATTAACTAGCAATATTGATCGATTTCAAGTACTTCCAAAGACTTGAGCGAAAACTAAGCTGATGCAAATCCAAACTGATATGAGATATCCAGGTCTAAGTTATATGTTGATTGCATTGAACTACATTAAGAATGTGAATTTGCACAAATATAACAAGAAAAACTTAACTTTCTTAGACTTGGATACCTCATATATATAAGTTTGGACTTGCATCGGTGGCACAACAGTGTACGGTATCCAAGTCCATATTCTACTTTGATTGTGTTGAACTTCTTGTGAAAAACGATACAAGAAAGTAAAGTAAAATAATAAACAATCACATGACATAAAGATTTACAAGATTTGGCAATGTGCCTACATCCCAAGAAACTGTAAAAGATTGATTGTCTAAGAGAATCACAAATTACACTTTGAGACAAAATACACAATTCTAGACGGTCATACTGTTTATAATAAACATATATTTATTTAATTGTATGGCAGAAATCTTAATTTCATAATTATTGGGTTATTTGTTTGACTGAAGTGTCTATCGAGAATCAAGCGAACTATCTGTCTGACATTCACTCGAGTGACATGTCAAATGAACTCCCTATCTAACCTTCATTTAAGCTATCTATCGCGTGAATGTCAAGTAAACTCTGTATTTATTGCATCGAACTATTTTAAAAATATGAATATGCACAAATATATATATTTATATATATTAAGAAAGGCTTAATTTTCTTAGACCTGAATCCCCATGAGAATGATAAATGATGATATTAAAAAATTAAACTTAAAAATAATGATTACCAAAAATAATTCAAATATTTTTAAAAACTTAATTATTATTCATTACTTTTTACTTATTTTTTTATTATTATTTTTTATTTTTTATTATTATTTAATATTATATTATTACTTTTTACTACTACCGAAATGTAATTAACTCACGTAATGATTGAGAATGATAGGAACATGGTCTCAGTTAGGTGGGCTCGACATTTAAGATGCGTGCATGGGACGATGTTCAGAGTAACTCCCACCGATCCCTTGCTCTTCTCAACATTGTCATCTTTGATTTGCTCTCTCCGACCGACCATTCAAGTTAATATTTAGCTAGCTACCTAACGGTCACACATATTTCTTTAAAACAAATAAAAAATTGAGCATTAATTCTATGCGGTATATATCAGTAGTCTTCCTCCTCCTTGTGTTCACCAGCCATTAATCCCACACAATCAGGCAAGTCCGTGCACCGATCACGCTCAATTTTAGCCACTCTAGCTCTCTATCTCTTCCTTTCAACCTAGCCAGCCAGCTTAACCTGTACAGAAACAATGGGATCTGAAGCTGTGGTCCATGTTCTTCTGATATCTTTCCCAGGACAAGGCCATGTTAACCCTCTACTCAGGCTTGGCAAGCGCCTTGCTTCAAAGGGTTTGCTTGTAACGTTCTCCACCCCAGAAAGTATTGGCAAACAGATGCGAAAAGCCAGCAATATCACTGACGAGCCTGCCCCAGTTGGCGAGGGATTCATCCGCTTCGAGTTCTTCGAAGATGGATGGGACGAGGACGAGCCAAGGCGCCAAGACTTGGACCAGTACTTACCCCAACTGGAGCTCGTTGGCAAGGAGATCTTCCCCGAGATGATAAGGAGAAACGCAGAACAGGGACGCCCCATCTCTTGCCTAATCAACAACCCTTTTATTCCTTGGGTTTCGGATGTGGCTGAGAGCGTTGGCCTCCCTTCAGCCATGCTTTGGGTACAATCTTGTGCGTGCTTCGCCGCGTACTACCACTACTACCACGGCTTAGTCCCTTTCCCTTCCGAAACCGAACCCTTTATTGATATTCAATTGCCTTGCATGCCACTTCTGAAGTATGACGAAGTTCCAAGCTTCTTGTACCCTACCACTCCGTACCCGTTCTTGAGGAGGGCCATCCTGGGCCAGTACAGGAACTTGGACAAACCCTTCTGCATATTGATGGATACGTTCCAGGAACTGGAGCACGATATCATCGAGTACATGTCCAAATTCTGCCCTATCAAAACTGTCGGGCCTCTCTTCAAGAACCCCACGGCTCAGAACGCAAACGTCCGCGGAGACTTCATGAAGGCCGATGACTGCATAGAGTGGCTGGACTCAAAGCCACCCCAATCAGTTGTGTACATCTCTTTCGGCAGCGTCGTTTACTTGACTCAAGCCCAGGTGGACGAGATAGCTCACGGGATCTTGAACTCTGGGGTCTCGTTCTTATGGGTCATGAAACCGCCACACAAAGACGCTGGCTACGAACTGCTCGTTCTTCCAGAAGGATTCTTGGAGAAAGCTGGGGACAGAGGCAGGGTGGTCCAATGGAGCCCACAAGAGCAAGTGTTGGCGCACCCCTCCGTTGCATGCTTCGTCACACACTGCGGATGGAACTCGACCATGGAGTCACTCACCTCAGGCATGCCGGTGGTGGCTTTCCCGCAATGGGGTGACCAAGTCACGGACGCAGTGTACTTGGTAGATGTGTTCAAGACTGGGGTGAGAATGTGCCGAGGTGAGGCCGAGAACAAGGTGATTACTAGGGATGAGGTGCAGAGGTGCTTGCTGGAGGCCACGGTGGGGACCAAGGCAGAGGAGATGAAGCAGAACGCATTGAAGTGGAAGGCCGTGGCGGATGCTGCGGTGGCGGAGGGTGGTTCCTCCGACCGGAATATTCAAGCCTTCGTGGACGAGGTGAGAAAGAGAAGCATGGCTCTCACCATTAGGTCAACTACTAACGGGGTTGAAGATTTCGCCAATAAGTCAGCCACCAATGGGCTTGCAGATTTAGTCGAGTTAAAGGATAATAATGGGAACGCCAACTTGGTTGTATCCTAATTACTTAGTAATTAATCCTCGGACGATTCCTAGTTAACGAAGAAAAACAAGGTATGAACTACTACGGGTGGGCACGTGTTAGGTAATGATTGGGAGGTGGAAGTGATTAATTCAATGTGGAATAACTGGGATACCTTCTATATCTAGTGAGGTATTGGTTTTTTTTTCTTTAATCTTTTTTAATATATATATATATAATATAATTATAAACAGGCGTCTTTGGTCTGGGCGCTTTGCTTGTTTTTAGTTTTTGTTAATTTTATTGAGTTATTTAATATTAACCGGTAGGGCCCGATTAAGATTGAGGACAGCCGAAATGAGGAGGGAGGAGCTATGGGTCCTATGGGTGCCAAATCGAGTTTTCGGGTTGTATTGGTTACGTGTCAAGTTAAGAACATCTAATTATATATCGTTAAATTAAACGTGTCAAATTTTTATATCTTAATCTAATATATTTAGATAATAGGTAGTATCATGTCATCCATTTTGACCCCTTTAATAATTAATTAAAAATATATTAATACGATACGACTCATTTAAATTTGTTTGTTTCATCTAAATATGTTAAACTAAAACACATAATTTATTTGACCTAATTAATATAATTTCGTATAAAAAATTAAATCTATATATATTAATAATCACAATATCTTAAAAATATATATACCAATATTTTTCAAGTTTTAATATATAATAAAATCAATATTATAAACCATATGACAACATATATGAGCATAAATCTAAAATTACAATCTCAATAATAAAAAAAATATCAATATAAATATATTGAAAAATATCAATATTATAACTTAACCATAATAAAATTTTAATTTTAAAATAAATTATAAACAAGTAAAAATGGGTAGATTTCATGTAAAGCAGATTGACTCGTTCTTATCATATTGATTCGTTTATAAATCATATCTTAACGGATCAATCCTTTTTGATCCGAACTCATTAACATTAAACTCAAATCTATTAATTTTATATCATATTTATATTAAATTCACCGTATTATATATTGACATCCTATCGTGGAAGCATGACCTTAAAATATGCAAAGAAAAAGATTCCATAGAGCCATTTCTAATTACTTTCTAACATAAATATATAAAAATAGGAAAATAAATAAAATTTAAACACCTTAAAATTAAAATATCATTTATGGTCAAATCTTCCCTTCTGAAAGTGACCACTGTCCCTGTAAGCTTGAAAAGGACCAGACATCTACCACATACCGCTATTCTCAGACGCTATGCAACAAGAATTTACAAGCTAAGCTAAAAACATGAAAAAACCGCAAGCAGTTTTCAAACAGAGCAATGCTATACAATTTTTTAACCTCGATATATTATATTTTTTTATTTTTTTTTTGACTTTATTCTTTTTAAATTAATTCAATTTTTCTATTTAATATTCATATATTACTTTTTTTATAAAAAAATAATAATAATAATTAAAAAAAATATAGTGTGTAGAAATTATATGAATAGTAAAAAGTTGTATAATTTTTTTCAAATAAATAATGAAAATGATAGGTACCTTTGTCTTTTGTATCTATCATACATACATACATATATATATATATATATATATATATATTCAGAATTTACGTTTGTTTATTTTTTAGTATTGTATTTTTTAAAATACATAAAAAACACTTTAGAAAAAAGAACAAAAATAATAATGTACCACATTCGGTACTTTTTTTATGGGTGGCTCTAGGGCTGAGCATCGACCACTTTGGAGTCGAAGGGCCCAACCTTTGACTCCGACTCTGACTTTGTTGGAGGTCGAATCCAACCTCCGACTCCGACTCCGACTCCGAGATGCACAAAATCCGCTCTGCCTCCGACTCCAACTTGTCGAAGTAGAGTCGGATTTTTGGATTTTTTTTTTTATCTTTTTTAACTTCATATTTGACCCACTTTTTTAAAAAAATAAAATTGGGGGCTTCAAATTTCAATGGCAAGTCTTTGGGAATAAGACTTCACATACTTAATCAAATTTCTGACTCTTAATCAAATTTGTGGGCTTTCAAATTTCAGTAGCAAGTTTTTAGGGAGAAGACTTCATATACTTAATCAAATTTTTTACTCTTATGATCGAGTCATCAACATCTTTCAAACCTTCACTCACAACAAGGTTTAAGATGTTTGACGTACACCTCATGTGAATAAACTCATGAGCTGCAACACAATTCTCACTTCATATTTCTCTTGTTCTCAACCAATCAATAACAGAGTCGTTAGAAATAGCATTGTCTACCGTAATTGTGAGGATTTTGTTAATGCCCCAATCAAGCATACACTCCTCCAAATCGTTGCCCCCTTGTGGTCACTAATATGAACAAATGAAATGATCCGCTTTTGTAACTTCCAATTACTATCAATAAAGTGAGCGGCCACACACATGTAATTAATATTTTGGATAGAAGTCCAAGTGTCGGTGGTCAGACACATTTTTTTTTTTTTGTCGTCAAAAATATTTTCTTCAAGCTATCATTCTCTCTCAATAATAACTTTATACAGTCACGCATTACGGTAAATCGAGAAGGAATTGAAAACCTAGGATCAAGGAATTTAGTGTATTCTCGAAACCCTTGGCCTTCAACAACCCTAAAGGGTAATTCATCCACTATCACCATCCTAGTAAGGGCTGCCCGGATTTTTTTCCCATTGTACTTGGTCATTTGTCATTCCTAAGCTCTTCTCCCATTGGCCTTCAATCCACAGCTGCATCTTGTCCTTGCCTTTTGGGATGGCATTTTTATTGCCTCCCACAATGTTTATAAGTAGCTATAGGCTCTTTGGGATCACAATCAGGCACTCTTGTGAAGTGAACCCATACCAAAGACCCATTCTTAGGAACTCTACTACCAGGTGGAAGGTGAGGGTTAGAATAGAAGGCACTAGGAGTGCCTACCGAAGATTCTATTGGTCCGCTGGACTCTTCAATTATAGGACTGGGAGTATCAATAGGTTGTTCTGGGATGCCAGGACAAGATGCAGCTGTGGATGTAGGAGTGCTTGTGCCTTCTATATTCATGATTTAAGAACTAAAGTCTAAAACACAACAAACAACAAAATAGTACGATTAAGACCATCACTAAAACAGCCAAACACAGCCCCAAAAGCACAATACAAACTCATTAACTCAACTTGTGGATAATTTGCAATCACTAAAACAGAAATATGTTTCAGACAATATATACTCATCTTTAACAGAAAAATAAAAAAAATCAGACCCAACAACATGAATGAAAACACTACTAAAATAACATAAAAAATTACATATTTTTTAGTAACGGATTCCCAAAATACAATCAGCAAATTAAACCCAAATTACCAATCAGCAAATTAAAACCCAATCATTTAACCGTATAAATCACTAAATCAGTACACGACAGGGGCAGTCTAGGTCTAGGAGCTTACTGTGGTGAAGGGTTGATCTGGAAAGAAGCACTATCAAAAGCCAACTCTGGAAATAACCATAGAAAAAATCAACATTACCAACCTCAAAGATTTGATTAAAGAACAGAGACATAGGTTTGGGTAACTTACCGACTTCGAATCTTTAATGGGCAGTGATTAATCTATGATTGAGAGTGTAAGAGATCAATAGGTGATAGGGAGTCGAGGGACGGTGTTTGCACAGATGTAGTACACCTCAAGAGGCCATCGACGGTGACGACGGGACCTAGGGTTTCAAGGGAAACTTGAGAGAACGAAGGGATTTCGAGACTGTCGCAGAGTTGTTGATGGTTGTGTGAGAGAGGGGCTGCGTGAGAAGGAGTGAGACACTGAGACGGTTGTGACTGAAGAATTTGAAGATTGAAAATGAAATGTGGAGGGGGGAACTCGGGAACCCGAAGGCCTAATCCGGAATTCCCATTAACAAATAGAAACGGTGGCCGTATAGTATACTAATTAGTAATTACTATGAATCTATTTTTAATTATATATATATATATATATATATGAAGATTCATAAAAAATATAAGACATATATTATTATATATGAATATTAAAAAAAAGGGGCAATGTATACGAAATGAAGATTCAAAAAATAGTATTACTATTTTATATATAATATACTATTACTATAATATACTATTAGTCTATTACTATATCTTATAGTATAATTACTAATACTATAGTATCATACTATTAGTATGTTAGTGATTTAATATATATATATATATATATTAAATCTCTAATCTCTTATACTTGATATATATATATATTAGTAATACACTAATAGTATTAGTATATTAGTATTAGTATTAGTTATACTAGTAGTGATATTAATACTATATATAGTTATAGTGATTATTTTTTTTTTTGAGTAAAATAGGTGTCAACCTTCATTAAGAGAGAGGACTTACAAAGTTGATTTGAAAAACAAATCAATTACAATCGTTAATAACTCCCCAGTACACTTTCGTGACTGACATGGTCTAGTCCAGACAGTAAATCTCTAATGACCTAAATCTTTAGAGAAAATACCCCCTATGTCCACGACAGAGATTACAAAACCCCATACCCCGACTAAGCAGGGTAGGGTGTACCAAACCCCAACAACCCCGTCAACGCGGAGGGGGGACTAATACTCCATTCGGACCAAAGTCCGAAGGTACTAATTTTTTTGGATTTTTATTAACCTAGAAACTACATTACACAAAGGAAACTACAAAGAAAAAACACTGCAACAAAAGAAAAACGGAACACAGGGGCTGCTGTGGCGCGTGCAGTACACGCGCCACTCTAGGAAGGGAACCGCCAGTCGACCTTGGAGATCCCGGACTCACAGGCTCCAGAAATGCCGCACGTGGTGTTGGCAGAGGACTCCCGGGTGGTGCGTGGAGGCCACGCGCCGAACGACGCCGAGACTTCGAGCCGCACGTGCGGGCTAGTCGCCGCTCCGTTTGGTGCCGAATTCGGTGGTCTTTAAGATCGGCGGCAGGGCATCACCGTGGCGGGGCGCGTACTGGCCTGTGGCGGCGGGAAGACCGAGATCGGTGATTCGCACTTATTTCCCCTGAAAAAACACAAAAACACAAACAAAAACTACATAGAAGAGAATGGAAGGAGGAGGAGGAGGGAGGGAGGGGAAGGGAGCCGAAGCTCCCACCCCTCAAGCCGGATCTGCGAACGAGTTCTAGGTTTCAACTGCGAGAGCTCTTTTCGAACATTTCCTCAACTTATAGTTATAGTGATTAGTATAACTACATTAGTATTAGTTATAATGATTTAGTGTAACTATATTAGTATAAGTTATAGTGATTTAGTATAGGTATAATACTATAAGTTATAGCTATAGTCTATATTAGTATTAGTATTAGTATTAGTTATAGTGATTAACATAACTATATATTAGTATTTGCTATAGTGATTTTAATTTAGTATAACTATATAATAGTATTAGTATAAATATTATACTAACTATATCACTGATACTAGTATATCACTATAGCTAATAGTATCATATAGTAATATAGTATTAGTAATTAATAATATAGTGATTTATATAGTAATTTATATATAGACTTAAAGTGGATTACTAATAGTATTAGTATTAGACCATAAATCTAATTAATATACTAATATATATTAGTATTACTAATATATTTATCAAAAGGAATATGTTGAGAATTTATTAGGTCAAAAAATATAATTAATATAAGATATTGTTATATAAAATTTATATGAATAATACTTTAGTTATTATACATTAGTATTATATGTTATTATAAATTTATAGATCAATGTTTATCCATTAGGATTACATGTTGATGTTGTTATGCATCTTAGTGTTTATAGTATATTATATATACATTAGTATTACATGTTATTATATTTATACATTAGTAATTTAGTGTTACAACTTACATGTAATATGGTAGTAATATTGTAAATTTATAATAGTATGATATTTACATATAGTCATATACTAAACTATTATTATTTATTAGTCAATTTAGTTTATATATTATAGTATAAATATATTATTTAACTAGTATATTATTGAGTTTAACTAACTATATAAGATATAGTTGTATAAAATTTAAATGATTAATATATAGAAATCGGAGGTTGAGGCGGAGTCGGAGGCGAAGGCAGAGGCGGAGGCAGATCAAAGCTGAGCCGGAGTCGGTTCGTCAATGACTCCAACTTGTCAGAGCTGGAGCGGAGTCGAAGCGGAGTCGGATTTGAAGTTGGATTGTCGGATTTTTGCTTAGCCCTAGGTGGCTCTAATGCCACCCAATAAATAAAGAAGTGTCGGCAATATTATTGTGAAGTAGCACTCCACAAGTCGCTAAAATACAACTCCATACATAATAATCAGGAGTTGCATGGTGATGGAGAACAAATACCTAATTGATATTGTCATAAAACATCATTTGAGGTATACAATTATTTGTAAACAAAGAGAGGCGATTTGGATGCGTGAGTGATTGAAACTTGAAAGTATGGGTATTCAATTGGATCCGGATCCGAATATCTAGCCATAACCGGATCCGGATTCTAAAATCTGGGCTTCGGGAGGATAACCGGATTCAATCCGGATCCGGGTTATAACCGGATAAATCAGGTTTTAATTTTTAATTTTAAAAAAAAAAAACTTTAAAATTAAAAAAAATATTTTTATAGCACTTGTTTTTTTTAAAAAAAAAATTGATATGCTTAAATTGCCCAGATTTAAAAAATAATAATAATTTAAACACTTTTTAAAAGATTTTTATATAAAAAAAAAAGTAAAGAACAAAATAAATAAAAATGCAAAATAAATAATATTGTTGTTACATCACAAGGCAAAATATAAATTTACAAAAAATAAAATAAATAATAATACATCACAACTAATTAACTAAAACATAAATTTACAAAGAACAAAAGAAATAATAATACATCACAACTAATTAAACTAAAACATTAATACTAATTAAACTAAAACATAAATTTACAAAAAATAAAATAAATAATAATACATTACAACTAATTAAACTAAAACATAAATTTACAAAAATTAAAATGCATTAGTCTTCACATCTTGAATCTGGAATTTGGCAAAAACGTTGATTTATTTCACCTTGATCTGGTGATGCCATTTTGGAAAATTTTCTACTGGACTGAGTCTCCATAAGTTGCCAACAACATCAATTACAACAGATAAATAAAAACTATAATGATTAGAAACAATAAGTCAAAAAGAACAAGAGAATAAAACTTGAAACAAAACCTCATAAAGACACTACAATAATTATTGTCTTACAATTTTAGTTCTTGGGTTTATATCACCAAGAAAAAGTCTCATCTTTCTTCTAGGAGCACTCTCAAGTTAATGGAAAAGCGAAAACAATTCTAAAATAAGAAAGGCAATCACTCACATGGGTCTCTCAACCATATCTAAAAGCCAATAGAATGTTTACAAAGAAAACAAACAAACAAATAGAGGGGTTAATGTTGAAACTACTGCTATGTTCAAGTTAGGCCACAAAGGTCATGATCAAGGAGATATTAGAATAAAGGGGACACATTGATTACCAAATGAATGTTTCAAGTTAGGCCACAGAGGTCAACCCACCAGGGTAGGGATAGAGACTATATATAAGACAATGAAAAGAGAGACGGTCATTTAAGCTAAGGCACACAACTAGCCTCATATCGATATATCAGAACAAACAAATCCATATGGGTCTCTCAACCATCCCTTTATTTATTTACTTATTCAAAGACAATGACAGTATATATTAGAACAAACAAATCCGGATGCATATCTCTACTTGAAAAATGAAAGGTCCCCATTTAAAAAAGAAAAAAAATATTAATATCATAAAATTATTATGAATAGTGATACGCGTATTTATAAATTTTATTACAATTTTATATATAAAACTCATTTTGTCAATTTAATTTTAAATCTCAATTGCTATTGTTATTATCTAGTACATTTGGTTGGGTTCGACACATCATCGTTCCTATCCGAACCAATGACGTAACAAAGTTACAAACATTTACTTCCTTGAAAAAACATTCGCTCTTGCGTACGATGTTTGCACCTAACAGTTCACCTAACAGTTATAAGTACTCGAATTGATCACTTTATTCTTTAACCAACAATCGGTCAACTGAGTTTGCGAACAAAAAACTGAGAATCCTTTAAATTTTCAACGCTATTTAATTAATTTGTACCATAAATTATCAAAACTGTCAAGTTTGAATACCAACTATTAAAATTATGTGACAATTTACACCATCGATTGTATAATCAAAAAATTTCACAACTTCTTAACATTACACACTTTACATTATTTTTTTATTTTATAAAATATTTATTATATAAATAATGAATAGAAAATTTGAAATAATTTAAAAAGAATAAATTCAAAAAGAAAAATATTAAAAATTTTAAAAAATATAAAATATAAAATGTAATGAAAGTTGTATAGCAAAACGCTTATATAATATATTTCACAGTTAAGAATAATTAAATATATGACGTGCAGCACGTAATTCCTATATTTTCTTTACTCTTTTTTTATATGTAAATAAGCAAACGGACCCTTTATTTAATTCAGTGTTTATTTTATTTTATTTTTTTAAGTTGAATTCACATGAGAAGGCAAGTAGTGCGGAGGTCAGCGGGGCAGCAGTTTGTCCTCCATGGAATGAACGGGTCTTGGTTTTAAAAGATTGGTATTTTTGAGCCTTTGTTTACGCCGTGGCAGGATTGTTACGAGGTGCACGAGTGAAAAAATCACTTTAATATTACGTTTAGATATAATAAATGTTTCATCTTATTTTACCGTTATTATTTTTTAAAATTTTTGTATAAAATATAATAAATAATTCAAATTTTCAAATTTCAAAACATTAATAATAATAAAATATAATATTCTAACTACAAGCACATTGCCATTACAAAAATAGTGGACGTATTTAGTTGCAATGATTAGGGTGATATTTGAAATTTAATCTAATTTTAAGTTGAATCTAATATCTAAACACTTAACTCTTAAATCATTAAATTTATCTCAACTCAAAACATTTTTACACATGAGACTCACAATCTTTTTCAATCTAATATCTCTTTACACACGAGACTCATAACCTTTTTTAACTTCCTATAAATATATATAATTTTTTTAAAAAAAAAAATAGTACCCCAATTTTATTGATAACTCTCACTTGTGACGGAAGAAAACTGTGGTCACAACCAATGTTTTGAATACCGTACCGGACGCCGTATCGGTCAAGGCACTGGAACGAAATATTTCAATACTGGTACCGTTTCGGAATAGCGTTTCGGGATAACATTTCGGGATAGTCGATATATAAATAAATTATACATAAATACATATATATAAACTAGAAATAGTCTAGTTTGAATTGGAGGTTGAAAAATAAGTTTGTAGTTTGAAAAAAAAAAATTGACCGAAATATTGGCCGGTACGAAACAGATATAATACCTGTACCAGCCGGACGGCCGGTATGAAAAATTTCGACTGTATCAACTAGTACGGTACGAAATTCACAACACTGGTCACAACCCAAAATCTAGGGGTTACACATATTTAGAAAGGACCAAAACCCAGGCCTAAAAAATTGTTAGATACCAAGCCACAATACAATTTGTCAGAAAGATTGAAGAAATAAAACCAAAACGACAACCTGAAAGAAAAAATAACAGCACATGCATATAATAAAATAAGGATTTAACCAATTGCAAATTAAAACATACCTCGTGAGGAAATTCTTAAACAAGGAAGACCAATTTTGTCCGTGCGAAGAAAACCTCTTAATTTACTGATCAACGGGGCCCAATCACCCAACCAATCAATAGTTAAACCCTCCGCACCCTGTTTAGCAAGAAAATCCACAACCACATTTCCCTCGCAAAAAATATGGCTCACTCTATGCTCCAATTGATCCAGACAACTTTTTAGCTCATCCCAATAATCCTCGAGATACCAAATATTACACTAATCCTTTCTAATCCAATTAACAAGGATTTGAGAATCAATTTCAATATCCACATGATAAAAGCCAAGTTGACAGCACCTTCTAACCCCTTCCAACAAAATAAAAAAATATATATAAATTCATCTTAACATTCAAATACATATAAATTCATCTTAGATGAACTTCACAAAACTAACTCTACAATCTCAATATACATAAAGAACTTAATTCATCTCAACATTCATACGGGCCTAAGCCTGGTCCATTTGGAGACAACCTTACAGAATATATACTTGTCTTTTGATAAAGTTTCAATTTCCTTCACGTGGCTTCCTTGCAACGCAGGCTCCAACAAGTTCTTCAAGCAAATCTGTCACGACTGTCCAAAACGACTCCCTCCATCTTTCTTCGCTGCAAAAATAGTTCATGTAAGGCATATGTTAGATTAAGAGACAGTCATCATAGTGACATCTGTCCAAATTTAGAAGAATTGGGGAAGGAGATATATGAAAACTCACATGAACGTTCCAACAAATGGTTTAGAAAATTTAAAGCATCTTTCCTCTTCCATCTTCCTTCTTGCCAAAGAGAAATATTAGGTTAACATTAATTAAAAAAACTAGACAATCATCCTAGGACCAAACGGCATCTTCTTCCACCATAAATATGGGATAGAGCCTGAAAATGCAGAAAAGATACCTAATAATCTTGGCTCATACATTGTTAGAAAGAGAAAGGAGATATAATGACCTTTATAATACATGAACATAAAGAGTCTGATACATCCGTACATCACCCACACCCCCAGAAGAAAAAAAAGACTTCCAAGTTCCACACGACCTATAAGACACGGTAAGCAGTCGCTTCAGAAACTACTAGACTTTCCCCGTGACCTAAAAAACTTAATAATATGGTCATAAAGATCTTTCTTTGCATCTATGCTCAAAATGAAATCTACATGACCATAGTTCTCAAGATAAAACAACTCTGGTTTCGACCGCAATTCCTTGAGAGTATGCTGCACATCCATCACATCAGCTAAATCATCATTGCCCCCGTAAGCCATCCATAGTGATAGCGAGTCGGGTATGTGGCCAAGATCAAATACAGGAGGTTTCGACTGACCATATAGCTTCAGGTTTTTGAAAAATCCATAGTCATACTTGGAAAAGGTACCCTTGCGAATCACTACAAAACACAATGGACACTATTGTAAACAAAACGACTAAAAGATGCAAGCCTGAGCCCTCTGACCCTTGTTTTCCACTCAAAAGAAAAAGAAAATGTCAGAGCATACTTTGGAAAAGATGACGCAAGTTCTTTGAAGATGATGGGTGAGGTTCATATTCAAGATAGAAATCCACTCGTGAGTTATTGAAGCAACAATTCTCCCCTGAAACATTAATGAACCAACTTCATATGAAAAAAAGAAAGAGTATGCCTTAATATCAAAGACTTATAATATAGATTAAAGACGCCATTAGGTTGAAAATGCACTGCTGATTGACTTGCATCACAGAAGCCAGCGACACAGAAATTCTCTATGTAATAGAATGATGGAAACTACGCTCCACATGCTGCACTGTTGCATGAACAACAAACTGGATAAAAAAATAAATAAAAATCCATCAACCTTCTAAATACAAATTGCATTCTCAAAGATTCTTTTTTTAGGATAATATTGGAAACAAATCCAATGTAGATGGGGTAGGGCCAATTGCTTGGAGAATTAGAGTATGTGTTTACAAACCAGAATGACAAGGGTTCAAATCCATCCTTTCCTTGCCTGAAACTGGCCAAAAAGAGAAGGGCCTTTCCCTCTGGGGGCAGGAAAATCATGATCAGGATAGCAGACCCAAAGCTACAGAACTTGGGTGTGGGTCTTTGTTAAAATATAATGACCCTACTTTTTATGTTAATTTATCGTTAAGACAATGGTGGATAAATGATATATTTAACATTGCATGTCCACACGACTCAGCATATTTTTTTTTTTCTTTTATGCGCTGTAATTCTTCCTCAGCAGGGCTTGGGCAGAATTAGCATAGCAAGTACAAGTATTAGTAGAATGGAAAAAATGTGTCCATGTCCATTTTTGCCATGGACATGGACACATTTTTGCTTAACGATAAATGTGTCCATGTTATAGAGAGTAGAAGAACCTGTTATAGAAGTAAGCAAGTCATTGCAGTCAACATGGCCATCACATACAGAATCCAAGAGGTTGACTCCCCAATCACTGAAGATTATGTATGACACAAAAGTTTTTAGTTGTACCAAGTTCAAGCAAAAGAAGAAAGAAAAATAGTCGTAGTTTATAACCTTCTAAGGTTCAGTTGATGAATGCCCATGGCAAGAATCATCTGTCAGAAACAAGTATCTATGATTAATTTTACCACCAGAAACCATTTCTACAATGTCATTCAATGATAGTAGATAAGGAATACCTGATCAAGATGCATGTTAACCATTCTAAGTACAAATGGAGCGGTGATATGTTCCAAGTATGATATTGGACATAAAAGAGCAGCAGCCTCAACCATTTCCTCTATATTTGGCTGAGTGAAAGCAGCCAAAGACATGATTGTCCCCTGAGAAGAATGGAAATAAATTAAGCTCATACAAAAAAAAGGAAGGCAGAGTAAACAGAGAATAAGATTTGTAAGACCTGTGAATGTCCAACAACAAAAATTTTGGTGTTTGTCATAGAATTTATGTAGGATATCATGTCCGTAAGATCATACATAGCCAATTCCTGCCAACTCCAATCCCAAAAATCCTGCAGAAAACATGAACTTAGTATGGTCACTTTATTGAAGCAGAGTATGTTCTAGAAACCTTGACTATAACAATTTCTCATTAGACTGCCATGCAATATATATACAGTCTTAATATAAAAGTCAATCCCCAAACTTTTCACACCCAAATTACAGGTGCTTCGCTGGAAAAATTTGATAACAAAAGAGAAGATAGTCACATAAGCTAAGTAACCTTATCTTTATCTGACAAGGATATATGCCCATGACTCCAACGTGTTCCACGCACATTTCCAACCCAAACATCAAAATCATGATCTGCAAGGATGAAGCCCAATGATTGCTTTGGAGAATCCAGAAACCATGAATCACCTGCCTGTTTGTATTTGAAATTTTGGAGGAAAAAAGATAGGTTAAATCCAGAAACAAGCTTAACAATTGTTGCAAGTACATAACCCCAACGTTGCAAACTTACAGAAAGAAACAGTTTTAAAGCAACTTTTAGGTGCATATCCAAAAATTACTGGCACACAATTGTTGAATCACCAAATGCAACAGTTACGTCACAGTGTAGAGTTTCATCCAAATGCAATGTCTTAATTCGTGGTTGTAACAAGTGGTAAATATACAGAAGTTATGCCGGTAAAAGACATTTGAATCTTATAACACAGACAGTTGGAGAATTGCTTTAAGAGAAGCAGCATAGGCCTTAAATTATAGTGGTTGGGAACATTCTTTGTTCACAGACAAAACCCTTTCAAGTAATATCAAAGAATCAGGACAAGCGGGTTCCTCAAACAGCTATTTGACCACAGAAAATCACATACAACATGTTTGTTCTACCTAAGCAAGCTATATTAACATTGGCAGTGCAAGTAAAAATTCTAAATGGAATCAGGCACTCTCCCGTACAATTTGCATACCGATATGTATTCTAACTTCATTTTATATTAAAATGCATGACCATTTATTTTTTTTATCGGTAAAAATAATTTTATTGATCAAAAGAGTAAACAAGAGCCCAAAAACGCACGGCCATCTCAAAGAGTTAAAGAGTTTTTGTTTTCTTTCCAAAATGTTGGGCCAGTGTAGGGAAATATCTGTAGCAAGAGATAATAAGGAAGCTCACCAAGAAGAGACCATGCTGAAGGAGGACCGGAGGACCCCGCTGTTCTTTTATATCCCCAGTACGAGAAGACACGCGCTGAAGAGCCAATAAGTAACCATCCTTTGTTTGAACCTGATAACATAGGGAAAAACTTCCAAATTAAGTGTAAGCAAACAATGATTTGAATTACAAAACAAAAATGAATCTCTAGAAAACTGGTAAAAATTCCTAGCAACTATTCCACAATTTCGCCACAAATTTCAACGAAAACTTTCGAATTGTTCACTGATTCTGAAACGGAATGGAGGTAGATGGCAAGGCTCCTTGCTGCTTGAAAATTTGACGAAAATAAGAGTGGCAATCAGCAAGCAACAATTATATAGACAAAACAACTTCCCTGCTCAGCTTTTGGGAAATTTACAAATTCAGTTTGACTAGGCAAGACCCAGTTCACTCGATTCCCAATTTTCCAAAGAATAATATTAATAGCTCTGACGTTCCATTTTCTTTTACTTTCCTGCAATTTCTACCCAACCTAACTAGCGATGACGAAAACAAAGAATCCCACTTTCCAATTAAATCACTAAGAAAGGAATAAGCGAGAGCGAGAGAGAGAGAGAGCGCCTTGTGTTCGGAGCAATGATATCCCGCGGGCTGAATGAGCTGGGCACACAAAGTGACATCAGGAGGTCGGGGGCGGTGATTGGAATTTCCGGTGAGGGTGACGGCGAATTGTGCGCGGATTTGGGAGGCGAAAAGACAGAGGACCAAGATCAACACCGCCACCAATAAATTCTCCATTGACACAGATTGGAGTTGGCGGGAACGGATGCGAAGGGAAGGGAGGGGACTGCCCCCAACCAACCAGAGGAGACGTGTGGAAGCTTCTCTTTCACGCCGTTACCGGTTAACTTTCGTAGAGTACAGTACACTCCCACGTCCCACGCGCT
Organism: Juglans regia; assembly: GCF_001411555.2. Classification (NCBI taxonomy): domain Eukaryota; kingdom Viridiplantae; phylum Streptophyta; class Magnoliopsida; order Fagales; family Juglandaceae; genus Juglans; species Juglans regia. The sequence goes on from NC_049913.1 coordinate 1,184,157, forward strand.
GTGTTTAAATTAGCTTATCCTCGACCACATGGCACAGACAGTCGACGGATAATTTATAAAACAGACGACGATCTCCATTAAAATCGGAAATATTCTGGGACATCTGGAAATAGAGCTGCTAATCTTATCGCACAGTTTTTTATTTTATTTTTCCTCATATATTATTTAGATATAAATATTTTTTAATTTTTAATTTTTTCATCTGATCATTAAAATTTTTTTAAACTTTTAAATAAAAAAAATTAAATTTTTTCAAATCACAAAATAAAAATTATATTATAATAATATTTTAATTTTATAATTTTTTTATTCAATTTTTTTTATCTAATTTCTTAAAATCCAATGAAACATTTTAACGCAATCATTTTATTACTGTTTACAGAATTATTATTTCATTTCATTATCCAAATACCCCATTATTCAACTTTGGCTAGTTTGGACAATGAGGTATCTCATATATTCTATATATTTTATTCCTAAATATTACTTAAATACAAGACACTTCTTAATTTTAAATTTTAAAATTTTTCATTTAATTATTATCTAATCATTATCTAAACACAAAATTTAATAAATTTTTTTCCAAACTTCTTAACAAAAAAAATAATACAAAATTTTTAAATTTTTAAACCCAAATCATGATAAAAATTATATTCAAATAATTTTTTAATATTTTTATTTAATTTATTCTTTATCATTTCTCAATACCTAATAAAACGTCTATTTTTTGCACAACGATTGTTTGCTAATTTGACCAAAGAGTTTTTGGACGAGACTTATAGCAGTTAGAGCACTCTCATTGGATTAATTAAAATTAAATAAAAATTTTGATGAATATAAGAAAAATTTAACTTTTGACTATTCTATTTACATAAATCTCTACATTGGAATAGCTATTTTTTTTATTATATATTAATAAAATAATATAAGATAAATTTGATTTTAATTATTCATATCAAATTTCCACATTAGATTATATATTTATTCATTATATGGTAATGAATAATTAATAATTTCAAAATTATTTAATTTTTTTAATTAATAATTTATTTAATTTTATCATATTTTACTTATTATATATTAATTAATAATTATGTTCTTATTAAATTAATATATTACTAAGTCAAATTAATATATTAATTGTAATAAAATATGTGATAGAAAGAAAGGGAGAGAGAAATAATTAATAAAATATGTATTTGATGTATGTACAGTAATCTTCAAATTTGAAAAAAATTTTGACAGTCACTATAGTTAAATTTCAAATATTTGGAATTTGACTAATCTAATGTGAGCATATTTTACTCTTTAATAGCTAAATACTCATTGAATTTAATTTTTAACTAATCTAATGAGAGTGCTCTTAAGGGTGTAAGTTTATTGGTCTGGATCAACCGGACCAAATGGTTTAGTCTGGACCGGATCAAACTGATAAGCATATTGATTAGTTTCAATCCATATAATCTTAGAATTTCGATGTTCGGTTTGATCTTGACGTGTGATGTATTTGGACTAGACTTACCGAAGTATATATATAATTTTTTAAAATATTTTATATATATTATTTTATGTAATAGTTGTATAAGATAATTATATAATTTCTGTTTAACCTATTGACCATATGTATTTAAAGTTTGAATGATATTGCGTTTTTTAATTTAATTTTCTCTATTTATTGTTTTTAACTATATTATTTTGATTTTTTTTTTAACTTTTTTTAAGTTATTTTTTAGTACAAAATGTGCAAATAAAATTAAATAGTTGATAATAAAAAATGTAAAAATTGTTGATACTTTTTTTTGTATAGTTGGATCAAAAATATATATTAAAAGTAATTTTAGACTTTTATGTGTTTGACCTATTTTATATTGATCCGGACTGAATGGATGGTTAGATCGTTAGCTCGATAAAAAAAATGGTAAATTGAAATTTTTAGTGTGATCCAAAATTCTTTTTATGAATCGATGGGACCGAACCAATTAGATCGATGATGACAACAAATATATAACTGGTTACCTAGTATAATATTATAATCTCAACATTGACAAAGTAATAAAGAAAAATTGTACTCATCAATCACTATTTACTTCCACGTTTCACATTTATAACTTTTTCATGAGGTAGGGTAGTGAATAGTGACTAATGAGAATAATTTTTCAGTAATAAGACATGGTTTCCTTTTCAATGTGATGACAGAGTTATATGAGAATCATGGATAAAGATGATACATGCGAACTCCTAAACTAGGAGTGTAATTTGGTCCGGTCTGATTCGGACTGAACATCCATAGGGACTGGTAGTTATCAGTCTAGTTCAATTTGGTCAGTCCATTCGGTGCGGCCTAATTATTTTATTATTTTTTAAAATAAATTAATAAAAAAATTATTAAATTAAAACTAAGGTTGCGTTTGGATGTTGAAGTGAGTTGAATTGAGTTGAGTTGAGATGATAAAATATTGTTAAAATATTATTTTTTAATATTATTATTATTTTAGAATTTGAAAAAGTTGAATTGTTTATTATATTTTATGTTGGGATTTGAAAAAGTTGTAATGATGAGTTGAGATGAGTTGAGAGATGTTTAAAAACCAAACGAAGCCTAAGTGAATTATTAATGTGAATTATATAACTAATTCTTTAAAAAAAATATTTTACTATAATTATATTTACGATATTGATAGTTACTATTTATTAACTTAGACTTTACTGTTTAGCATGCATAATTATTAATAATGTCATATATTTTATATATAGTTAATGAATATCAAATAATTTTATTTTACATAGGTTATTCATGTTTGTTTGCAAATTAGATATTTAAAAAAACATGACCTAATTATTTTAATTAAGTGTAAATAGTAGAATATGTGTGAATGTATAATGTATTAACTATTTACATATAATGACATAAATTATTACATGATTAATAATTTATTATTAATTGATAGCATATATTATTTTATATTTTATATGGATAATAATAATATTTTAGATAAAAATTATATTATTAATTGATATAATTCTTATATAAAAATAATATATTAAATTATTAAAAATATTTTTAAAAATATATATATAAGAGTTCGGTCTGATTTCACGATCCAAAATTTATAAACCTCGTTATCGGACCAAATTTCATCTATCCATGTATTTTGAGATCTAGACTGACCGATCCTAAATTCAATCCGATCCAGGTCCGGACCAAATTATTTACTGCCTAACTCCTGCCATCATGAATCGTGCCCGTTTCAGATGGCTTGTTCGACAAGTGAGAATGGAATCTTTGATCAACCGCTTCCATTTAACCCATGCCTTGCCTCCCCCGTTGATATTTTATTTTCAATCGATATGGTATTTCTCTTTCTTAAATAGCTATCTATTTAAATAGGAATTATTCTATTTGTTATATCAATAGAATATGTTATATCAATAAGATTTATTTATTTAAAATATGTTATATCAACAGGTCTTGCGTGAGAATAACCAAGTTCGATGGTGAGATCGCTACCCCGAATTAGCCGACTGTTTTGGATATTTTAGGATGTTGTATTATCAGTAAATACGATTTTAACATTGAAATAGGGTGAGGTGATTTATAAATAATAATAAAATTATAAATTAAAATTAAATAAAATTAGATGAAACAGGTCTTGCGTGAGAATAACCAAGTTCGATGGTGAGATCGCTACCCCGAATTAGCCGACTGTTTTGGATATTTTAGGATGTTGTATTATCAGTAAATACGATTTTAACATTGAAATAGGGTGAGGTGATTTATAAATAATAATAAAATTATAAATTAAAATTAAATAAAATTAGATGAAGCGAGATATCTATCCAAACAGGTACTAAATAGTGAAACAAAAGCAATGTTGCTTCAAAGTTCAAATTGTGAAATGACACTTTGGAATCCAAGGTTAGAAATGGAGAACAGGGTTCATTTCGAAGAGCCCTGTAAGCGACCAAGTTCAATGTATCCTTTTTCTGTTTTTTCTTTTTTCTCCAAAAACAAAAGTCGTACGTACTCTCCACGCTTATCATTATTTCCTTTCACCAATCCAATTAGCCAGGAATCACACCTCTTCCAAAAAGCTCACAGATCCCAGGGTTTCGTCCACCATCTATCCCAATGGCTTTCTCGGAGTTCAAGCCGCTGGACGAGAAGTCCCTGGTCGACTACATAAAGTCCGTACCCTCCCTCTCCTCTAAGCTCGGAAGTAACCTCGACGACGTCACTATTAAAGAGGTCGGAGATGGTAACCTCAATTTTGTCTACATCGTCCTCGGTCCCGCCGGTTCTCTAGTCATCAAACAGGTTTTCATTTTCCGGAATTTGATCTTTTTTTTCCCTTATGTATAGCAGAACATTTCATTTGTCATGCTGTGTATATATAATCGGTATAAATTTCGGTAGATTGTTTGGGCCCTTTGGATTCAATAACAAGTAGTAGTTTGCTAATACATGTGCGCGTTTTGACAAATGATTTTAGTTTTCGACGAACTGGTGCCTTAGTGTTACAGACTTCATAATTATTAAAAGACTTACCTGCTATGTTTTTGTTGTTTTCTTGTAGTCAACGTGTATAATTAGATCCCTCCATGTGCGATGATCAAATTCTTGGCTGCATGATTTTGCAGGCTCTTCCATATATACGTTGTATAGGGGAATCTTGGCCTATGACGAAGGAACGGGCATATTTTGAGGCACTAGCTCTGAGAGAGCATGGTCAATTTAGTCCAGAGCATGTGCCTCAAGTTTATCATTTTGATCGTACTATGTCTTTGATTGGCATGCGCTACTTAGAGCCTCCACATATAATCCTGAGAAAAGGATTGATTGCTGGTATTGAGTACCCCTTTCTGGCAGAACACATGTCAGAATACATGTCAAGGACTCTTTATTTCACATCCCTTCTTTATCGTACCACTACGGATCACAAACATGCTGGTATGTGCTGATTGTCTATTGCCTTTGAGGTTTCACATACTTTTTCTACTACGGATTCATATTTTCATTTGAGGTGTTATCCTGACAATGCATAGTTAAGAACTTATATTGGATTTGGAAGGTTTTCTATTAGTCTGTCTTCAAATTTTTGTGTATTTGTTTACCAATACGACAATATCTTTCAAGGATATATTTAATTGTGTGACTAATTTTGGTTTACACATTGCAAAGTAACTTTCATGTGAAGGTTTAACTTGATGTTTTCCAAGGTGCTGATGATTTTTATTTTTTTTTAATTATGAGGGCTTTGAAGTGTACCAATAGGTTGATTTAAGATTGATAAGGTTGAGAATAGTCTTGCTACCTCTGACCCATTTTTTATCGCATGCCAGGTGGGAACATTAGGTTGTCTAGAGGTTAGTTTGAACTTTAGTCTGTAAAAGTTGATTAAAGTGGATGGCCTTGTTTTATTTTACCTCCGTATCCGTTCTGTGAATTCTTTTCCCACACCCACTGTCTTTAGAGCATGATTTATGTTATGATTAGGTGAGTTTTATTGGTGCTGTGCTTATAATGTTGATTTGTATTTATATGATCTGTCTCGTAGTCTTACTCATGCTATTGCTTGCTTATATGCAGTTGCTAAATTTTGCGGGAATGTGGAGATGTGCAGGCTCACCGAGCAGGTGGTTTTTTCTGACCCTTACAAGGTTTCTGAATATAACCGTTGGACTTCCCCTTATCTTGATGGTGATGCTGAGGCTGTTCGGGAGGATAATAATTTGAAAATTGAAGTTGCTGAGTTGAAATCCAAGTATTGTACCTCCTTTCGTTTACTTTCTTTTCAGAACATGTGGCAGCTCTGTTGTTTCTAGTATTTTATGATATCAAAGAGTTGCTTTCCCTGTAGGTTCTGTGAAAGAGCCCAGGCACTTGTACATGGAGATCTCCACACCGGTTCTATCATGGTTACTCATGAGTCAACTCAAGTTATAGATCCCGAATTTGCATTTTATGGGCCTATGGGTTTTGACATTGGAGCATTTCTGGGAAACTTGATTTTGGCTTTCTTTGCACAAGATGGACATGCTGATCAAGTGAATGACAGAAAAGTATGTCTCCATTTAGTAATTTCCTCTCTGTCTTTTCTCTATGCTTCTTGTTTTATTTCTTAATGCATTTAGTTGTAATATATTTGATGGTTTAGAGGCTAATTTTTAGTAAAGTAATTTACAGGTTTTAGTAAAGTAATTTACATGGCATAGTCTTTATGTCCTGATTGTTTACATCTCTACAGTGTTTGTCTTGATATATTTTCAGGCCATTCTAGATTTAGGTGATGTTTTTATTCTCTTTCCTTTTTCTTCAGAAAATGATCATTTACTTGTTTTATATAAATATATTTACACACTGTACTTGGGGCTTTGCCTCTTTTTATGAATAAAACTTCTTGATTACCTATGAAAAAAATATTTGCACACACACACACACACACACTTATAAATAGATGCCTTTTTCTTGTTTTCATTGTATTTTGATTCATTTTAGTTGTAGAGTTCTGATGTTTTTGTTTTTGGATCCACTTGTGTTTTCAATTACATATCTATTGCTCCGGGACTTTTGTCTTTAGAAAAGTTTTTTTTTTCTTGGTTGCATTAAATATGAAAACCTTTTAGTTATGTTACTGATGTATTATTATTGTTGTTGCTGCTGCTGTCGTTGTAATTGTTATTTTTATCAATGAAACTATTGGTTGCAGTTTCCTTACATGAAACTATTCTTCATTTGTTTTTAAATGTTCATATCTTAATTACCTTGTTCTGCAGACATATAAGGAGTGGATTTTGAGAACAATTGAAGAGGTTTGGAATCTATTCCACAAGAAATTCATTGCGCTTTGGGATGAGCACAAGAATGGTTCTGGTGAGGCATATCTTCCTGCAATATATAACAATCCAGAGCTTCAACAGCTTGTACAAAAGAAATTTATGGAGGATTTGTTCCATGACACCCTTGGATTTGGTGCTGCCAAAATGATAAGGTAACAAAACCGATTACAGATTCTAGATAGAATGATGGTCGATCAACAAGGAAAAAAAAAGCAATTACACTGCACATTTGGGGTTCATATGTTGCTCTTGTGGGATAATTCCCCTAAGGTTGATCCTTTTATGATCTCTAATGAGATTCTTATTCTAATATCTGTTGGGCATTTTTAACTCAAATAATTAATGTTTCATTTGTGGGGCATCTTTCTGCTTGACAGGAGAATTGTTGGTGTGGCACATGTTGAGGATTTTGAATCAATCACTGATGCTAGGAAACGAGCGGATTGTGAACACCGGGCTCTTGAAGTGGCAAAGTTGCTTCTCAAGGAACGGAGGAAGTTCCGGGCCATTACTGAAGTTGTTTCGGCCATTAAAAAACTCTAGTCTGACAGTTTTGGGTGAATGATAGTTTGCTTTAGTATCCGTCATGAGGACTTTGCAGATGTTTGTATTGGATGAACTGTTACCATGTCTATTGTAATGTCAACCTCAACAAAGAAAACTACTCAGTCTGCCACTGGTCGATTAAAGATACTTATAGATTTTCTTTAATTAACAAGTGAAACAAAAAGCGAGCTGTATATGTACTAGCAAATCTGTTTACAGAGTGCTGCTGTATGGTGCAAGAGAAAACATTCAAAAAAAAAAAAAAGAGTAAAAACTATGCTAATCCTTTATCTGGAAAATTGATTTATCATATGAATCGTGATAGTGGAGGATAAAGCAAAAAGCTTATTAATTTGTTAATCTCGGTGATCAACAAGCCCTTATTTTAAGTCATTTTCCGTAGTCGAGGAAAGGTTTGGCCCAGCTGGACGACGAAGTAATCAGCACTAAATGATATAGCGATTCGTAATCCACAAACCATTCCTACCGGGAGTTAGAATTCATCCGAATATTTCGAAACGTGAACAGCACTCAAGAAAAAAAAAAAGAAAAAAAAAAAAGAGAAATGAGTTCGGCAAGTTTAGGACTAAAAATAATTAAAAAATAATATATATTATTGTGACGTAAAAAAACCACATGCAACAAATTAAATAAGAAACTTTTGGGCTAGATCGCTTGAGCCACAAACATGCATGCATCAGTAAAATTAAGTAATCATCCAAGCACATTCATTAATTTAAACTCTTTATTATTCATTCCATGCAGTGCGTACAAATTAATAAAACAAAATACGATCATTTTTATTTAACTTTATTATATATAAACTCTTAACACGAAATCTTTAATTTCCATACTTGGCTTTGTAGTCACTCCAAAGCTGATCAACAGATTTGCCAAGCAGATCAACAAAATAATTAGCACTATAGCCACTAATCATTTTCTTATTCAACTCGGCCACGAATCCATTTCTAAGATCATTGCAGTAGTCCAAAAATCGAGCTGTAACATCATAGCCTTGGTCCCACTTATCGCCTTGCCCAGGTTGAACCCAGTGGCCCGGTACGTACCCAGATCTCAACCTCACAAAATCAGCAATTCCTTCGATCAATCCTCCAGGAGTTTCCCCGTTACCGTTCCACTGCCATATGTGTGTCATTTCATGGTAAATCACTCCGGTGATTTCTCTTTTCAGATCCCCCGTATAGCCATTGATGTATCTGGCGCTAACGTGAATCTCGTTATTGCTAGCATATGCGACACCATCCATGTCGTCAATGAACAAACTCACTTTTTGTACGTTCTTTTTGTCCGCATCGTTGGTTTGCTGGAAGAGCCTCCATATGAAGTCCGTAGCAGAAGCCAATGTTTGCAAGCTGTATTCAGATCCAATATCGTTGTCGAAGCGAACCCCGCCGGGAGTGTTGCTGGCAGTGTTAGTGACGGTGTAGTCGACCGCACTGATGCCTTGAATGGCTGCTAAAATCATAAGGAAGCTGGAGAGGAAAGGAATGTGGCGATCGACCATGGTAATTTGTGCTGTGCACTTGTGCTTTTCTTTTCTTTTCTTTGTTCCAGTTGGTTTTGCACAACAAATGCACTGGTGCTCTGTGATTTATATAGGGAATGCATGGGACTTTTAATTAACCAGCTTACAATGTAGACAATGTGGTCCTCGGATGACTTCTTGCGAATTATGAGCATGACAATATTGACACCGACGACCAGTTTATCCCCGAAAAAGAAACATTGACTTTGATGATATTCTAGTCATGTACGATAATTTCTTTTATTGGCCGTCAATATAATTTAAAGTTTTAAGTTAGGCGTTTTGCTTTTGGCTGATTACTCAGCCTTGTCGTTTCTTTTGAGAGGATGTAATTTTTAAAAATAGAATATAAATAATTAAATTTCTCTCTTTGATCGTGTAAAAGGAATATAAATAAAAACACTTGATTTGATTTGATCTGATCCGAGTAGTGTACGTTTAAGAGAATGGATGAGATCCCATTTTAATCTTTTCTGTTCTTTAAAAACTCCAAAAAGAAAAATCGAGTACTAGAAATCACGAGCTCTTATGATCATTTCATTATTTTGAAAATCATCCATCGCGCAAATCACGAATCCAGTGATCACTAGAAATTGGATATAGAAGTTGAAGTAGTCTAGAAAACCGGCCGTCCACGAACCGTAAAACTAATTGTGAAAGTATTGATCGACACGAAGATCAGGACAAAGACTCTACAGTCTGGTCCATATTATGGAATGGAAAATGATTTATCTACAACACATTTTACAACACATTGTACAACAATGTGTTAAATGAGGGGCATTATTGTAAAATCATCTTATTTTTATAAGATGATTTTACAATAATGCCCCTCATTTAACACATTGTTGTACAATATGTTGTAAAATGTGTTGTAGGTGTATCACTACTTGTTTTTAATCTATAGATGCATCGCTTTGAATGATTAATTTTATCGTACCTCGATCGCCAGCTGAAATGATGATGCCGGACAAAATTGTAATAATTTTATAGACTAGTTTTAACAGAAAATTCAGAAAGAAGGAAGGCAAGAGAAACGTTCAAAATTTAGAGAAAATGACTCTGATATTCAATTCACAATTATCAAAATTTAAGAATCTCAAATCAATCCACAAGTCAGGTTGTAATAGCTGACAATCGACCATATCAAAATTTTACCAAAAATATAAAAAAAATCCCAATAATCACACAAAAAATAAATACATAATAAAAGAAGTACTCTGCTAAATATCTAACCCAAATCGAGTTTAAAATCACTTCCTAAACGATAAATGAAATATTATCATAAAAGGAAAAAAGAACTAAACATAGAGATTTTGAGGGGAAAATAGTAGAATTTGGCCTAAAAAATGAAGTACACCAATGCCCACGACATGTGTGCTGAAAAGAACTTCTCGAATTGAGGTCATATGCGCGATTTTGATACAGCCTGTAACTAGAATTATGGCCAAAATACAGAAACGTGTCCAAAACTACTACAATCAATGAAAGATCACAATTTCTTATCATCTTTGTACTGATTTGCCACCTCAAGGTATTTCAGCACAGCTAATGTGCAATCTAACAATTTAATATTATCTGATTTGGATCCTTTGCATCAAATGAACTCCTTATGAGTTATGGGGATTGGTAATTATCTACAGGTTCAAAACTCCATGCACTATCAATATATCTTCGCAATATCTCTTTATATATATAAAGTGGTTATTTAACGGAAATTCTTATTTTAACGATTTTTATTATTTTTCTGATAAAGTTAACACCATTTGACCTACTAAAAATGCTTGCAACCAATAAGTTTTGTTTTAATATCCGGCCCCATACATTAATTGAGGTTTTAGGGATAAGTACGTAGTCATCTAAATATTATTTCTAATTTATTATTATTATTATTATTATATGCCCAACAAGCCCTTAAGATCAATTTTTAATACTGATTTGCATAAACATTAACAGTCCTATATACTTAATTAATAATGCTCAAATTATGAAGAAAAAAAATAAAAAAAAAAAAATTATATATCATGTATATATTATCAATATTTATTTGTTGTACGTACAATATTTGATTTGTTTATTACTTTACTGAAATTTAGATTTTTTTTAATCTTTATTTTTAATCTTTTTTTAACTTTGTATTTCTTTTTCCTAGACAAATAAGTGGTTATCTAACAAAAAATCTTGTTTTAACAATTTTTTATTGTTTTTCTGTTAAAGTTAACGTCGTTCGTCTATATGTATATTATCAAAGTGCAATAATTAATTATATAGGTCAAGAAAAGTAGGCTGCGGAGATAATCATTATGACTAGGACTAGAAACCCGAGTTTAGTTTTTGTGCCTCAAAAAGATCAAACTACAACTCATCACCCGTATGTACATGTATGTATGTATATGATCATGATGAATTTCGTGTCCAATTAAGTTCTATCTATCTATCCTATAATAAACGTATGTACGTCCACAAGAACTATCTAATGTATCTGTCAGTGATTGTAATTAAAGCTCCAATTAGACTTCTTTAAAACTATCTGATGTACATGTCAGAATTATTTCTTACAAGTTGGCAGAATATGCCCTCCCAAACTTAAAATTACATATCAATGATTGTAATTAAAGCTCTAATTAGATTTTTTTAAAATATCATAACGTTTAATTATTTATAAATTACATAAACATTATATTGTTATTTAATTAACCGAAAATATTATATTTTTATTAATAAAAAATTAGTCCTTAACAAAAAAAATTAAATATAAATTAAGTAAACGTGCATTGCACGTTGTTTTCATCTAGTATATAAATATATATATATATATATATATTTGTTTGGCCAAATTATATATGATATAGTTTCCATTTGACGATACGTAGGCGGCCTCTTACAAGATAAGATTCTGTGTTTGGGGTTTTCCTAGTGGGGATTGAGCGAGCGTGCTAATCCGAAATGATGACTTGAATTTGGTGAATGCAATTATCTAATGTCTACTTTATTATAAGTTCATGATCAATTAATCTGTTAATTTAGGTATAATTTAGATAGTGAGATGAGATAAAATAATTTTAAATAAAAATTGAATAAAATATTATTTTTTTAATATTATTTAATAATAATATTATTATTATTATTTTAAAATTTAAAAAAATTAAATTATTTATTATATTTTATATAAAAATTTAAAAAATTTATAATAATAAAATAAAATGAGATGAAATATTTTTCAATACTGACTAATGTTATGCCACTTTTGAGTGCAGCAACGTAAGTGACAGCTTGTTAATAATGGGGTTTTTTTGTGCTTCTTGGGCTATCACTGCCATGATTGCAAATTTGCATGGAACTGATCAGTGATTGATGGACTCCAATTGTCGAATGGACAAAGGCATTATTGCTTGCATTTTTGGGTCAAAGAAACGCGAGAAGTTGAACATTTCAGGGCAATAAATCTCGGTGTTTGTGAATATTATATTACTAATTCATATCAGATCAGATCAGATCAGATCCGATTGAAGGTCGGTTCACTTGGTGCTGGAATTTGCAGTTTTGAGTTAAGGAGACGGTTTGGATTTGAAGATAATTTAAGTTAAATTAAGATAGATTGTAAATAATAATGAGATAAATTATAAATAATAATAAAATTTATGAATTGAAGTTACTAAATAATAATAAATAGTAATAAAATGAATTGAAATAAATTGTGAATATAAACTTCTCCTAAAACTTCGGTGCATTAATGAAAAAGGATGCCCACTGAAAGATTATCCATCAAGCTTCTGTTTCTTCTTGGCACGGAACATTAATATCTGCGGGCATGAATGGACATTTTGACCCCAATTCTGTTTTTTTTTTTTTTTTTTTTGAGTTCAGAATAAACAATCCCATTAATACTTGGAAGGAATTAGTTGTTAGTCCGAGATTATTAATTTTCGTACAGCTTAAAATAATTTTAAGAAAACTGCCATACATTCTCAGACTTTGCCCAACGTGACTCATTTTCGAGTCTAGACAGTACTATAGAGTGCGACTCCATCCATTATTGTCATCGATAAACAATTAAGCTCAGTTTTTACACCGTCGGCGTTGATGTTTTGCTAGAAGATGTCCTTACAACCGGATGGGACCGGACCCGATTAAGCGAGCCTTGCCAGTAGTGCTTGCAGCTAGCTCGACTACGCATTCAACTGGCCTGATGGGGCCCTTGAAAGGAATGGCCGCTGGCTGCTATAGTAATAAAAAAAAAAAAGGAGCGAGACCGAGAAACTCGATCGTCTTGAACCATGGCTATGTCGTCCCATTTCGTGGTTTTGATAGCGAAATGATTGGTTTTGCATAAGAAATTTTTAATGCGACAGAGCTTTTACAAGCTGCATGCAAGCACATTTCAAGTTCAACTTGAATGAGTTGAAAATATCCAAAAAGAAATGCAAAGAAGAAGGCATTATAATTAAACAATAAGCTCCTAAAATACTTTTATTTATCTTATATCGCACTATATATGTTGATCATGAGGCAGTACACAACATTTTATTCATGTTAAGAAGCTGTTCTTGAAACATCGCCTTATTTTAATTTACATACTTGGCTTTGTAGTCACTCCAGAGCCTATCAACAGACTTGTCGAGCAGATCGGCAAAATAATTAACACTATATCCCGTCCTCATTTTCTTATTCAAGTCAGCCACAAACCCATTTCTAAGACTGTTGCAATAGTCCAAAAACCTAGCCGTAATATCGTAGCCTTGGTCCCATCTATCACCTCGTCCAGGCTGCACCCAGTGGCTTGGCACATACCCTGCCTTCAACCTCACAAAATCAGCAATTCCTTCAATCAATCCTCCCGGAGCCTGCCCCTTACCATTCCATTGCCATATATGAGTCATTTCGTGGTAAAGCACTCCGGTGATTTCCTTTTTCACATTGCCCGAATAGCTGTTGATGTATCTCGCACTAACATGGATCTCATTGTTGCTAGTATATGAGATTCCATCCATGTCGTCAATAAACAAGCTCACTTTTTGCACGTTCTTTCTGTCTGCAGTTGTATTGGTCTGCTGGAAGATTCTCAATATGAAATTTGTAGCAGAAGCCAACTTTTTCGTACTGTATGCAGAACCAATATTCTTATCGAAGCGAGGCCCGCCAGGAGTGTTCTTGGCAGTATTTGTGACAGTGTAGTGAACCGCATAGATGCCTTGAATATTGGCTGCTAGGATCACTAGGAAAGAGACGAGGAAAATGTGGTGAGCCATGGCTATCTTGTGATTCGCTTTTCTTTAATTTTTTTCGGTTGTTTTGTGCATGATAAACGTAGTGGTGCTCTGATTTATATAGGGGATTAGATTTTTCAGCAGGTTGCAAGGTGGTCCTCGAACTACTTGCAAATTCGTAGGGGCATTTGGCAAGCCATGGTGAATACAGATGCAATCATGCAATAATGTTATTTTTTAGCAAATACAATATGCTGAACAATTAAATTTTTACGGTAAAAAATGGATAGTACTTTTAATAAAAATCAGTATTACAAATATCTGTACTACCAATTTGCAATTTTTTGCAAGTTTTAATAAAAATTAGTAGTATTATCCTTATCATGACTACCTTCTTTTTAACTATGGTACTATAAAGATTTTTTTTATCTATAATATTATGTATTTTAAAATTTTAAAATAATTTATTAAATCAGAAATATATATATATATAAATATATATATTACACCACTATGATCCTTTTTTTTTTTATCACACTTCTTATCTCCTTAAATCATTTCTTATTTTTTTTTAAAAAACAAGTCAAAAGATAATTCATAGACAATATTTAATCATTACCCTAAAAAGTAATCTTTAATCAGTTTATTTGCTCACAGATTGCGTAATTCACAGGGTGATATACCATTCATATGTATCAGTATTCTAATTCATTCAGAGCTATATATAGGCTTATAGCTCATGGAATATTTGCTCACACACACACATAACAGATGAGCATCAATTTTGTTAATACGACGTCCATGATAAATGATGATGATCAAATAGACATGAATACATATCGGATCATCTTATTCACATTAATTAATATCATTATATCTTGATATTAACAAAATTGATGCTCATGGCTCCGATCGAAGTAGCTACTGAACTTTTTCAGGCCCAATTACCCTACTCAGGCCTAGTTGCCCTACTTAGCAAATGGATTTCGAATCTTTGATTAGCTTAATATTAACTCCTGTTTAATAATGTAAAATAATAATTAAAAATAAATCTAAAATACTATAAAAAATAAGTTAAAAAACTAAAATTTAAATCCAATAACTAAATCAAACTACAAATTGTAAACCATAAATTTAAATTTAAAACTCCAAATCACAATAAATTTAAATTTACAGTACCAAAATATTGAATAATGTTATAAGTTTCATTCAAATGTGAAATAGCCACAATGGCCAATGCCCCGCATCAGTCTTGGACAGTACATGCATTTGAGTCGATGACTCGATACTTGATAGTGATTTCCAATTTTCCTGTATGAAGTTTTAACTTTTATTGATTAGATGTACTATCTTTTCTTTAGTCATTTAATTATAAACTTCTAAACCATCAGCCAAGACTCCAAGTGATATTATGAACTCACCTCTACCTCTGACTTTGACGAGTTTTGCATGATGGTAATCATCCAACGGTGCGTCGGTCTCAGACTCTTAGTCATCCAAAATTAGTTTAAGGTTCACAGCTAGGTCTACAAAATCATATAAATTATAAATTAAATAATGAAAATATTAAAATTATGTAAATAATTATTTAAAATTATAAAGTTACCTGATCCAAACCTATAACTCTCGGTGTTAACGATATTTACTCCAATGGGTGTTAAACTTAATTAGTTCTGTGTGCAAACGAGGGCCTCGACAGTTGTCGATGCCAATTAACTCCGATAAGCATTCAAAACGCGACCTCTAGTGCTAAACGCCGACTTAGAGGCAACCGTAGTGATAGGAATGGCTAGCACATTTCGGACTGTTCCGGAAAGAATAGGAAGTTTGGTGGAATTAACTTTCTACCAAGTTAATAAATAAAATGTATCACTAGGTGCCTCACACATCTTCTATCAAATAACACTCAACCTGACCTACACTGCATAATATTATTCGATGCACGAATTTGATGATATGGCCACACCGGTGGTGATGAAAGATCTTCACATCTGTCATCTAAGAAAGATGCAAGCTGGTCCGGCGTGAGGAGCTATGACTACTACTTGTTGGAGGAGTAGGCTGACCATTGTTGTTGTGGTGGCTATATAAGTCATCAATATAATTTCTCAACTCTCTAGTAAACTCTTCAACCATCTCTACCTCGAGGATGTCCCTGGTCTAAAATTCTATAATTTCCAACTTATATCAAGGGTCAAGGATTGCAGCCACAAATAATAACTTATTTATATTCTCAATATTCCTCCAAAATTTATCATATTTAGATTTCATCCTCATAGCCATAGCAAATAACAATCCCATAGTGTCAGCACAACTTTGTTGCAAGTGGTCATGAAGCCCCGAGAGTTCGTTGAAGTACAAGTTTGCAGTATAATATTTGGATCCAGATATCCACATAGTTATATTATAAAACAAGTTCAAAAAATCAACAAAATAAGACACTGGCCTGATCAATTGTGTTCGGCGCACGAAACCCCATTCTCCCCTACTTACTTTAGCAAAACATACCTCAGGCCCACATCCTCGACCTACGTCTGTTCAAACTTTCTTTTGTACTTCTGGGCCACATCCAACATCATATATATTGAGTTCCATCAAGTCGAAACCTCTAAGCACAACATGGAATCTGAACCTGTTCGGCTATCGCCTTAAACTTGCCAAGCCTTTGGGGCAAAGCCCTCACATATCTCACAAGATTGCAAACTTTGATAATAGAATCATCAACCTCCTTCAATCCTTCAATAACTATGAGATTGATGATATGAGCACAATATCGAACATGTATAAACTCGTTTCCACGAATGATATCCTCTTTCGCCGTCGTATTTCGCTTCAACCACTCAATTGCAGTGTTATTGGCATTGTCATTGTCAACTGTGATACAAATGGCTTTTTTAATTCCCCAATCCTTCATACAGTCATCCATCGTTGCACCAATGGATGAACCCTTGTGATCAACAATTTCTTTAAATCCAATAATCCACTTATGCATCGTCCACTCACTGTCTACAAAGTGGGCTGTGATGATACACGTGGCCGACATTCTATATGGACGTCCATGTATCAGTCGTATATGACATTCTCAGGCTAGTGGTAATAAACATCTCCTTCATTTTTGCCTTCTCATTCGCATGCCTCTTCAAACAATCTCGTCTTCAAATAATCTTGCATCATCGTATACCGTGAAGGCATGAGAAAACGTGGCTTAAGAGTGTGCACAAATTTACGGAAGCCTTTTTTGTCAACTATCATAAAAGACATCTCATCACAAATGATCATCTTTGCAAGCAATTTCTGCAACATTTTCTTACTGTATTGAGGGATTGACAGCTTCTTAACCTGCGTATCATCAGTGGTCGTAGAAGTTTTATAACTGAAGTTGGTCTGATCAATGGCTGCCAATCCTTTCGCGATCTTATACCACTGGCAACTATTAAGATGTGCTATTAATACACGGGTGCCTTACTTCTTCAAATGACAACTACAAAGTTGCCCACAATGGTGGCATCTTACTTGTGGGTTTGCACGATCATCAGGAATTTTGGTGAAATGTTTCTATGTCTACGGCCTTCTTTTAGAAGGCTGTGGTGGTCGATTGTTCTCGATGGGCATTTCTTCATCTTCATTAAATATATCTTCATCTTTTATATCTATTGGCAGTCGACTACTTGCATAGGAAAGAACTGCTCTAGATGATGCTCTAGATGTGGCTCTAGGGGTAGAAGTATCCACCGGTGTAGGAGCATTGGCATTTGTCGCATCCACTTGTGGACGATTATCTCCACTAAGTGTAACATCCATATTACAATTAAAGAAATTGAAAAAAATTAATTTAAAACAAAAAATTAGTTTAAAAAAACATGTACTATATGTGTGTGTATATATATATATGTATGTATATATATATATAGAAATGACTGAAAAGTTAGAAACAAAGTGCGGCATTATGATAAAATTTTAAATCATAAAAAAATCAAGGCAAAAAAGCATGTACTGCATAGTACCTCAATTAAGTGCACGATTGTCCTTTGTGCCTAGGCTCTAGATGGTGCTTGTGCTTGTGCTCTAGAAATTTATGCCTATAAATTTACATATAAAATGATATGGCACAACAGAATTGACTACATGAGAAAGAATAGTATCTTAAATGAAGTCAGATCTGTTTATATCTTTTCTTATTCCTCATCACGTTATCTGGTGATCTTATTAGTTTTCATACCATAAGGAAGACAGAGAAAAAGAATTTACAAGCAGTAGTGCTTTAAAGCAGTAGTGTTCTCTAATTGGTCTTAATTTCCAGCTTGGCACTTGGCAGGCAGTAGTGGAGGCAAGGACCAAAAAGTCCTTGTCATTGGATTCTGAATTAAAGCAAAGCAAAAGTCAGCCCCCACCACTCAATTTGTCTCTCCCTCCTCTTAACTTTTCCTGTCTCATCATCTGATTATCTATAATTATCCTTATAATAAGTGCTTTAAAATTATGTGGATCAATAAGCAAAATAAGGCTTAGAGAAATAGACTAAAAATCCTATAAGGGTATAACCTTTCAATGATAATGCTACTCGTACTAATATACTATGCCGGCAACTTTTACACGAAGCGTAAAATTTTTTACATAAATCCCGAAAGTTTGAGTAAAATGCATATGACTTGACATTTGATTTAAGACTTAATTATAAGTAAAGAAAGATTGTATAAACAAATAAGTAATGTTTCATACAGTCGTAGAATGTGCAAACGTCGTACAATCGTTTTGAAAAAGAATGAGATCTATTATTAAAAAATTAATCTTTTTTCATGTTAGTCTTATATTTATTTATTTTTTTTAAAACGATTGTACGGCACTTGCATACTCACGACTGTAATTATCATTTCTCTAAACAAATAGGCTTTGAGGAACTGAGAGTATATCTGAGAAAATAATATATTAATATTTTTTTTATTCATAAACAAAAATTGTACCTTCATTATCACCCAAAGTTCCTAAACTTTAGAAAAATGTTTCTTCAAATAATAGTTTTCAAGCATAAAACTGGAGTACACAGAATAGTCACCAAAATTCGGATGAACTGCATAATAATTAAACATGTCTCATAGCTTAGCAACATTTCACAATTCATAGTTTTATTTTCACAAGCATCTTTCTTGCATACATAGGTGCCATTTCATAGTATTCCACTCCATTGTAATCCATTCCATTTTACATTTACAAGCAACCTAACAGCCAACAACTAGACTCAAAACAATTGTTATAATGTAAAGCATAAAATAATTCTAGGCAACCCAACATCATGACAAAAAATAAAAATTATAAAAATTAATTAATTTAGGGCTTGGAGTTTCGGATTACACTTACGAGTTACGACATCGCAAAGGTTGAACGACGCAGACGACGGCAAGATCATTATGGCAAACGGGAATGGAGCAACAGAGACTCAGAGAGGAAACAAAAAAGATTCAGAGAATTAAAAGAAGGGGAAGAAGGAAGAAGGGCCCGGGTCCTGCGTTTTGGACCCCCGTCTGAAGAAATGACGTCGTTTAGTTTGTTTTTTTTTTTAAATTCATATGTAAAACGACGTTGTTTTAAATCTCGATTTTTTTTTTAAAAGTCAGAGTTCGGAGCTTCGTGAAACTCTAAATTTTGACTCCGACTCCGACTCTGGTAGTCATTCTCAGAGTCACTTCGACTCCAACTTCAAATTCCGACCACCTCGATTTCGTCAAAGTTAAAATCGGAATCGGAACGAAACCTGGACGTAGTCGGAGTGGACGAAGGGTTTGCACAGCCCGCTAGCTGTATATAAAAAAGAATAAAACTAGCTATATATGTAGCGTGCGTGCGTACGTACGTACGTACCATGAATCGATGTCTAATTTCCTTCATACTGGGCCTTGTACTCACTCCGAAGCTCATCAGCTGACTTCCCCAACAGATCTACGAAGTATCTGTCATTATAACCAGCTTTCATCATTCTGTTAGAGTTCTACCACAAATCCATTCCTAAGATCATTGCAGTAGTCTAGAAACCGTGCTGTCACCGAGTAGCCCTAGTCCCAACGGTTGCCGCCTCCTGGCTGCACCCAGCCAGTACTATTAGGCACGTAAATTAGCCGTCAACCTCACAAAATCCGCTATCCCTTCACTTACGTTGCCAGACTGATATGTACCATAATCAAGCCATTGCCATACGTGCACCATTTCATTATAAAGCACCCCATTGAAGTTGGTCTTGATCATTTCCCCCCTTATGCATTGGATATAGTCATCACCAACGTGAATTTCATAATTTCCATTGCTGATGGTAGTGTAAGCAATTTTGTCCGGTCCCATGTCATCGACGAACAGGGGCACACACTGGACGCTCTTCCTGTCAGCCTCGTTGCTTTGTTGCAAAATGTTCCAGATGAAGTTGGAGGCGGACTCCATTGTTTGTCTCGTGTACTCGACTCCAAGCTGATTATTGAAAGTGACGCCGCCTGGGGTTGTTTCGGCCCAATTACTGACAATGTACTCCACCGCTTGAGTACTATGCTGGGCGGCTAAGACTAGCTGGTCTGACTTGTATTCGTTATGTTGTTTTTTTTTTTTTTTTAATTATGACAGTTTTAAGTGAGATGAGATACAAAATTCTCGTCTCATTTGACCATTACACATTTATCAAATCTCTATATAAAATATAATAAATAATTTAATTTTTTTAAATTTCAATTCAACATTTTCAAATTTCAACACAATAATAATATTAAAATATAATATTTTAAATTTTTAAATAAAATACAAAATTCTCATCTCACCCTCCAATTCAACTTTAGTTAGTAATTTATCACAATCAACAATGAAAATTATAGAGATAATAAAAGAATAAATATTGTTATTGATATCAATTTTTATTAAAGATATTTGCACCTTTAAAACTAAAGTTAAACTAAAATCGGTTCTCAAGATATTTTTCAAATTATCACTACAACAAAGACTGCATTTTTCCACTAGTTTTTTTCCCAAGGCGTACCATGGCGGGAAATAGATAGCTTACGATACAAAGTGTGTTCGTGGGGAAAGAAATACTCTTTTGCAATCTTGTAACATTCGACAAGTGGAATTCGGTGGAGAAAAAGATCATTTGGGATGAGAAGTTCTCGTCGCTATAAGCCGATTCACAAAAACACGTGGGAATTGTAATATTTCTCATATTTGGGGCGAAACTAACGGTGGGCATGCACAGTAAATCAGAATCTAAAATCCATGTACAACCCTTTTCTGCTTATCGGTCAGTTCTCGACAGTGCTTCTCGATCAGTCGTCAACGGTGCTTCTCGATTAGCCCTCAACCCTTTTTAAAAAAATATTGTTCATTTCCGAAGAAAACTTAAGTTAGACTATTGTCTAAAACATAGCCATATCCAAGTTTCCTAACCAACTAAATGAAAAGAAATCATGAATAGAATCTAAGGTTTATTAGTCCGCTCCTTCTAAACTTAGCCTGTTTGTGTAGTCCTCATTCTTCTCACTTAGTGGTAAAGAAAAATGAAATAAAATTAAAATGAGTCGAAAATTCAGTAAGAACTTACTACAATGTAAACATAATAATTAAAAGGCTTTTATAAAATTCTCATGCTGAATAAAATTCTTGTCATATCACGTTAATGCTCATGCAATGCATGACTGTCTTAACTTATATGAATTAATTAACTAATCTGACTGGCCCACACACTTAATCTTGTGTGTAAGGTCGTGCACCAGCCCCACATCTCGCTACAGCAAGGGCAAACACTGAGTAATATTTTGATATACTACGGTAGACCACGCTTGAGTTTGTGGCTTGCACATCCACCATGAATACTGAACTGAAATGTTGTTTGATTAACTGATCTGATTTTATTTTATCTTACACTTGAAATTAAGATAACTTACGTGTCTTATGCGACATGATATGCATGACGTTCATACTAATATAAATAACTATAAAATGTTGAACCTGAACATGATGCGGAAAATTACATGATCATATGCTATGATGATTGATATGCTTATATAGATCGTAATATGCATGGTACATAAAAAGAATGGCTATTAGAGAACTGGCTTTAATAGTAATAGTCTAACTATATGCTAATCCTAAGCATGTCATTGTATTCCACTAAATTAACCACATTCTAGGATAAGCAATTTAAAATATTTGATTATGTACACTAATATCATATAATTATTTAAACATTAATATCATATTAATCTTCCAATTATACATAGTAGCATAATTTAAAACTTACTACAAATTTCTTAACCAAGTCACAGAAAACTCACTTAATGACATAAGTTTAATTGCATCCAAAATGATTAAGAAATAAAATCTGAATCCTCATAAAATATTGTTGTAACCTGGTTTATATTAAATGACATAATTTAACTCCTACATATTTTCTATAAAAAAATAAGCTTTCTGGCAGTTCTTTAAAATAATGTTTTTGGACTTACTTAAATTGATTATCCAACTTAAAAATAGTTTTGTATTTTAACAACTAAATTAGCCCAACATCATAATGCAGTCCATAAAAACTACTAAACTTAAAGGATAAAATTATCATAAAAGTAAAGCCCACATAATAGTTATCTTGGGCAGTGTTGATGTACCATATCATTTTTTCAAATTGCTTGTTTTATTTACCTAAAAAAACAAACAGTCCCAGCCTAAAAAAGATATGAGATTCGTTTGTTTTCACAATTCTTTTAAACTCATTTCATATCTTTTCATTTAATTATTATAATTTTTTTAAATTTCTATACAAAATAAACTAAACAATTCAACTTTTTTAAATCCTAAAATAAAAATAATATTAAAAAATATATTCTAACAATATTTTATTTAACTTTTAACTTTAAATCTCAATTCATCTCATCTACAAAAATAAACAAGGAAGATTTGTCCTGTTCAGTACAACCTTCCCTAGCTCAGCCCTCTTCAGGAATGTCGTGTCTGGATATGAAACACGTGCTGTGGGTTGTGGGGCACTCATCCTAAGAGAAGGAAAAATCGGCATGTCCAAAAAGACCTTCCATAAGTAAGGCACTCAAAAGGGGTGCCCCCTATCTATGAATACCATAGTCATTACTATCAGTTGCAGAGTGCAGGGCACTTCAAGCAACCAGAGTCCTATTCCATGAATTTGTTCATTCTTTTTATAAAAATCTAAAGTAGAAATTGTATAGGTGGTTTAGGCCAGAGTCCAGACAATCATATACTATAATATAATTCCAGATTAGAGGGATGTGGTTAAGGGTGCAAAGGGCATCTTCAAATGTTTAATACCAGAAAATCATATTGGAGTCATTTGCAGGCCTACTTATTGGAGTCATCTGCAGCATGTGTGTTGTCTTAGCATGTATGCATTTTACAACTGAACTTTTGATCAACTTTTCTTGTGCAAAGTGGTCATTCACGCTATATGCTTGTAGTTATAATGGAAATGTACATTCATTGTGCATATTCGGTCTTCATTTTGATTGGTTGCTTGATTTAATCTCATTAGGTGCACTTGGGTACTGGCTGGAGACCACAAATTCTGAAATTTATAGAGTGAATAAAGTTTAACATGCACAGCTCAACCCAAACTGTCAACTGAAGACCTTCAATTAAAATATATTTCTCCATCTAGTGCAGAATTACTTAAGGTAATTTCCCTACTTAATGCTCCAGTATTTCAAAGTGGTATAATCATTGAGCCATTTGAATAAATTCCATATTTCTTATTGAAAGGGAGAGATTAAAAAATATGCATAGTATGGAACTTGAAACTAGCAAATTGAGTTATTTACTCGCAAGTGACTTGTGATTATAAAAAACGTAGACTGACACATCATCATACTTTTATTAGGCCAGTTAGAATCTATTAGTATGATAGTGACCAATGTTGTCACCGATCGATGTTGCCTACGTATTCTATGTAATGGTTGATCATTGTGGACAACAATACATTTGGATTTGTATGTTTTATGTTTCATTCAGTACTAGAGTGATGAATTGACTTCAAGTTCTGTGATAAGACTAAGCATGTTTTACAAACCCCTCACTGATCCCATCCATACTGGATTTGGTAAATATTTTTATAATGTCTTATAATGTAAGGAAATCTATCACCATTAGCAGGATACTATTGACTTTCTATAGTGTGGTATAGAAAGGCTGATTATGGGCTAATATATATGCCACATTATTTTTCCAGGTACTTATCAGTCTTGGGATGGTTGGATGAAGAGGCTGTTTGGTGAGTTGCTGGGGACGAGAATTGGAGCTCTCTCAGCATCTTGGACTAAATTAAGCTGTGTGTCTAGAGCCAAATATATGTATATATATAGTTACATGCATATATATGCTATGAACAAGACAATATCCTTGTAGGCCCTCCTGTACATCCCACAACCAGCAACATGATGTATTTCCATGGCCTTCATTGACTTTGTCATATTGGAATGTTAAACATCGTGTTATATGGATGAGCATGATATTCCAAGTTTATCCATCATGTGATAGTGTTATTTTACTTATCAAGTCATTACAAAATACAAGGATGTAGTGTTGGATATCCTATCTAGGTATCAAACTAATTGCATTGATTTGTCATGCTACAAGGACACAATAATGTGTTGTCTTTTCCCAGAACATGCAAATTTAAATAGGTTGTTTAACTATTGTAGTGCATGATATGAGTCTTGATCTGTTGGTGTGAAATGGTTTAGGGCTTTTACATAGATTTACTGTTGGATATCCTCAAATAACGCCTATAGGTCGCTTATATTGACAGTGTAGATCATTGAGTGCATCTATATTAATTAATTGTTGTATTCAAAATGGATGAAAATTAGTGATACTATGAATCCGTGGGAAAAGTTTTAAAACATAATTAAGATACGTTCTACCAAAAATCTCCTAACAAATTAATCAGTATCTGATGAGTATTTTGGTGGAAAATAGGTTATTAGCACTTTCATCAAGGACTATTTCTTGAATGGAATGGCCGCTCTGCTATAGTGATATAAAAGGAGCGAGACCGAGAAACTCGATCGTCTTGAACCATGGCTATGTCGTCCCATTTCGCTGTTTTGATAGCGAAATGATTAGTTTTGCATAAGAAATTTTTAATGTGACGGTGCTTTTACAAGCTGCATGCAAGCATATTTCAGGTTCAACTTGGATGAGCTGAAAAAAACCAGAAAGAAATGCAAAGAAGAAGGCATGATAATTAAGCAATAAGCTTCTAAAACACTTTTATTTATCTTATATCGTACTATATATATATATATATATATATGTTGAGTTAGTACACAACATTTTATTCATTTTAAGAAGCTGATCTTGAAACATTGCCTTATTTTAATTTCCATACTTGGCTTTATAGTGATCACTCTAGAGCATATCAACAGACTTGCCGAACAGATTGACAAAATAATTAAGACTATAACCAGTCCTCATTTTCTTATTCAAGTCAGCTACAAACCCATTTCTAAGACCGTTGTAATAGTCCAAAAGCCTAGCCGTAACATCGTAGCGTTGGTCCAATATATCATCTCATCCAGGCTGCACCCAGTGGCTTGGCACTCAACCTCACAAAATCAGCAATTCCTTCGATCAATTCTCCTGGAGCCTACTCGTTTCCATTACTGTCAGAGTTGGCGTGAGGTTTGTTTCAATATACTTGACATCAGACAAGGAGGAGAAAAAATAAGAAGAAGACGATGTTCATTTCCTCTGTAAAAATGTATATGTTAATTGTTCTGTACAGTCATCTATTTATCTAAGAAGAAGGGAATATTATATACAACTGAAAATACTAAACTACCCCTAAACAGCTATACAATGTAGGGAGTTTGTTAGAATATTCTGAAGCAACAGAATCGTGAGGTATAGGTGCTCTGTTTGCTCTGTTTTGCTGTGTGCTGTTGTGCTCCTTTTGTGTAGCAGCAGTGCTGTGCTCCTTTTGTGTAGCTGCAGCATGATCATCTGGTAATATCCCCCCGCAAGATGGAGAATAGATATTCTCTATTCCCATCTTGGAAAGAAGAAATGTGAATTGAGATGAAGATAATGCTTTTGTGAAAATATCCGCAAGCTGTGAAGCTGAACGAACATGGCAGGTGCGGAGGAAACCACTTTGTATTTTATCCCGGATGAGATGGCAATCGAGCTCAATATGTTTAGTGCGTTCGTGAAAGACGAGATTTGCAGCAATGCTGAGTGCAGCTTGATTGTCGCAGTACAAGTCAACTGGCAGCGAGAGAGAAATGTTCAAATCTTTGAGGATATAAGACAGCCATTGTAATTCACAAGAAGTGGTGGCCATTGCCCTATATTCGGCTTCAGCCGAGGAGCGAGATACTACAAATTGTTTCTTCGAACGCCATGAAATGAGTGAAGTACCAAGGAAGACACAAAAACCCGTGATGGAGCGTCGAGAATCTGGGCAAGAGGCCCAATCCGAATCTATGTAACCTTGAAGTAAAAGTGCAGAATTTGAAGGAAAGAGAAGACCTTGGCCTGGTGCATTCTTGATGTATCTAAGGACCTGTTGAGCAGCGTGTAGATGTGAAGAGCTTGGTGTAGTCATGAATTGACTCAAAACATGGACAGCATAGCTGATATCAGGCCTAGTAATTGTGAGGTAAATTAAGCGACCAACTAAACGCCGATAAGGTAGAGGATCGGAGAGAACCGTGCTGTCATCTTTTCTAAGTTTCAGATTTTGATCCATCGGTAACTTGAGGGGACGAGTGCCAAGAGAACCAGCATCAGATAAAATATCCAAAGAATATTTCCGTTGGCAAATTGAAATCCCATTGGATGATCGGGCTACTTCGATGCCAAGAAAATATCTAAGGTCTCCAAGACATTTTATGCGAAAATGATTATTGAGAAAGCTTTGAAGATCAGCAATGGAATCTAAGGAGGAGCTGGCCACAATGATGTCGTCGACATAGACTAGAAGGGCCGTGAATGAACCGTTGTGTAGGCGTGTGAAGAGGCTATAATCCGCCTTGGATTGCTGAAAACCAAAGACAATTAAGGCATTAGAAAATTTAGAGTATCATTGTCTCGAGGCTTGTTTCAAGCCATAGAGACTTTTGTTAAGTCGGCAAACTTGAGTTGGAGATCCTTTCAAATAGCCAGGAGGCTTTCGCATGTACACTTCCTCCTCTAAGTCACCATGGAGGAAGGCATTTTGAACATCAAATTGTCGGAGAAACCAGCCTTTAATAGAAGCTACTGCGAAGAGAGTACGGACGGTGACCAATTTGGCCACGGGTGAGAAGGTTTCGTTATAGTCAAGACCTTCTTGTTGGGTGAAACCTTTGGCGACTAGGCGTGCCTTGTATCGCTCAATAGTTCCATCAGAATTATGCTTAAGTTTAAAAACCCATCTAGAGCCGATGGAGTGCTTGTGAGGAGGTAGCTCAACTAAAGTCCAAGTATTGTTAAGTTCGAGAGCTGATATTTCTGAAGTCATAGCTTTGCACCAGTTCGGGTTTTTAATTGCTTCACCATAAGAAGTAGGTTCAAAAGTAGAAGAAATGGAAGATGCAAATGCATGATAAGAAGGTGACAATTTATGAAAAGAAAGAGAAGAAGATAGAGGAAAAGGTTTACCTGAAATACATGGCATTGCCGAGGACAATGATGAGGAAGAGGTATTGCTAGCAGCATGGACATCTTGTGGAGAAAAGTATTGCATGTTCTGAGATGGTGGAGGGGTGGTAAGGGAAGGACAAATGAAATCATGGAGATGGGGGGGAGGTCGACGTGTACGTGTGGAGCGTCAATAAGGTGGGTTTTCAAGGGAAGTGGGAGGCATGAATGTTTCGGATGAAGTTGGGTCCAGGTTAGTAGGTGTCTCGGGTGTGTTGTGTGAATGTGGGGTTTGTGTAGCTGCAGGAATTGAGTCAGGGTCAGGGAGTTGAATGTTGGAAAAAAAGGAAGTATGGGAAGGAGTAGAAGAATGGGGAAGAAGAGAAGGAGTGTGAAAGGGAAATAAATGTTCATGGAATATAACGTCCCTAGAAACAAATATTTTGTGTGTGTCGAGATCAAGTAGACGATAGCCTTTAATGCCAAAAGGGTACCCGAGAAAGGCACATCGTCTACTTCGGGGGTCAAATTTGTGGCGATTTTGAGAAATGGTGGAGGCAAAAGCGAGGCATCCAAAAACTCGAAGATGTGAGTATGAAGGAGGTTTATGGAAAAGAACTTCAAAAGGGGACCTGTTTTGAAGAATTGGAGTAGGAACCCGATTTATTAAATATGTTGCGGTGAGTATACAATCGGACCAAAAATGTAAAGGGATGCTAGATTGAAATCTGAGAGCCCGGGCGACTTGAAGAAGGTGTCTATGTTTTCGCTCGACTAAACCATTTTGTTGAGGAGTCTCGACACAAGATTTTTGATGAATGATGCCATGGTCAGAGTAAAAATTGTTCATGGAAAATTCTAAGCCATTGTCGCTACGTAAAATTTTGACTCGAGTGTTGAATTGAGTAACAACTAAATTGCAGAAAGTTTTAAGACAAGTCCGTGTATCGGATTTATTTTTCAAAATGTATACCCAAGTACAACGAGAGAAGTCGTCAACAATGGTAAGAAAAAAACGTGAACCATCGTGGGCTGGTATTGAGTGTGGCCCCCATATGTCACAATGAACTAAATCAAAACAAGCATGAGTAGAATGAGTGCTAGAAGGAAAAGGCAAACGTGTTTGTTTGGCGAGAGGACAAATGAAACAAGGTAAATTTTTCTTTGTATTTAATTGAGCTAGTACATGAGGATCATTGATAAGTTGCAATCGGGAAGGTGATGTATGGCCTAAACGACAGTGCCATAAATCAAAGGTGCTGTCGATAGGCTGTACAGCAGCTGAAACAAAGTTGTGATGATGGAAATTCTGAGATAGTGTATGCACCAGGGCATGAGGCGAGACATTTTCGGTGTGGAGGTGATAGAGTCCATGTGTCATGTTACCCTTTCCAATCGTTGTCCAAGGAGAAAGGCCCTGTATAAAACACACATCAGAGAGAAAAATAAGACAACAGTTAAGTTGTTTTGCAAGCTTTCCAGCAGATAGTAAATTAAAAGAAAACGTTGGAACACATAAAACATTTTGGAGAATAAGAGTGGCTGTTATTTGTACAATACCAACATGAGTGACAGGGGCGGAGTCGCCATTGGGGAGTTTGACAGAGTACGAAACTGAAGATGTTATGTGAGTAAAAAAAGAGGGGCTACAAACCATATGGTCAGTAGCACCAGTATCAATGATCCATGGTATAGAAGAATAAAAAGAGGATGATAAGGAATAAGAAATACCAGCTGTGTTAGAAGTATGTGGGTGAGGGGAGTGAATTGTTTGAAGATGATTGGCGGAAGGAGAAGCAACTGAAGTCCTGTTCTGCAGCAAGGCCATGAGTTCATTATATTGCTCTTTAGTCAACGTCATATTGGGTTCAGAAGAGCTTGGGGAAGTAGAGGACTCTACAACAGCAGCATGGATGAGTGACTTATGGAGCTTGTGACCAGGAGGGTAACCGTGTAACTTGTAGCAGCGTTCTACTCTATGTCCAGGCATCTCGCAGTGAGTACAAAGAGGAGCCTCAGCATTGCCCGATTTGAAACATTGTGCCAAAGTATGGCCTGTAATTTTACAGTAGGGGCAGTAAGGTTTGTCTTTCTTGGCAGAAAAATTTGAAGGTTTGGAAGAAAATCTTCGAGCAGCCAAGGCAACTGTATCTACACTAGGAGCAGCCGAAACAATGTGCCGATGTCGTTCTTGCTGTTGAATATAGGAGAAAACCTTAGTAACTGGTGGCAGTGGATCAATGAGCATAAGCTGGTCCCGTACGTTGGTGAAAGAGTCATGAAGACCCATGAGAAATTGAATCACGCAGTCCCTTTGATAGCGGTCAGAGATGATCTTCGTTGAGTCACAAGAACAAACAGGTAGTGGGTCATATAGAGATAATTCATCCCAAAGAGATTTCAACTTACCGTAGTAGATACTGACAGTATCAGTGTCTTGGGATAAATTGGCGAGGGCCTTCTTCAACTCATAGATACGAGGTCCGTTTTGGGGAGAAAAACGTTCCTGTAATTCATCCCATAATATATGTGCATCATCCACAAATGCTACGGAGGATCGTAGAGGCAGAGTGATGGAGTTTTGAAGCCATGATACAAGCATGTCGTTGCATCGTTCCCAAAGATTAAAAAGAGGGTCATCGGCTGAAGATGGTTTGGAGATGGTTCCATTGATAAATCCGAGCTTATTTTTGGCTCGAAGAGCTCGTTGAATGGCACGAGACCAGGTAGGATAATTTTCTGTGGTAAGAGGTTCAGTTACAAGCAATACGCCTGGGTTATCAGAGGTCTCAAGTCGGTATGGGTTGTTTGGATTTCTGAGGTCTGCAAAGTTGAAGGTGAGAGGATCGGAGGTGGCCATTTTCACCTCTCTGATACCATGTCAGAGTTGGCGTGAGGTTTGTTTCAATATACTTGACATCAGACAAGGAGGAGAAAAAATAAGAAGAAGACGATGTTCATTTCCTCTGTAAAAATGTATATGTTAATTGTTCTGTACAGTCATCTATTTATCTAAGAAGAAGGGAATATTATATACAACTGAAAATACTAAACTACCCCTAAACAGCTATACAATGTAGGGAGTTTGTTAGAATATTCTGAAGCAACAGAATCGTGAGGTATAGGTGCTCTGTTTGCTCTGTTTTGCTGTGTGCTGTTGTGCTCCTTTTGTGTAGCAGCAGTGCTGTGCTCCTTTTGTGTAGCTGCAGCATGATCATCTGGTAATAATTACATTACCATATATGAGTCATTTTGTGGTAAAGCACTCCGGTGATTTCATTTTTCACATTGCCCGAATAGTCATTGATGTATCTCGCACTAACGTGCATGTGGATCTTGTTGTTGCTAGTGTATGCGACACCATCCCTGTCGTCGATAAACAAGCTCATTTTTGCAAGTTCTTTCTGTCTATTGCATTGTTCTGCTGGAAGATTCCAAATATGGAATTCGTAGTAGAAACCAACGTTTGCCTACTATACTCAGATCCAATTTCCTTATCAAAGCGAGGCCCACCAGGAGTGTTTCCGACAGTATTTGTGACAGTGTAGCCAACCATATAGATGCCTTGAATGGCTGCTAGAATCACTAGGAAAGAGAGGATGAAAATATGGTGAGCCATGGCTATCTTGTACTTTGCTTTTCTTAAATTTGTTTCGGTTGTTTTGTTAAACTTTTTTTTCTCTCATTTCTTAAAATTCAGTAAAACATCTTAACTCAAATCAATTTATTATTATTCATATAATTATGATCTCATCTCATTCTCCAAGTACCCCCTTATTCAACTTTTATGGTTAGTTTGGACAGGGAGGTATTATCATATATTTTAGATATTTTATTCTCATTACTCAAATACAAGACATTTATCAATTTCAAATTTTTAATTTCTTTTTTTATCTAATCATCACCTAACCATTATCCAAACACAAAATTTAATAAAATTTTTCCAAGCTTCTTAACAAAACAAAAAAAAAAAAAAAAAAACAAAATTTTCAAATTTTAAAACAAAAATAATAGTAAAATCTATATTCAAATAATTTTTTAATTTTATAGTATAATTATTCGATTTCTTCTATATCATTTCTCAAAATCCAATATAATGTCCTTTTTTTTTTGCACAACGATAGTTTGCTAATTTGACCAAAGGGTTTTTGGACGAGACTTACAGCAGTTAAGGGTGTAAGTTTACCGATTTGGATCAACCGGACCGAATGGTTTAGTCCTAACCGGATCAAACTGATAAGTTTCGATCCGGTCTCGATGTGTGATGTTTTTGGATCAGACTGAAGTATATATAGCTTTTGAAAATATTTTTTTATATATCATTTTATATAATAATTGTATAAGTTAATTATATAATTTTCATTTAACCTATCGATCATATGTATTTGAAGATTGGATGATATTACTTTTTTTAATTTAATTTTCTCATTTTTTTATTTTTAACTTTATTATGATGATTGTTATTTCTTATGGATGGATATGGATAATTTTGATATTTTTTTCAACTTTTTTTAGGCCAGTTTCAAGTACAAAATGTGCAAATAAAATTAAACAGATAACATTAAAAAATGTAAAAATTGTTATTTTGTTTTTTTGTATAGTTGAGTCGAGAATACATATTAAAAGTAATTTTAAATTTTTTTATGTTTGCCTATTTTATACTGATTCGGACCAAATGGACTGATTAGATCATTAGCTTGATCCAGAAAAAAGTAAACCGAATTTTTCAATGCGATCCAAAAATCTTTCTATGAACCAATGGACCGAACCAA
Organism: Juglans regia; assembly: GCF_001411555.2. Taxonomy (NCBI): domain Eukaryota; kingdom Viridiplantae; phylum Streptophyta; class Magnoliopsida; order Fagales; family Juglandaceae; genus Juglans; species Juglans regia. Next base: position 1,216,676 of record NC_049913.1, read on the forward strand.
TTAGACCGATAATGGCAGCAAATGTATAACTGGTTACCTAGTATAATATTATAATCTCAACATTGACAAAGTAATAAGATATGGTTTCCTTGATGATAGAGTTATGTGAGAATCATGGACATAGGTGATGCATGCGAACTCCTACCAGAGGTGTAAATCGGTCCGGTTTGGATTGAATATCCACAGGAATTGGATCGTTAGTTATCGATCCAATCGGTCCGGCTTAATTATTTTATTATTTCATTTTTTTCAAATAAATTAAAAAAAAATTATTTAAATTATTAAATTAAAATTAAGTGAATTATGTAACTAGCTCTTTAAAAAAATTATTTTACTATAATTATATTTATGATATTAATAATTACTACTTACTAATTTAGATTTTACTGTTTAGTATGCATAATTATTAATAATGTCATACATTTTATATATAGTTAATGAATATATACTTACTAACTTAGGTATTTTAAAAAAATTATCTAATTATTTTAATTAAGTATAAATAGTAGAGTGTGCATGAATGTATGATGTATTAACTACATATAATGACATAAATTATCACATAATTATGATTTATTATTAATTAATAGCATATATTATTTTATATTTTATATGATCAATGATAATAATTTAGATAAAAATTATATCATTAACTTATATAATTATTATATAAAAATAATATATTAAATTATAAAAAATATTTTTAAAAAATATTTATAACAATTCGGTCCGATTCGAACAGATTTAGTCTAAAATTTACAGACTCCATAACCGGACCAAAATTCATTAGTCCATATATTTTCTGCTCCAAAATTCGGTCCCGTCCAGTCGGTGTCGCCGGTCTGGACGGAATTATTCCTAATCACCGTGAATCGTGCCCGTTTCAGATGGCTTGTTCGAAGCCCAAGGTAAGTGAGAATGGAATCTTTGATCAACCCCTTCCATTTAACCCATGCCTTGCCTCCCCACGATGATTTTTTATTTTATTTTCAATCGATATGGTATTTCTCTATCTTAAATAGCTAGCTATTTAAATAGGAATAATTCTATTTGTTATATTAATAGAATATGTTATATCAATAAGATTTATTTATTTAAAATATGTTATATCAACAGGTCTTCCGTGAGAATAACCAAGTTTGATGGTGAGATCGCTACCACGAGACGACAGTCACCGAATTAACCGACTGTTTTGGATATTATAGGATCTCAGAGAACAGGTCTCCTCCCATCACAACCTCGGGGGTTGCCTTGAACACACATTTCGAATAGTCCTATATATAAACGACCAAGTTCAATGTATCCTTTTTCTGTTTGTTCTTTTTTCTCAAAAGTCGTACTCTCCACGCCTATCATTATGAAAAGTGTTATATATTTTGACTGTTTATATATTTTATTTTATTTTAAATTTTTTTTATTTAATAATTAAAAAATTAATTTTTAATATATGAATGTATTTTTTATATCTTTTAAAAATATTAAAAAATTAAAAAAAAATTGTGATAACCGCACGCCCAATCGTCAAAACTGGCCAGGAGACTAGCACGACTTCTATCATTATTTCCTTTCACCAATCCAATTAGCCAGGAATCACACCTCTTCCAGAAACCTCACCCACTTGCCATTCTTAAGCCCCACAGATCCCAGGGTTTCGCCCACCACCTGTCCCAATGGCTTTCTCGGAGTTCAAGCCGCTGGACGAGAAGTCCATGATGGAATACATAAAGTCCGTACCCTCCCTCTTCTCTAAGCTCGGAAGTAACCTCGACGACGTCACTATTAAAGAGGTCGGAGGTGGTAACCTCAATTTTCTCTACATCGTCCTCGGCCCCGCCGGCTCTCTAGTCATCAAACAGGTTTTCATTTTTCCGGAATTTGATATTTTTTGTCCCTTATGTATAGGAGAACATTTCATTTGTCGTGCTGTGTATATATAATCGGTATAAATTTCGGTAGATTGTTTGTGCCCCTTTGGATTCAATAACAAGTACTAGTTTACTAGTACATGTACGCGTTTTGACAGCTGATTTTATGGCCCGTTTGGATAAACACTCTGAATTTATCTCATTTAATCTCATCTCATTTTATTTTTACAACTTTATCAAATTCTTATACAAAATATAATAAATAATTCAATTTGTTCAAATTTTAAAATAATAATAATATTAAAAAATAATATTATAATAATATTTTATTTAACTAATCTAAAATCATCTTATCTCATCTCACAATACAAACGAGCCCAGATATTTGGGCCAATTTGGATTCAATAATAAGTACTAGTTTTCGATGAACTGGGGTCTTGGTATATCGGATTTCATTTACTGTAGATACTGAGCTGAATAAGGTTGTAATCAAACCGAGCCAAGCCGGTCTTTGGCTTGTCGAGTTCGGCTCGACTCTAAATACTTGAGCTCAAGCTCGAGATTATTTTTTATATTTTTTGTTCGAGCTCAACGCGATAAGTTAAACTTTCAACTCGAGCTCGAGCTCGTCCCACAAACGAGTTCAAGTCGAGCTAAGTTCAAACTCGAGCTCGAATTGTTTATTTTTTGAATAAAATTTAATAAATAAAAAATTTAATATTGAATTTATATAACTAACAAATAGAACCTCTATTGAATTATAAAATTTTTAAAAATTTATAAATAATTAATATCTAACTAGTTGATATTTATTCAAAATAACAATATATTATATTTCTACGTATATTATTAATACATAGACTTAATATGATAGCACATATCTATTTCATATATGATTCACACATATAGTATATGAAATTATTAAATTTTATCGACTAATTATTATATAAATTATAAAATATACTTATGAAATATATTCACTATATAGACATAAGTAATTAGATTACATATTATATATTTAATTATAAAAGTGGTATGCTTATATATATATTTGTATATATACATAGGTGAATGTATATATTTATCAATATATGAATAAGTTTTAATCTAGTCGAACTAACGAATCGACTCGAGCATAAACGAGCGGGCCTTAACGAGTCTTAGCTGAGTTGAGTCGAGTTTTGTCGGATATGTGTCATTTACAAATCGAGCGGATATTTGTTTTCATGAATGAGTTTTTTTTTTTTTTTTATGAGTCGAGTTCGATTCAAGTTGAACCAAGCAAATACCGAGCTGCCTAACGAACATATTGGTTCATTTACAGCAGAGCAGAAACTTGTATAAAAAAAGAATATTGGAAACGGGTTTGATGCAGAATAGTGAATAAAGCACCCTACTATTTCTTCTAAGGTAATTTCACTTCCCACTTAATCAAAAGCTCTTCCGTCATAATCCAGTCCATTTGACCCCTTCCAGTTTTGTAGACACAGAACCTTGAATTTGTATGTCTACATTAAGACGTAGAATTATTTTACTCCTATGAAACACATTGAATTACATAATAAAGGTTATAGCATATTGTTCTACTGTCAGTTGGTCTAGTTCAACCTCAATGAATTGTAGCAAACTGAAAAATATCTCATACAATCTCTATTCTCTCACATTCTGGCGCCTTAGTGTTACAGACTTCATAATTATTAAAAGACTTACCTGCTATGTTTTTGTTGTTTTCTTGTAGTCAACGTGTATAATTAGATCCCTCCATGTGCGATGATCAAATTCTTGGTTGCATGATTGTGCAGGCTCTTCCATATGTACGTTGTATAGGGGAATCTTGGCCTATGACGAGGGAACGGGCATATTTTGAGGCACTAGCTCTGAGAGAGCATGGTCAATTTAGTCCAGAGCATGTGCCTGAAGTTTATCATTTTGATCGTTCGTACTATGTCTTTGATTGGCATGCGCTACTTAGAGCCTCCACATATAATCCTGAGAAAAGGATTGATTGCTGGTATTGAGTACCCCTTTCTGGCAGAACACATCTCAGAATACATGTCAAGGACTCTTTATTTCACATCCCTTCTTTATCGTACCACTACGGATCACAAACATGCTGGTATGTGCTGATTGTCTATTGCCTTCGAGGTTTCACATACTTTTTCTACTACGGATTCATATTTTCATTTGAGGTGTTATCCTGACAATGCATAGTTAAGAACTTATATTGGATTTGGAAGGTTTTCTATTAGTCTGTCTTCAAATTTTTGTGTATTTGTTTACCAATACGGCAATATCTTTCAAGGATATATTTAATTGTGTGACTAATTTTGGTTTACACATTGCAAAGTAACTTTCCTGTGAAGGTTTAACTTGATGTTTTCCAAGGTGCTGATGATTTTTTTAATTATGAGAGCTTTGAAGTGTACCAATAGGTTGATTTAAGATTGATAAGGTTGAGAATAGTCTTGCTACCTCTGACCCATTTTTTATCACATGCCAGGTGGGCAACATTAGGTTGTCTAGAGGTTAGTTTGAACTTTAGTCTGTAAAAGTTGATTAAAGTGGATAGCCTTGTTTTATTTTACCTACGTGCCCGTTCTGTGAATTCTTTTCCCACACCCACTGTCTTTAGAGCATGATTTATGTTATGATTTGGTGAGTTTTATTGGTTCTGTACTTATAATGTTGATTCGTATGTATATGATCTGTCTCGTAGTCTTACTCATGCTATTGCTTGCTTATATGCAGTTGCTAAATTTTGCGGGAATGTGGAGATGTGCAGGCTCACCGAGCAGGTGGTTTTTTCTGACCCTTACAAGGTTTCTGAATATAACCGTTGGACTTCCCCTTATCTTGATGGTGATGCTGAGGCTCTTCGGGAGGATAATATTTTGAAAATTGAAGTTGCTGAGTTGAAATCCAAGTATTGTACCTCCTTTCATTTACTTTCTTTTCAGAACATGTGGCGGCTCTGTTGTTTTTAGTATTTTATGATATCAAAGAGTTGCTTTCCCTTTAGGTTCTGTGAAAGAGCCCAGGCACTTGTACACGGAGATCTCCACACTGATTCTATCATGGTTACTCATGAGTCGACTAAAGTTATAGATTCCGAATTTGCATTTTATGGGCCTATGGGTTTTGACATTGGAGCATTTCTGGGAAACTTGATTTTGGCTTTCTTTGCACAAGATGGACATGCTGATCAAGTGAATGACAGAAAAGTATGTCTCCATTTAGTAATTTCCTGTGTCTTTTCTCTATGCTTCTTGTTTTATTTCTTAATGCATTTAGTTGTAATATATTTGATGGTTTAGAGGCTAATTTTTGGTAAAGTAATTTACAGGTTTTGGTAAAGTAATTTACATGTCATAGTCTTTACGTCCTGATTGTTTACATCACTAGTGTTTGTCTTGATATATTTTCAGGCCATTCTAGATTTAGGTGATGTTTTTATTCTCTTTCTTTTTTCTTCAGAAAATGATCATTTACTTGTTTTATATAAAATATATTTACACACACACTGTACTTGGGCTTTGCCTCTTTTTATGAATAAAACTTCTTGATTACCTATTAAAAAAATATTTGCACACACACACACACATATAAATAGATGCCTTTTTCTTTTTTTCATTGTATTTTGATTCATTTGAGTTGTAGAGTTCAGATGTTTTTGGTTTGGGATCCACTTGTGTTTTCAAGTACATATCTATTGCTCCTGGACTTTTGTCTTTAGAAAAAAGTATTTTTATCTCTTGGTTGCATTAAATGTGAAAACCTTTTAGTTATGTTACTGATGTATTATTGTTGTTGCTGTTGTCGTTGTAATTGTTATTTTTATCAATGAAACTATTGGTTGCAGTTTCCTTACATGAAACTATTCTTCATTTGTTTTTAAATGTTCATATCTTAATTACATTGTTCTGCAGACATATAAGGAGTGGATTTTGAGAACAATTGAAGAGGTTTGGAATCTATTCCACAAGAAATTCATTGCACTTTGGGATGAGCACAAGGATGGTTCTGGTGAGGCATATCTTCCTGCAATATATAACAATCCAGAGCTTCAGCAGCTTGTACAAAAGAAATTTATGGAGGATTTGTTCCATGACACCCTTGGATTTGGTGCTGCCAAAATGATAAGGTAACAAAACGAATTACAGATTCTAGATAGAATGATGGTCGATCAACGAGGAAAAAAAAAGCAATTACACTGCACATTCGGGGTTCATATGTTGCTCTTGTGGGATAATTCCCCTAACGTTGATCCTTTTATGATCTCTAATGAGATTCTTATTCTAATATCTGTTGGGCAACTTTCTGATTGACAGGAGAATTGTTGGTGTGGCACATGTTGAGGATTTTGAATCAATCACTGATGCTAGGAAACGAGCGGATTGTGAACACCGGGCTCTTGAAGTGGCAAAGTTGCTTCTCAAGGAACGGAGGAAGTTCCAGGCCATTACCGAAGTTGTTTCGGCCATTAAAAAACTCTAGTCTGACAAAGTTTTGGGTGAATGATAGTTTGCTTTAGTATCCGTCATGAGACTCTCCAGATGTTTGTATTGAATGAACTGTTACCATGTATATTCTAATGTCAACCTCAACAAAGAGTAATACAATCTGTTGTAGTCCAAGAAAACTACCGAGTCTGCCACTGGTCGATTAAAGATATTTATAGATTTTCTTTGCTTTTGTTTGAATCTTTTTATTTCCTTTAATTAAAAAATGAAACAAAAACCGAGCTGTATATAGAGCTGAGCAAAAATCCGACTCCGAATCCGACTCCTCTCCGGGTTGGAGTCGGAGTTTTTTTCCCTATTGGATGTTGGAGTCGGAGTCGGAGTAGGAGTCATTGAAGAACCGACTTCGACTCCGACTCCACTCCGATCGGCCTCCGACAATCCGCCTCCGCCTCCGACTTGGTCCTCCGACTCCGCCTCCAATTTTATACATATTTTATAAAAATGTGTTTTTCTATATATTAATCATTTAAATTTTATACAACTATATCTTTTATAGTTAGTTAAATTCAATAATATACTAGTTAAATAATATATTTATACTATAATATATAGACTAAATTGACTAATCAAGAATAATAGTTTAGTATATGACTATATGTAAATATCATACTAATGGATAAACACTGATCTATAAATTTAGAATAACATATAATACTAATGTATAATAACTAAAGTATTATTTATATAAATTTTATATAACAATATCTTGTATTAATTATATTTTTTGACTTAATAAATTCTCAACATATTCCTTTTGATAAATATATTAGTAATACCAATATACATTAGTATATTAATTAGATTTATGGTCTAATACTAATACTATTTGTAATCCACTTTAACTAATACTAATATTTATACTAATACTATTATAGACTATAGTTATAACTTATAGTATTATACCTATACTAATATAGTTATACTAAATCACTATAACTAAAATTAATGTAGTTATACTAATCATTATAACTATATATAGTATTAATATCACTACTAGTATAATATAGTATTAATAATAACTAATACTAATATAACTATTAGTATAACTAATACTAATATACTAATACTATTAGTGTATTACTAATATTTATATATATTAATATATATATCAAGTATAAGAGATTAGAGATTTAATATATATAATATTAAATCACTAACATACTAATAGTATGATACTATAGTATTAGTAATTATACTATAAGATATAGTAATAGACTAATAGTATAATATATTAATACTATATTATATATAAAATAGTAATACTATTTTTTGAATCTTCATTTCATATACGGTGCCTTTTTTTTTAACATTCATATATAATAATATATATCATATATATATAATATAATTAAAAATAGATTCATAGTAATTATAATAGTATACTATAGTAACTATACGGTATTTTTTTTTTAATCTTCATTTCGTATACGGTGCCTTTGTTTATTGTAGTGATTAGTTGGATGTGGATATGGAATCATGAACGATGAGAGTACATGTAAAAATATGACTTTCTTTTTATTTTTTGAATGTATGTTAGTATGTTACTTGTTTTATTTAGTTGTATTTTTTATTATAATCAAAAGTTTAGTAAGTTTGAATTGTAATTTTGAGAAAATTGAAATTTGAAAGCTTACAATTTTTTTTTTTAAAAGTGGGTCAAATATGAAGTTAAAAAAAATAAAAAATAAAAAAGTCAAAAAATCTGACTCCAATCGGATTCGACCTCCGACTTTGTCAGAGTCGGAGTCGGAGGGCCCAACCTCCGACTCCGAAACTGTCGGTGCTCAGCCTTAGCTATATATGTAATAGCAAATCTGTTTACAGAGTGCTGCTGTATGTTGCAAGAGAAAACATTAAAAAAACAGAGAGTAAAAACTATGCTAATCCCTCAAAGAATATTTCGAAACGTAAGCAACACTCAAAAGAAAAAAAAAACAAGATAATAAGATATAAACAAGAGGTAGAGAAGCAATGTTTTAAATGTCGTACCGGATGCCATACCAGTAAAGTACTGGAACGAAATATTTTGGTAATAGTACCGTTTCGTGTACCATTTCGAAATAATCGTTATATAAATAAATTATATATATAAATATATATAAATTATATTCTAAAATAATAGTCTATATATAAATAAATTATATATAAATATATGTATATATAAATTATAAATAGTCTAATCTTGAGAGTCAAAACATAAGCTTGTAGTTTGAAAAAAAAAAAAATTAAAGGCCGAAATATAGGCTAGTACAACCTGTATTTGGGCCGGTACGAAACACATATGATACCTGTATCGACCACTGGGCCTGTACGGAAAATTTTGGTCGTACCGGCCGGTACGGTACGAAATTAAAAACACTGGATAGAAGAGCGTTGAGAGCATAATCGTATGACATATATATCATAAGAGTTTTGCTATATACAAGTAAGTTTGCATACTAATCTACGTACTAATAATGTTGTTGCATTCATATTCTAAATTCAAATTAGCATTGTTTTCAATAAAATCTACTTTTTGACCAATCATATTGAATGGATGCGCGCATTAGTACGCATAATTGCTTACAATTGGATTTTTCCATATGATAAACTCTTATTTGATTGAGAAATCATTTTCGACATTTGTCTTTAGAGCCGGTTTGGATTGAGTGTCACTACTATTCACAAATTTTATTAATATTTATAAACTATTTAAACTCATCTTATTTCATTTATAAATTCAAATGCAGTATTTTTTTTCTTTTAATCTTAATTAATGTCGGTCTCTTCGTCCTACATGGATTTAGAGCTTTTTTGTGTCCATGAAGTTGGGTCTCCACTAACAAACAGGAACTAATCAGTTCAGATCAGAACAAATGTAGGACGATAAGTTCGGCAAGTTTAGGACAAAAAATAATTAAAAATATATATATATATATTATTTTGACAAAAAAAAAGCCACATGCGACAATTAAATAAGAAACTTTTGGGCTACTTGGTTGTCGTGTTTTTTTTTTTACCACGCCGATGATACAACAATTTTTATTTAAATTAATTATATATAAGTTTTTAATCAGAAATCTTTAATTTACATACTTGGTTTTCTAGTCACTGCAAAGCTGATCATCAACAGACTTGACGAGTAGATCAACAAAATAATTAGCATTATAGCCACTAATCATTTTCTTATTCAACTCGGCCACGAATCCATTTCTAAGAATGGTCCAAACACCGAGTTGTAACATCATAGCCTTGGTCTCACTTAACACCTTGCCCAGGCTAAACCCAGCGGCCTGGTGCGTAGCCAGACCTCAACCTCACAAAATCAGCAATTCCTTCGATCAATTCTCCGAGAGTTTTTCCGTTACCGTTCCATTACCATATGTGTGTCATTTCATGGTAAAACACTCTAGTGATTTCTCTTTTCACATCCCCTGTATGGCCATTGATGTATCTAGCGCTAACGTGTATCTCGTTGTTGCTAGCATATGCGACACCATCCATGTCGTCGATGAACAAACTCACTTTCTTCATGTTCTTTTTGTTTGCATCGTTGGTTTGCTGGAAGAGCCTCCATATAAAGTCCGTAGCAGAAGCCAATGTTTGCAAGCTACATTCAGATCCGATATCATTGTCGAAGCGAACCCCACTGGGAGTGTTGCTGGTAGTGTAGTGACGGTGTAGTTGACCGCACTGATGCCTTGAATGGCTGCTAAAACCAGAAGGAAGCTGGAGAGGAAAGAAATGTGGCGAGCGGCCATGGTTTGTGCTGTGCAGCTTGTGCTTTTGGGTAATGCTACACAACCTCCTCAACCTCCACACACTATCTTTTTTTTTAAATTTTTAAATTTTTTAATTTTTTAAAATTTTTTTTTTATTTTATTCTTTTTAAAATAATTTTATTTTTCTATTCATTATTCATATATTAAAAATTTGATAAAAGAAAAAAATAATAAAATTTAAAAAATGTGTGGTGTACTGTGTGAATGATGGGAGGTTGTGTAGATTTTTTCTATAGGGAATGCATGGGACTTTTAATTATGAGCATGATAATATTGACACCGACGACCAGTTTATCCCAAAAAAGGGAACATTGACTTTGATGATATTATAGTCAAGTACGATAATTTCTTTTGTTGGCAATATAATTTAAAGTTTTGAGTTAGGCGTTTTGCTTTTGGCTCATTAATTTGTACCGTGGCATTAATCAACAATATTAATGTTTAGAATATAATCGAACCATATAAAATTATGATTTGTCTTAAAATTTGATCGAATAGAAAAATATAAATTTAATTATTTATATTCTATTTTTAAAAATTACATCCTCTCGAATAAATGACAAGGTTGAGTCATTTTTTCTACCTGCACAAATGTGGCCGTGTTTGGTAGGACGTCTAGGTTTTGTCTTAACTCTCAAACTCTTACCCAAGAATAAAAGAAGGAAAAGTCAAGCGAAACAGTCCTAAAACGAGGGTTTTTTTTTTCTTTTATTTTTTTATTTTTTATTTTTAATTTAATTTTTTCTTTTTAATGTTGTAGGGTAGTAGTTCGGAATAGCTAGCATTGAATTATTGAATCACAAGATCATGACGATAGCTGTCAAACCTTTAGATAATACCCATCAATTCACCGCAAATAATTCCTAAACTCGCTGCAATTGCTTTTTCTCAGCGGTTTATACTGTGCCAGACATTAGTCGTAATTATCTACTCAATTATAAGTTAATGCAGCGATCTACAAAAATCGTTGGAAAAAATATTATTTGCAGCAATTTTTTTCCCTCCTAATACAGTAAAAAATCACTACAAATAAGATTCGGAATTCTGCCTAAATTTGTTGGGAAAAACTATTTGTAACGATTTTCTGCCGTCACAAAAAAAAAAAAAAAAAAAAATACCGCAAATAGTATCATTTCTCCCAACGTGTTCGAAAGTCGCCGTAGTTAATACTTTTTCCGGCGATTCATATCGCCGCAAATTTTAGTCTTTCGGCGATTTTAGTTCGCCACTAATAATATAGTATCCTTTTAAGTTCTTTTGCGGCGAACATAGTTCGCCGAAAAAGAATATTACTAGCAATTTTATAATCGCTGAGAAAAAAGATTTTTGTATTCAAACTTTTCTCGTCGAACTATATTCGCCGCAAAAAGATTTTTTAATTACAACGATTATTGGCAGCGATATATAAAGCGTCGCAAATGCCCTATTATTCCTGCTACCAGGATAGTATGCAAATACTATCCTAGTCCAACTCACTTACAATATTACCAAATACTACTATACATCGTATGATAAACTAAATAATAGACAAAATCCAAATACTTGTAACCATAATAGCATATATATATAAATTCAATCATCCATCCAATACAGCAGTACATCAGCCCCTTTTAAGGTTACTATACACTGGCATCTGATGCATTAATGGAAGGCAATTAAGTACTACAAATCGGAGTAGCTATATAATGTCTCTTAGAAGCATAAACATCCACGACTAATGCTGGGGAACCCAGTTAATATTTGCTTTAAACATTGGTGGCCGGGTGGAACATCCGCAACTTTGCTGAACCATGCGCACATTGTATTAGTGGATAACCTGGTGATCGAGTGGCAAACATCCAGGTTCCGGAGTTGGAAATCCAAGTATACATTCGCTAGGGGCAAAAGAAAAATCCAAGTTGAAAATCTCCAAAGTGACAATTTAGAGATAACATAATCTGCACATGAACAATAGCAGAAATTTTCATTACAAATATTATTTAAAACCTTTTTCTACATTAATCTTCTAGAATCTCAGCCCAAACCAAACTTGTGATATAATATAACAAGCAAGCCAGATGCTACTTCAATGTTTTTTGCACTAAATACCTGTCTCTACTTGTAAGTATTTTGCACTAAAATATAAGTACATGTCGCTACTTATATGTATTTTGCACTAACATGTTAATAACACCAACCTACATTTGCTGTTGTTGGATAGAAGAAAATAATGCAAATATCAGTACTCTAAGTACCCCAATTAGGACTAATAATTAGCACTGATAATGTAATTAATTGGTTTATAAAATTTTCTTATCGGCGGACGAACTTCTTTATCCGCAGAAGAAAGAGATTAGAGTAAACTTGTAACTTACATGAACTAGTCTTTCGTACAAGAATTGCTCACCTCCTAGCCTGCCTTTGCTAATCATCATCCGTTATATGATAGACTCGGAAGTTGGCGTCCATTTTTCCCTATACGTATTTATAACCCAAGTGAGATCAATGAAGATCAATACAAACAAAATAATTTGCCGGCCTGCTCTTGTGTATGTTTATAATCTATAGATGCATCGCTTTGAATGATTAATTTTATCGTACCATGATCTCTAGTTGAAATATTGACGCCGAACATAATTGTGATTATTCTATAGGCTAATTTCAACATATAATTCACATGGAATGAAGATAAGAGAAACGCCCAAAACTCAGAAAAAACGACTTTGATGTTCAATTCGAAATTGCTAGAATTCAAGAATCCCAAATCAACCCACAAACCGGGTTGTAATAGCTGAAAATCGACTATATAAGAATTTTATCAAAAAAATAAAAATTCCAATAATCACACAAAAAATAAATACATAATAAAATAAGTAATCCACCAAAAATCTAGCTCAAATCGAGTTTAGAATCGCTTTCTAAACGATAAATGAAATATTATCATAAACGAAAAAAATAACTAAAAATAGGGATTCAGAGCGGAAAATAGTGGAATTTGGCCTTGAAAATGATGTACACCAATGTCCACGACGTGCGCGCCGAAAAGAACTTTTCGAATTGGGGTCATATGCGTGATTTTGATACCCGTAGTCAAAATTATGCCCAAAATACCGAAACGTGCCCAAAACTGTCGCATACAATGAAAGATCACAATTTTCTGCCATCTTTGTGCTGATCTACTGCCTCAAAGTATTTCAACATAGTCAACGTGCAATCTGACAACTCAACATCATCTGACTCAGATCCTCCTGCATCAAATGAACTCTTTATGAGTAATGGAGATTAGTAGTTATCAATAGATTCAAAACTCCACGATCAACAACGTGGATGTCGTTGTTGCTACTAGCATATGCGACTCCACCCATGTCGTCGATAAACAAGTTTACTTTTTGCACATTCTTTTTGTCTGCTGCATTGTTCTGTTGGAAGATTCTCAATATGAAATTTGTAGTAGAAACCAACATTTGTCTACTGTACACAGATCCAATATCCTTATCGAAGCGAGGCCCGCTTGGAGTATTCCCGACAGCATTTGTGACAGTGTAGTCAACCGCATAGATGCCTTGAATGGCTGCTAGGATCACCAGGAAAGAGACGAGGAAAAGGTGGTGAGCCATGGCTATCTTGTCATGCTTTGCTTTTCTTTAATTTTTTTAGGTTGTTTTGTGCATGATAAACGTAGTGGTGCTCTGATTTATATAGGTGATTAGATTTTTCAGCAGGTTGCAAAGTGGTCTTCGAACTACTTGCAAATTAGTAGGGGCATTGGGCAAGCCGTGGTGAATACAGATACAATAATGTTATTTTTTAGCAAACACAATATGCTGAACAATTATGGGGTAAATTGTTATGGTAAAAAATTGATAGTTTTAATAAAAATCAGTATTAGAATTTACAATATGTACTACCGATTTGCAATTTTTTGCAAGTTTTAATAAAAATTAGTAGTATTATCCTTATCAGTACTACCAATTTTTTTAACTATATTACTATAAAGAAAAAAAACTTTATCTATAGTATTATATATTTTTTAAATTTTAAAGTGATTTATTAAATCAGAAATTTATATATATATATATATATTACACGTACACCACTATGATCTTATTTTTATCACATTTTTTATCTCCTTAAATCATTTTTTATTTTTTAAAAAACAAGTCAAAAGATAATTCATAGACAATATTTGATCATTACCCTAAAAAAGTAATCTTTAATCATTTTATTTATCCGGATTATACTTTCAAAAGTATCCTTTGCGTGAATACTGTTTATTTTTATTTTTTTCCTGTTTTTGATGAAGCTGTTTCACCTTATTTGGCTTTTTGCATTTTTTTTCCTTTTAATTTTTAGAGAAGGTTACATACACAAAGATAATATATAAAAATAAATTTATAAATTGATGTAGTTTCATGTGTGATCTATTAATTCTATTTTATAATAAAAATAATTTTACAATCTGACATATTGCATCAAGTCACATCAGTAATTTGTGAGTTTATTTTTAAATAATTTCTTTGTAACTAAAATATTCCCTAAATTTTATGTGTTATTACGAAAACTTTTATACAAGAGACCAAAAAAACCAAAAACCGACCCAGCATCCCTTCCCCTGCCAAATTAAAACCATCGACGCCATAGAGATCGATGCACAGATTGCGTAATTCACACTGTGATATATCATTCAATATTCATATTTATCAGTATTCTAATTCATTCAAAGCTATATATAGGCTTATAGCTCATGGAATATTTGCACGCACGCGCACACACACACAACAGATGAGCATCAATTTTGTTAATACGTACGACCATGATAAATGATGATGATCAAATAAACATTAATACATATCGGATCATCTTATTCATATTAATTAATATCATTATATCATGATCAGCTAGCTAGCTGTATATAAAAGAAATAAAACGCTAGCTCATGTATATATAGCGTGCGTACGTACGTACGTACTATGGATCGATGTCTAATTTCCTGCATACTTGGCCTTGTACTCACTCCAAAGCTCATCAGCTGACTTCCCCAGCAGATCTACGAAGTATCTATCGTTATAACCAGCTTTCATCATTTTGTTGAGTTCTGCCACAAATCCATTCCTAAGATCATTGCAGTAGTCTAGAAACCTTGCTGTCACCGATTAGCCCTGGTCCCAATGGTCGCCGCCTCCTGGCTGCACCCAGCCACTATTAGGCACGTAATTAGCCTTCAACCTCACAAAATCCGCTATCCCTTCACTTACGTTGCCAGACCGATATGTACCATAATCATGCCATTGCCATACGTGCACCATTTCATGATAAAGCACCCCATTGAAGTCGGTCTTGATCATATCACCCATTATGCGTTGGATATAGTCATCACCAACGTGAATTTCATAATTATTTCCATTGCTGATGGTAGTGTAAGCAATTTTGTCCGGTTCCATGTCATCGACGAACAGGGGCACACGCTGGACGCTCTTCCTGTCAGCCTCGTTGCTTTGTTGGAAAATGTTCCAGATGAAGTTGGAGGCAGACTCCATTGTTTGTCTCGTATACTCGACGCCAAGTTGATTATTGAAAGTGACGCCGCCTGGGGTTGTTTCGGCCCGGTTACTGACAATGAACTCCACCGCTTGGGTACCATGCAGGGCGGGTGCTAGGAGTAGAAGAGAGGAAAGAAAGATGAGAGAGAGTTGAGCCGCCATGGTTTCAGCTATTTTGTAAGTCAGGCATACGATTGAAGTGACTTCCAATTTATGTTCTTGGTCTAGTACTGCTTATATATTATAGGGTTGGCCGATCGATGATCATTTGGTTCCGTAAGCAAGTGGGCTTTTGGCCACGCGGTATAGGGCGTGTACGTACTTAAGGGTGCGGCTACTCTGCCGCCCCTTCTTGACCGCTGGGCTTACCGCCCAGCGTAAACTAGTTTTTTTTTTTTTTTCTTTTTTCTTTTCACATTTTTTTAATATATTTAAATACATTTAAAAAATAAAAAAAATACATCAATACATTTAAAATCACTTCCTTAATCATTAAGTAAAAAAAAATAATAATAAAAAAATAAAAAAAGATAAGTGGTCAAATAGAGGTGTCAAATTGAGTGGGCATAGTAGTATTTTCCTATTAGTAATTACTTTGAATTTTTGTCGGACGTTACAACTTGGAAGCTCCGCGGAAGCTACATGCATGCAGACTAGCTAGGATGACTTGTCCTCGTTATGACGTTTACGTATTTTCTTTTAAAAAAAATCAAGTAGTTAGTAATTTATCACAATCAACAATTAAATTTAATATTGCTTGTACACGAAAATTATAGAGATAATAAAAGAATAAATATTATTACTGATATCAATTTTTATTAATAAAGATATTTGCACCTTTAAAACTAAACTAAAATCGGTTCTCAAGATATTTTTCAAACAATTGAGGTCATTAATGCTCTAGATCATCGATATGTTGCTTAATTCACGGTTTGAAACCGGCTTGATCTGCACTTAGTTTAGATTGATTGAAGGCATTGTGCATGGCTTTAATTTTTTTCCGCAAAAAGTTTGTGGATTAATATCCTTTGTGGATTACAACCGTTTCGTTTTGAATTGAGAGTTGATTTGAGATCACCTCATTATTATTCATAAATTTTAACTCACAAATTTTATTATTATGCATAAACTTTCTTAATTTACTTCTCAATCCAAACAAAAATTTCAGTGGTGGACATTTTGTCCGTGACAGGACTATACGATTCAGTTGTTGAAATCTTCACATCTCGACGGAGACTCTAGTGGCTACTGTTTGAAAAACTCCAAACGCAAGACTTACGCAACACTTTAAAAACTCTAAATGTTAGGTAGCATCTCGTATTTACTTAATTTTTTTTTTTTTTAAATATACACAACACTTACGTACTTTCACTACAAATATCATTTATCTTTTCCTGTTATTTAGACGTTATCTTATTCTATCTTATCCAAACGAAGCTTGCTTTTAAGAGTACTCTCAATAAATTAGTTAAAGTTAAAGTATATTTTTATAAATATAAAATAAATTTAATTTTTGATTATTCTATTCCATCCATATTAGAATAGTCATTTTTTTATTATATGACAATAAAATGATATAAGATAAATTTAATTTTAACTATTCACATTGAATCTCTACATTAGATTATCAATTTATTCATATTATATATAGTAATGTGTAATTAATAATTTCAAAAATATTTTAATTTTTTAATTATGAATTTATTTTATTTTATCATATTTTACTATTTATAATATTATATTTTAATTAGTAATCATATTCTAATTATATTTTTTCAATTGTCATTTATAAATGAGAGATAAATAATTAATATAAAAGGAAGAGATAAATAATTGATATAAAATATATTTAATGTATGAATAGTTATTTTTAAATTTAAAAGTTATTTTGAAAGTAACTTTGGAATTAAATTAATTCAATGCTATTTTATATTTTAATTATTAAAGTTTTAATAGATTTAATTTTTAACTAATCTATTAAAAATGTTGTAATAGTTAAGTCTTCGGTCTTAAATAGTCAAGCCATCGTTAAAGTTGACCGGTTGCGTCTTTTAGCTGACCCAGACTTGCCGTGTCGAACTGTCGCAGCTCGCAGCTTCTTGGCACGGAACTTTAATATCTGCAGGCAATGGGCCTGGACATTTTGACCATTCTTTTCGGAGTTCAGAATAAGAAATCCCATTAATACTTGGAAGGAATTAGTACGTTGTTGGTCCGATCGAGATTATTAATTTTCGTACAGCTCTTGAAGTTGCGAAGTTGCTTCTCAAGGAACGGAGGAACTTCCAGGCCATTACTGAAGTTGTTTCGGCCATTAGAAAACTCAAGTCTGACAAAGTTTTGGGTGAATGATAGTTTGCTTGTATTGAACGAACTGTTACCATTTCTATTGTAATGTAAACGTCAACAAAGAGTAATATAATCTATTAATGTAGCCCAAGAAAACTACTGAGTCTGCCACTGGTCGATTTTCTTATAGATTTTCTTTGCTTTTGTTTAAATCTTTAATTTTGTTTCCTTTAATTAACAAGTGAAACAAAAAGCGAGCTGTATATGTACTAGCAAATCTGTTTACAGAGTGCTGCTGTATGGTGCAAGAGAAAACATTCAAAAGAAAGAGAGTAAAAACTATGCTAATCCTTTATCTGGAAGATTGATTTATCATATGAATCGGGATAGTGGAGGATAAAGCTTATTAATTTGTTAATCTCGGTGATCAGCTCAGATCAGAACAAATCTAGGACGATAAGTTCGGCAAGTCTAGGACCCTAAAATATTTTTATTGTGGTTGCTGACTGCTATTCATTTGCCATTAAATTATTTAGGTGGGGTGGTGGGAAGGGTAACCTTTGGCATAATGACATGCTTGGAGTTTTTGTTTTTCTTAATTTCTTTGTTGTTTTTTCAAAAAAAAAGAAAAAAAGATTGGCAATAGATCCTCAACTATATAGCTGGTCATTTAGTGTGTGTACGTAAGTACAAAGAGATAATTAGGCTGAAACTTTTAAGATATGTAGTGTAAGTAAGTCATTAATTATTACAATTTAGCTAACCCGTAATATTTCTTCTTGGCAAGGAACATTAATATGATCTGCAGGCAATGGGACCATTTTTTTTGGAGTTCAGAATAAGAAATCCCATTAATACATAGAAGGAATTAGTATGTTGTTGGTCCGATCGAGATTATTAATTTTCGTACAGCTTAAAATAATAGTAAGAAAACTGCCATACAATTCTCAGACTTTGCCCAACGTACGCGACTCATTTTCGAGTACTCTTTGACAGTATACGCGTGCGACTCCAATATCCATTAATATTGTCATCGATAAACAATTCAGCTCAGTTTTTATATTGTCCGTGCTGATGTTTTGCTAGAAGATGTCCTTACAACCGGATTGGACCGGACCCGATTAAGCGAGCCTTGCCAGTAGTGCTTGCAGCTCGACTACGCATTCAACTGGCCTGATGGGGCCCCTGAATGGAATGGCCGCTCCGCTATAGTGATAAAAAAAGTACATGCACATGCATTCCGTGGTGACTTGGGAATTTGGAGGATTTTGTCCAAGTCAAGACGCGTTTTTCATGAAAGACTCGTGCGATCGGTTTCGTCAGTCCACAGAGCAAGCACAGACCCCTCAGATGGTAGCTTTAGGTGACTAGGTCGCCGTCCATAAGTCCACAACGACCGTGAGTCCAGCAGCCGCGACAATGTCAATGGGACCTAGCTAATTAAAGGCCGAAAAGAACCCCCTCAATAGAAATTTGCTGGTTTTATTAGCTTACGTACTCTTCTTTTCGATTTATAATTAAATTATATATTATCAGGAGCTAGGTCCATGGATTTATTAGCAGTCACTTAAGCCGAACAGAATTTAAATTAATTATAGCAGTTAATTTTAACAGATAATTAATACAAAAAAGACAAGAGATTCATCTAAAAAGACATAAAAAACTTTGTAAATTATTTATTAATAATAAAATTCGAACAACCCCAGCGCGCGAGGTCAGTGACAGCCCCTATCCTTGAACTCAACATCTAGACAGGCCTAAGGAGTGGACGCATCTGATTGGGGTCATGCCGCATTTAATAAAAGATAAAAAAGTCATGTCACGACAGGGAGTC
Organism: Juglans regia; assembly: GCF_001411555.2. Lineage (NCBI taxonomy): Eukaryota > Viridiplantae > Streptophyta > Magnoliopsida > Fagales > Juglandaceae > Juglans > Juglans regia. The sequence continues at coordinate 1,236,467 of NC_049913.1, forward strand.
AAGCCACATTTAATAAAGCCTGAGGCTAAACACGTCACGACGTGCCTTCCATGGGTTGTCAATGGTCTCGGCTTTTATATTATTAGCTATTTTTTTAGGTTTATTCTTAATCTATAAATTTTTCTTAAAATTTAGAAAAATATGAGTAAATCGAGAAAATTTGTATAACTTTATGATGTATGATTATTTTTTTATATAGTCACGTGCAAAAAGTACATATTATTTATGCTGACATATACTGCACACTTTGCCGATCGCCACCCAGACACTAAATCCTAGTTCCGCCCCTAGTCTCCACGATCAAGTTTGACAAATTTGTTGCGCAACAGAGAGCTGGCAGGGACACACAGCCTGAGTACGGAGCAACACATCCACAATCCCCTTCCAGGGATTGCCCTCGACCTGGTATATATACCCCCTCTCTCAGTGAGGGGAGGGGTTCGGACACTTTGATGCTTTGATTTCATATCCTCATAAGGCTATAGCATACTAACTTTGGCATCGAAAGTGACCCTCACCACCTCGAAACTCTCATTCCTTCATAGTTCCAGGTGGACGAATTAGGTCGATGTAGAGTTGCTCGGGCTGTGAAACACGATATCAACAGATGGTTTTCCAAAAATGGAAAAATCTAAACTAGTGTATGAAAATTAAATACATAAATAAACAAGAATCCTACAATAAATTTGGCCAAAATAAAAATCAGAATCACTTCAAAAACTTGAAACCAAATATTTGCTAATAAGGTAATAATGAATATAAATATATAATTTGGAGAAAAATAACTAATATTATTTTGAAGTGATTTTGGAGAAAATAACAGATATATCAAATCAATTTGGGTTTGCACCATTCTCATCGAGTTGGAGAGAATTCGCCATCGACTTCTAAACTTTCTTAACTTGATTTTTTGGATGTCCAATTAGACCAATCTTTGTTTCCTTTTGTTGTATCGTCCCTATAATCATGGAAAAACCAAAATTGATTTGATCGGCTCAAAATAAAATAATATTGAACATCTTATACTCCAAAATTAAGTTTCTTTCCCACATCTCAAATCCAAAAACAAATAAATATTTTGCATAGGAGAATTTGAAAAAAAAAAAAGTCCTTAACTCCAAGAAAATCAACAGTTAATTATCTCAAAAGTTGTTCTATGATCTTCAAATTTCAAAACTTCACCAACATTTTCTTTTTCCAAATTTTAGACGTTTTTAATAAAAATAGTTACCTCATCTACTAGATTATTTTTATCAGGATAGGCATCGTAGATTGGTATAGAGTTTCATCCTATGGAAGAATGTCCATCCTCAAACTCTTCTTTCCCAGAGTAGTAAATTCAGTCAACCTCATGCAATAAATCATCGAAAAATTCAGCCTAAAGAGTACCAGAAAATTCTGGTAAATCAATTATGAAACTGATGTTCCTATGACGCTCCTCCCTACCACGATACTTCCAAAATATAGCACAATTGTGATATGGATTCTCAAAACTAGAATCGGAATTGTGACCTTCCATCTCATGATCGCCAATATCCTGCACCATTAGATGCCAGGTTAACTCTACAATCTGTCTTTGTAAATTCTCAATCATCACATCTCGAACGCTACAATCACGGTGTAGGACTTCTTTATTTGGAACCTAACCACGACGACCACGATCACCACCACTAGCCATGGAAACTGATGAGGTATAACCCCAAGAAAGATACTTAAGCTCTAATACCAACTAATGCCGGAAGAAAATTTAGATTAATTCTAACAGTTAGTTCCAAGAAATGATCAACACAAAGAAGACAAAAAAATTATCCCAAAAACACAGATAAAACTTTAAAAATTATTGATTAATAGTGAAATTTGAAATTATTTTATAAAACCCTCAAGCCTTACTTAAATAACTGCAAAATTTGAAATTATGATGGTTTTTCCAAAAATGGAAAAAACTAAATTATTGTATGAAAATTAAATACATAAATAAACAAGAGTCTTACAAGAAATTGGCAAAAAATCGAAATCATAATCACTTCTCAAACTTGAAACTAAATATTTACTAACAAAGCAAGAATGAGCATTAATATGTAATTTAGGACAAAATAACTGATATCATAAATATATGATTTGGAAAAAATTAATTGATATTATTCTAAAGTAATTTGAAAAAAAATAACTGATATCCCATATCAATTTGGGTTTGCACCAGTCTCTTCTTGAAAATAGTATTCAAGTGCACAAGCTAATTTTACGGTTCATGTACATATATATCGTTATGGCCAGCTTAGACAAAGCGTAACGAGATGTTTGACTTTGGATGAATATGAAGGGAGTTGGGGTAATTCAGATTATTCATTTCAAGAATCGGGACATATGTCATCACGCTGCATAATGACTTTTACATAAATTTTGGCATAATGACATGGAGTTTTTTATTACGGCCTGAAACAATATTGCATGCAATAATTATTAATAGCTCCTCACCACGGCTTTTTTAAATATATATATATATATATAGGAATAATGATAGGTTTACTAATCTCTTATAATCTTTTTATTATTCTATAATGTATTTGAATTTTTATTTATTTTTTATTATTTTCTTTTAAGGATTTTTTTTAACATCCTTAATCATTAATTAGAATTTAGCTAACCCATAATTCACGCCAAAGGGACTGTTCGAAGTACAGAAATTAGTAAATGAGTAATGCTAAATTTATACCCATGGATCAAAATTTGTTGGAGTTCCCATTAGAGTAATCCACGCAATAGATTTTGTTAAATCTCAAAGACCATATTACCAAGTAGTTTTAGTTTCACTCATAAGTTGGGATTGAAACTAGGAATTAATTATAATTGGTTAGATACATTGGTAATCCATCCCGTGATTTCCAGTAATCGTTCCAAAATTACTTGGAATATCTAATTGTGTCAAATGGTGGATCGATTCATATATATTTTACATGTGAACAAGGTTATAGGCCCTTGATGAATTATTTGCCATATGGGCTTTCTTACCCTACCCATCGCCACTGAGTTTGGCCCATACTAATGATTGAGGAATCCACAAGCCCAACTCAATGGTCCGCCTTTCATCAAGTACAACCCAATATTACACGATGTGTGGAAAAAGGACTTTGGATACTGATTGTGGGCCGAGTTGGCGCTGGAAGAAAGGAGCGTACGTTTGACGATTGATATAACAAATTAAGGATGTAATTCTTTAATTTTGAGATGCAGCATGCAGTTTCCTCAACTTTCCTTTTTTGACGTTGTCTCTTTAATATTCGGTTATTATATTAAATGAACCTGAATTATATTTACCTTGGCTTTGAGATCCCAAATCAATGCATGCCTAGTACTGGTATTTGGAGCGAACCCTAAAATCATAATTAGGGTAACCTACAGGTAAACTAGTACTCCCAATCTCCGGCCCATATATATGCAATTTCCCATGAATATTGCTCGATCGACAGGCCGTTCTTGTAAGTGTTTCTAAAATCATATCATGCAACGATTAAGATTACCAAAAATAGAACAAACCAGCTCAAAATTGAGTAATAATATACACGCAATATATTACACAATAACATTATAAAATAATGTTATTTTTATAAAAATATTCTATAGTTGTTACGAATCATCTTCCCTCAAAATTTAAGCAAAACGTACAAAAGTACTAACGTTACACTGTTTCAGTGACATGTCAAATCCGAAATCATAAATATTGACTGATGAGATTTCGACAAAATAGAATGGAAAACTACAAAATATAAAAACCGAAAGAGGAGTACTCATGTATACATTCCAACTTACCTCTTTGACATAAATTCCTTATATCCCTATAAAACTTGCTGTCTTCCTTTTACGGATCAGCAACTGCAAGTTTGCGATTATATTATATGTTTATTTTTATTTTTTTTCCTGATCAAGTGGTTATATTATATGTTGATTCAGACGAAGTCGGTCGACGCCACACTTATAACTGCGTTGAATAAAGCTTATCCTGTAAAATTGTTGAACTTTTGCCTAGTTCCTTCGAGTTGATGAAAAAAAGGTTGTCGACTGCATGCATGCTTATACATTATACTCTGGTTCTGAGCATCAATGACCGCTTCCCCGACGGCTGGGTCCAGAATAAGCTTGTCTTACAGAAAAACTTTTCGTTGGCGAGGAAAAAGATTGAGCTTTGAGAGGTCTCGAGCCCTCAACATGCATGGAATAAGAGAGCAAGAGGATGAAGGAGATCGTGAAAAGGATATTTAAAGCAAATGCAAGAGAATGCCCCTTCATCGTTTTTGGCAAGGATGAATCTCGAAGGCTTAAAGGTTTTGGAATGGGAAGTCAGGAGTGAAAGGAGAGTCTAATATGTGATCTGGGAAAGCTTTGGAATGGTAGGGATAGAAAGGAACTAGATCAGTATGATATATATGGCGTGTTGCCCTTCCCATGACTAATGGAGAGGGTGTGGCAGCTTAAGGAAGGGGACGTACGTTCTTTTTGTTTGACTTTAGCTATCGTGTGTGCTGGTTGGCGGGGCAACTAGGGTGTTTTCTCACAGCTTTTCAGTTTGGAGTTTGAAAACGTAAAGCCCGGGAATTGACCTTTGAAATGCTAGGTTCTGGTGCTCGGAACAACAGATACATATGCGCGCGCACAGAGAGAGAAAGAGAAAAGGAACCGAATAAATTAATAAGTCAATTTGTCGGGCAAAACTACACTCGTACTGCTGGTGGGATCTCGTTAGGTCACGAAAGCTGCTTTCTTGCCGTGTGCACACAGAGAGAGAGAGAGAGAGAGAGAGAGAGAGAGAGATGGTCACCATTTTCCCCGACTGATAGCCTTTTGTAGGCGTAGTTTTAACTTGCATCCTATTGCATGCAGACTGCATGCTTCTGCTTATGATAAAAAAGCCCAAACAAGTATAAGATGCATGTAGATGAGAACATTACCTCGAAAAATTATGAATGGTTTCTTCCTAACCATGTGAATAATTTAAATCCAAAGTATTTTTTTTGTCAATATATAGTTAAGGATAATGATACTCTTACATTTCCTTTACTACTGTTTTATTACTTAATTTTTTTTTCCTTTTGTTCTTTGAATCTAGATTAAAAATTTGAAGAACTGACCTTCTTGCATAATTTATAAAAAGACAAATTCAATCAACCAAAGTAATCACGTAATTTAATTAAAATTTTATAAAAAATTAAATTACATGATTGAGTTTTTATAAAATTGAATTTATTTTTAATTAAATTACATGATTACGTTGGTTGATTAAATTTTTTTCTTCTAAATTATGCAAGAAGTTCATGTTATGAAATTTTTAATTCCAATTCAAATAGCAAAAAGAGAAAAAAAAAAATAACTAAATAATAAAACAGTAGCAAAGGAGATATAAGAGTATTATTACCCATAGTTTAAATCCAAATCAATCTCGGTGCATGGATAGTCTATATTGTTGCGATGAATTTGTCCAAAATTTTTTTGAAGGGGACTTGATTAATGAATTCTCATCCAATGTAATATGTGTGAGGTTCAAACCGTGTATTCAATATGCTCGGCTGTATGGATCTATGATTTTCTACTGTGCTTCCCTTTTTGCGTCATATAATCTTTTGACCGCGGACCAGTAAAGGCCAACATGCGCATGCCCTTCACGTTTCGCCCCCGTTTCCCATCTAAGTTTGTGTCTATCGTGCAATAGTAATCTTACAAACGTACGGCCGACATTTACTTAATCCCTCACAGTTAAACTATTGCTATTTAGCTGAAACATAAAGCAATGATATCAAGCTATAGTTCCCCCTGAAGTAGGTTAAAAGGGCTGGAAAACGCTATCGTCTTTAAGCCGGAAAATTGGAAAAGATATTCATTAATCTTGCGGGAAAAATATATATAGAAGTCCGTCACGTGGAACAAACAAAGAAATCTGAAGCGGGAGGTTCTTACAACGGTCAAGTCATGTGATGTGGGGTAGCACAGGTGTCAATAACTTGTGATGCGAGTTGGTCCTAAGGGGTACTCTTCTCTCATTTTCTGGGTGCCTAATTTTGAAGTCGTTGGGGTTGGGCCAAATTCGGCTGATTGATTAAGCTAAGGTTTCAGATTTCAAATATTCTGTTTCAGTAACTTGAAACCGGTTCTTTTTCGCTCACCCTGCCGTCCACTTTTTATCAAGGCAATGTTTCAAGTTTCAACACTTCAACACCTGCTGCGGCTTCAACCCGATCCTACCACAATTTATTATGTTTAAATTTGAGGGACAAATCGAGTTCCTTTGTCAAAAAATGTTTTACCACATTTATGTTTTATATACACCATTACTCTCGCAAGTCAAATCAATACATGCGGGAAAAAGTTTTCACAACTATGATCATATTACTCTATACACGTCAAATACACGGGCTTTATAATATGACGATTAATAGAACAAAGGGAACACCGACCTTTGTTCTCAAAAGAAGCTGTATTTATAGGAATAAAATTAGGACTAGGAGCCAAAAACCAACTTATATGTCAATTGATTGCAACCAGAACGAACAAACACAAAGGAAGATGATCATTCGGTCCGCCATTTCCAGTAGTTAAGAATAGAATATGCATTTGCTCAAATACTCACAATATTAATGACGAATCATGTCAATGCTTCAAGGATTTGGAAATGAGACCTTGTCAGGAAAGTCCCTTCTCATGGGAGTTTTAAGTATCGGCGCCCATCTCTGGCTCTGAAACTTAAGCAGAATTAGAATATTTCGTTATCGACGCCATCTTTATTGGAAAATTCAAAAAAATCAATGCACTTACCGGAGTTCAATTGTAAACCTGTCCCAACCAGATTGGGATTGGTGTGGAGTTATCAAGCTGAAACTCGAGCCTAAAAAGCTTCTCTCATAAATGGGCTTGAGCTTGAGCTCTCTCTGGTTCAGCTCATGGTGGTTCAGCTCATGGGCACGCAAGCAATATTATTAAACGTATAGGCCTCCAATATATGGCTTCCGTCATCCAACTTTGGCTGATCAAATGGACTAAAGCCCGATCATTTGCATCCCCAAACCTAAAATTGAAAACAATCTGATCTTCAAGATAACATATACGAACATGAACAAGGTGGTTTTCCCCATAGCACAAAAAAGAAAAATAGCTTTAACCAAAAAATGGCAAAGATCATAATTTCATGTCTATTCTATTCCTTTTTTGGGAGAAGATTGTTTAGTCTCAACAACTGGAACACAATCCCACAGAGAAAGGGAATCAGAAATGGAGTAAATTCGGACCAACTAGACCTTACCACGATTCGTCAAGGAAAGTTTTTTTTAAGCATAAAACATGTACATATATAATTTCACAACTCACTTAGGGTATGAATTAAACCAGCACCAGAAAATCTTACCATCCCCACATTTTGCACAGGTTTTAAGGTATTTATTGCACATGAATCGCACAGCCCATCCCTTGGAAAGTGGAGTGACATGAATTGAGAAAAAATGTCACATCATAAGCAGTACTAAGTCTTCAATGACATGTGCAAGTTTCCTCCATAGTTTTCTCCAACTGATGCCTAGAAGGTTGAGTGCCACAAGGGGAAAAATCAGGACCTTAAAATTTCATCTCCTAATACAATGAGAAAATAAAGAATGGGCAAGTAAATACTAAAAATTAACGTTGCGTGAGGGAGAGAGTAAAAATAGACAATATGGAGAAATTATGCTACAAATTTAAAACTAAAACTAAACTAATCTCGTAGAGACTACAAAGATGCATATTTAGCAATGCTAGGAGGTTATGCGTTAACATATGTTCCAAAGAACCCAGAGCAGGTTCCAATATTAGTATAACCCTCACCAACAGTCCACAACTGAGAAGAAGTTCTATGTTCATCTAATAGGAAGAAAGCTATTCTATAGTCAGAATTTGTTGTCTATTTGTATTCCAACAAGAGTTGATTATAGCACATAAGTCATTTGCAGGTCATAAGATAAGAAGTAAAATTTTCAGGCATACAGCAAAAAGCACCTCTAAGGTGATTCAAGAAGCCAAATGCAAAAGTTCAAAGTAAATGCAAGATCAATATAAGAATGACAAAACCTGTCCCAACTCAAGTTGACCACAGAACGCTGATGATCAAATAACCTATATTTTGGAACACACATTTGATAACCACACAATCCTTGCTATTCTCAGAATCTGAAAAAAAAACTGACGTCTTTCTTTTCTATTTATTATTTAATTTATAAGACAAAGCCCACAGGTTAGAAATATAGTATTAGGAAACGCAATTTGGAAGTACATAAAAGGCCATAATCCTAGCAGCTCAAGGCACAAATGCATGTTGTGTGTACATAATTCTATACTTTCACTGAGTTTCACATATCAATTTCCCCTCAATTAGGGTAGGAAGACAACAGTGCAAGTTAAAGACTCATTCCATTCATCATTGTTTGGAAATAAAATCATTCTTGCAAACCAAAGGCATTAGGTATAAGCCCAACTATTATATAAAGTATCATCAATTAATTAGCATTTTGCGACGAAAAGATGCGGGCTTAAACTAGTCAATGAAATTTCTACACTCCACAGAAAAGACTAACCGCTGAGAACAAGCAAAAGGATGAAATTTATTTTATCTTTTTTTCTTTAATTTAAGTTAAAGAAGGAAAAAAAAAAAACAGAAAGTAGATGTAGGACATTTTAGATAAAGCCAGAGCAATAAACAGGAAAGTCAATGTACTAACCTGAAGGTAAGGAAACACATTGGTGTATACTTGTAGGAAAACTTCTGATTTCATTGCAAACCTGATGCACTATTTGAGTTTCAATCAATATAGGTATAGAAGAGCAAAACAAGATACTTAGGAAAAAGTTAAGAAACAATCGATCAGCAATATAGCATACAGCAAAGAAAACGAAACAGCATCATATAATATACCATTACCACATAGATAGATGGCAGAGAAATAAGAATAGTAAAAAAATTTAAACTCGGTTAAAAAGGACAAGTGGCATCATCAAAGTACCCAAGATGCGCACGACAGACACTAGCAATGAGATTCTCAGATTTCAAAAGGGCACTCAAATTTCAAATATAGTACAATCATAGATTTAACATATGTTAAACAATATAAAATCAAACACCCATGCTAAAGCTAAAAATTTATTGTATATAGCCCTGACAAACCACCAGTGCAAATTTTCAGCCATAAAAAATAACTAAATCATAATACTTACCATTTAAATGAATATTTTTTTTTATAGAATTTTAGGCACGTGCATCTGGAATACTTTTAATTAATTTGGAATATTTTGAACCACACAGGAGTTCATTTGTTTATTTATTGTACTGGGCACTTGGATTAATGGATAGTTAAGAGCCAACATCCAAAGAGGCAGTAAGCTAAATGCCGCTAATCCAGTAAGCCAGAAGGATCATAACGCACAATGAAGCTAAAAACTGTGTTTCATAAATAGCCCACACAAGACACCATGTTACAGAAGCCTCAACCACAACCTTATTTTTGCTACCCAAGAACTTAAGAATTCCCATGTGAAGAGGAAGCCAACCCCCCCAACCCAAAGAGGTTATATGAAGCAAATGAAAAGAGAATAGGACCAGCATCCACTTTTGTGCCAATGACATCATTTAAGGAATATCTGATGAATCATGTGATAAAAAAAAAGACTGTTCTTTATGTAGAAGTAAAGAATATGCATGACGAAGAGAAAGAGAGGTAGAAATCCTCAGTACAAACCTTCTAAGAAGACAAAAACAAATATAGATCTCTTCAATATCAAATTCTATCTTTCGTTTAATATACTGCTTCAGAAGGTCACACAAGTTGTAAGTAGCTTCATCCCAACTATCTCGATTTGCATCTAGTTGGTGTTTAGGTAGAGAAATCACACGTTGCAGAATTGCAGATAAAGTACCAGTAGAACCCAATTCATAATACATCTCTGCAAGAACGTTTAATATCAAACAATTGCTGACTTTGAACTTAACAACCCACTGGAGAGGAGTTCCAGCCCAAAGATTGTTCTCTGAGACACAACCCTTTGATACAGAGTGGTACTCGGCTGTCTTGGTACCTAATGATTCCAGAGGGGTTTCTTTAGAAGGTCCAGAAAGAGCATTTGAAGAAAAGTCTTGCTTCCTGTGTGCAGGAAGAAGCTGAAGTATGTCCGCTTTCACTTCTTCAGGTAACTGTTGCAAGACTGTTGCATCCACTTGGCTAAGAGACAAAGGCATCAAATCAATTTTTTGAATCCCTGAATCAGGAAGAACCACATTGTTCGATTCTGCCCCAGAAACAAGGACTGCCTGATCTTCCATAGCTATATGCTGCTTTGCCCAGCAAAAAGTAACAATGGCGAACCACTATATAAGCTAAAAATTATAATATCGTATGGATGTAAATAAAGCAAACCTGAATCTAAATTCATTTTAAACAACTGCAGTGGCAATACTGAGCAGCACTGTCCCTCTTACATATGGAACGACTCAGATAGACCATATTCATAATTCAAAACTCAACCCAATAAGTGTCACAAGCAACATCTTTGGCCCTTTTAGCATTGCATTGCAAAGGGTTGAGATGGCTTGGGAGCTACAAACATTACATTTAAAATTTCACATCCCAGAGCCTTGCACCATTTACCAAGAGAAAATCATGTCCCATTACTGGATATTCTTATCAGCATGCCCTTGTATCCTATCTTTCAGCTTAAAATTAGAATGGATGGACAGATGAAATTACGTTGAAACTTTACAAGATAAGAACCTTGGTGTTTCTCCCAACAGACAAGATGCAAACAATTTATTATGGGAATTTGAAGCTAGGAAAAATCTCCTAATAAAAACTGTATGATCGTGTGGAAGATGGATTAACAATTAAAGAAAGTTATATTAAAATTAGCAATAAATTAATAGGAGGATCACATAAGTGTGTCAATAACTGAGTTCCGTCACATAACTTTGAAAATTGCCCTTCACAGGAAATATATAGAATTAGAAAAGAGCAAATTGTTGTAAAAGGTATCCATTAAAAGCAAAACCGAAGCATACCTACATAAATTCAATAAGAAAAACATAAAATGTTACCTTATCTTCTACTGGTATTTCATGTTGAAGAAAAGGATCAGAACAGAGAACCATATGTCCCTTCTTCATTGCCCCTAAACAAATTCAGAATGTCCTTTTAGTAACTCACAGTTAGCAGAGCACTGGCTAGCTGACATTCAAGTATTAAAAAACAAAAAGGAATTCTCACCTTCTACTTGTACATGCGAATTGCTCAAAGAACTGCTAATATTTTCACTTTTGCCATTACTTTTAGTGATTAAATCAACTAACTTCCCGCTATATATATCATTCAATTCTGAAAAGATCTCGGAAGGAAGGCTCTCTAAAACTTCCTTATCAAGATGACATAATGGTGGCGGCTCTGAAACCTGGTTCAAAAAAGCTTCACCATTGGATGTATTATTGTCCATTTCAATTGAAGGCCAAACTGAACTAGCGCATATCTTTCCCAAAATTTCATTGCCTTGTCCTTCACAATCTGTAAAATGACACAATTACAAGATGCTGTGCAATTTTTTTTTTTTCATATTCAAAAATTTAAAAAAAAAAAACAAAAACAAAAAAAAAAAAAGAGGGATATTAAAAACAATTATGACAAGGAAACAATTTCCAGCTGTCTAGTTAAGCCCAACATGCTGCCTTCGTTTATTGGATAAGAGCTTTGTTTTGAGAGGACAAGGGCTTTAAATCAGTTGCTTGTGATGAGATGTGGGCAGCAATTATCAAGCAACAAGTTTGTTATATTGAGTATTGTAAATACTTTCTTCGGGATGAAAAACAACATCAATGAAGATGTGTCATGCCTAATATCTTCTAACCTGCTTCAAATTTTCACAACTGATTTAAACCAAGAACACTGAAAATTTTTCAGATGAATATAATCCAATTGGACCAAATAACTATCAGTCACATAAGGTAGCCCAAAGGAGAAAACAGAAATACTTTTTTTTTATAAGTAAAAACAAAATTACTAAAAATAACACAAGGCCCATACTTTAGAACCAATAATACATATTAAAAATGTTCCACAACTAGAAAAGCAATATGAAACCTCAATGAACATAATACTCCAATTGTTAAAAAATGATCCAGTACTATATTTAACCACAGATATTTAGTATAACTGGATTGCTAAACTTTTAGAGGATTGAAAAAAAGATCAACTTTCTGTTTGTGTGTGCTATAGGAAGCAAAACACAATCATAATAATTCAGCCTCTTGGTGTTCCAAAAACTGGTTAGCAAGAGAACACCAAAACAAATGCGAACAGTGATATAAATGGTAATAAATTACTGGGTGTTTGTCAAGTATACAAGATTAGAATGATAACTTCCAGTTACCTGTATCAGATCTCACTAATGCAGTGCAACTGTTATTGCATGCCTCTTCTGTACTTGCTGCGGCAGAGGAAAGCCATGACTTCAAAGAATTTCTCTCCAACCCTTCAAACAACGAAGTAACAACCAGTTTCACAATCAGATAATAAAATAATGCAGCTTTCCTGGGAAGAGGATGTAGACCTCATTTACTCTTGCAACATGCACAACTTACAACATTAATGGCTAATGTGATAAGAATAACTATATAGGGACTACAGTAAAAAGGTACAACACATACCTTGCTTCAAACTACCTGCACTTTCAAGCCTGGAAACTTGCAAGCCGATACCACGAATCTCCTTGACATCTATGTAAAAGCAACGAAAAGGTAATCATGAAGATGTTCAAAAGAACAAAGCTTGTTTAATGGAAACCCTATCCAATAGTAAAACTAACTGTAAAACTCATGTTACTACTATCAAGAAAGATGCAATAATAAAACTAAGGGGTTGTTTGGGAAACACATCCCGTCTCATCTTGTCTCATCTAATCTCATAATTTCTCATAATTTCCTTCCCAAACATCACTCAAACACACACTTTTCAATTTCAAACATTCAACTTTTTCATCTGATCATTACCTAATCATTACAGCTTTCCCAAACTTCCAAACAAAACACAAAAAATAATTTAACTTTTTCAAATCCCTAAACAAAAATAATATTAAAAAAAATTATATTCTAACAATATTTTAACTTTATAATATTTTTATTCAACTTTTTCTCTCTCATTTCCCAAAGCCCCATAAAACATCTTAACTTAAACAATTTCACTACTATTCACATATTTCTCATCTCATCTCATTCCCCAAGCATCCCCTAAGACAAAACCTTAGAATACAGTTTAACTATCATCAAGAAGATGCTGAGAAGAGGTAACCGGTTGTAATGATTAGAAGACATGAACTCTCATGCCATGTAGCAGTCAATAATACCAGTCAAGATCTGTTTCCAACCCCCAGTCCAACCTATACAGGTGCCTAACTAAAAAACAAACCGACACACCTATACCAGTTACAACTGTCTTCGAGGAATTTTTTTGTAATTTTGTCCACAAAAATCAAATTCTAATCCCAATTTTCCCAAACCTTCACATATTGAAATAAACAAAATAAGGATTTTTATCTTTAGCAGACATATTATGTTCTCTCCAATGCAACAAATGCAAGGAAAATTAATGAAAAGCACTTGACCTCCATGATTCATGTATAAAGAGTTTTCAATGCGAAGAACTTCTTTTCATATGGGAAAAAACGAAAGAAAAGAAGGCAAAAACTTTATCTTGGAAAAAGATTAGTCACCTTGTGAAATGCAGAGGCAAATGAGGGGGGAGAGGGCGATGGGGAGGGAGGGAGGGAGGGAGAGAGAGAGAGAGAGAGAGTTTTTGTTTAATCAAAAAAGTAAGTTCTATATAAAGAGCACAAAGGCAAGCTAACTTACCCAAGTGGAAGTACCCAAAAAGCTGCTTTGATATCCTTTGAAGCACTTCCACATCATCAGTAGCAACTGGAACCTATTGAAACATCAATGATCTTTAGACACATCTCCAAAGACAATCATTTAACGGTACAAGCATAGCAATATATCCACACGTGGATACACAAATAGAAATATACTATCTACCGTAGTGGAGTGGCTCAGGTTTTCACAGTCTCCACAGCCCATATACTTTATAGGCTCCTCAGCATCTTTTCTTCTCTTTTTTATCTAAGATCATTGCATGCCAAGAATTTCACATTACTTCAAAATATATCCAAGACAAACTAAACTCTTATGGAATTAAAAGCAAGACATAACAAAAGAACCATTCAGCCTGAACCCACTCAAAGCAATTAATCATTTTGACTGATAAGTTTTAGGAAAATACAATAGCATGGTACCTTAAGGGTAAAAGTGCGCCCTTGCACTCCACATCCATGCAAGCGTAATGAAACCTCTTTGCAAAGATTTGAGAGGAAGTTTTGACTCTGAAAAAACTAATATGTCAATTCACTAACTATTCAAGCCTATTGTAAACAAAAATACGAAATTAGCTTGAAAGTGCATCAGAATACGAACATCTTTCACATCCTTAAACCTCACACCCCAATTCACTTCGGCACCAATAGACTTGCTTACCTGCAGAACACATTTTCTGATAAGCAAGGCCACAATGACGGTAAATGAAATAACACAGAAGAAATAAGGTTGATCTGGACAAGAAAGCTAAATTCAAGTCAGTTTGCTTCTATGGCAGTGGTACCTCTTAAATTTAGCACAATTAAAGTCCACCGTCACAAGGTGTTTAAACTATAAAAGGGTCCGTGAGGTTTTTTGCTGAAGCATTAGATGAAGATAGGTGATATATAATTTTATAAGCCTCAGCAATCTATAACTAAAAAGTTCAGACAAGATCGTATCTTAGTCTCCAATATGATACTTTAACCAACTGCATTTTACACCCAAGCACTCCACCTAAATAATAGAAAAATATTGATAAAAGCAGACCTTCATTTGAAAAAATGCAGAGAACTAACATGATAGCCATTACATAGATTTGAAATATTATTTGGCTATCTCAAGCATAAACTGAAAAGAAAAAATATCCATTTAAACTGAAAGCTATGTGGTTGATCAAAATCATGTTCTTTGCCAAACCTGAATCACCCCAACTAACCGATCATCTACTCCTCTGCTATAATCCCATAGCATCTCCCCAGTTTTCATTCCAAAGTCCTTTTGAAGAGACTCCTGGAGATGCCAAAAAGGTGAGTAGTAATACAAATAACCATATGCAAATAATAGATATAAAATAGTTATTCACTGCATAAGATAATAAAAACTGTAGAGAATATAAATAAACCTCGGAGATTAATGTCTGGCAGGGGTGTATTCAAGAAAGATAGCTGATTAGAATATAATATCTAACAGATGGCTTATAGAAATTATTCGCTCTTATGATAGCCAAGGAAGAAAAATTGATTCACCCATGACCCAAAGACTTCTAGAAAGATAAGCAATTCGTGAAGTTCTTGAGTGTAGTGAAAACAACAATAAATTGTCGCTTCAGTTCTGCCTAAGTGCTGACATGACACATTTAAAGCACCCTATAAACCCCACTGAAGAAATATAATAAAATATCAAATCTTCTCAGTTCTCTAAGGACTTAATTTGTGCTATCGGGAGGTAGGCTTCTCCCAGGATTAGTAGAAACCTTAAGAATCCAATGACAATTCAAACTTTAAGCTTTTTAAACGCCTTCCTGAATTGAAAAGAATGTCAAGAGAATTAAACCTGATAACCAGCATTGTTTACTCAAAACGGATAAAATTTATCATATGAAAATTATGCAGCAACTTTTATGCATTAAAATCTTCAGAATGATTAGTTTTGAATGAGGGCATCCTAGCTCAAGAAAGAACAAGTAGAGCTCAATAATCAATCGAGCTGGATAAAGGACCTTGGATATCATACGCAGTTGTCCACAAGTCCAAACATTGTGCTTCTTCAACTTCTCCTCTAGAACATGCCCAATTCCTGGAAGTGCCTTGATTGGAAGTTGACTCAAATGATCATCCACCTGAAATTCACAGACAATAATAGATATAGATATAAGATGAGATAAAGTTTATGAAGATAGGGCATCCAAAGGTCACAAACTTAATCAGGGATCCTTTGTCTTTAAAGAGAGCAAAAGTGAGCAAGAAACCAAATATTCAAACTTTGCCTCCATGCCCCGTATCAACCTCTACATGTTATTAGTTTAAATCTCGACTTATAGAAAAATTAAAAAATTAAAAAAAAAAAAAAAAAGGAAGGTTTAAATCTCAAGTACATAAATAACTCAACAAATACCTAATTACTTAAAAAAATAAAAACTAAGTTTGAAGTAGTTCTTGAACAGACAAGCAGAGCTGCTCAATTAAAGTTAAAACAGCTGCCAAAAAATGAGATAATTCACAAGACTCACTGTGGACATAAATAATGAGGGAGAAAAGAAAAAAGGTGTTGAACCCAAAAAAAACAATGGAATTAAATATGATGCTAACACATATATATACATAAAAATTTCCTACGACATACCCTTTCAGGAGGAATGAAAAATTGACCATCTGGTTTTGCAGTTCTTGTGGCAAGACGAGCCATAAGCATATTCCCTGCAATCCCAGCACTAGCAGTGCATCGGGTAGTCTCGATAACCTCTTTTCTTATTCTTGAAGCTAGAATTTGGGGATCCTCCACCGAGTCTGTGAAGTCTAAAAATGCTTCATCACAGCTTACAGCCTACATTGAACAGCAGTTAATGTATTAACAGGGTGGCAAGTCAGAACTGATGTTCACTGAATGAACGCATTTCCGCAAGCAAACCTGCACTTTGTTGCAGTGCTTATGCAATATATTGTAGAACTGATCGGCTACCTGCAAATTGTCCAACAGATTATACACTTCCAATAACCCCACTCAACAGCTATTCAAAACAAAACAAAAGAAAGGAGGATAAAAAAATCAAAAGATACACAAGAGAAGATGAAATTAGACAGGCAACTTTCTTCATCAGTGAGCAATTCATTTGAAAAGGAAAAATAGATGCTCCAATGTATAGCTTACTCCTAACCTCCTCGTAAGCTTCAAAGTTGTATGGGAAAATGACTAAGTGGGGACAACGAGCCTTAGCATCTCTGACAAACATTCCAGCCCTAATTCCTATAAGAACAACAATAAGAAGAAAAAAACCCCTCTGAGAGACTGTCAAGGAGAATTGAGATAAAAGAAATTAGCAGAAACCAACCATAATCTCGAGCAGGGTAGTTTGCAGAAGAAATTTCAGCAGTTCCCTTTGGGTTATCTGAATGGCATACTGCTACAGGTTTATCCTTCAATTCAGGACGGTCCCTGATGACCACCGAGACAAAGAAACAGTCCTGGAACGATAAATCAGCGTCATGGCACAACTACAAATACACGGTAGAAGAAAAAATTTCATCCATTCTTATAGGATCCAATATCACATCATCCCAGAATAAGTGAATTAAAAAAAACGAAATATACTTTGTTAAAAGGAAAATAATAAATATGCAAAAGGTACAGTTACAACTTCAACTACCAAGGGCATGGAGATTACCATGTCAACATGCACAATGGCAGTCTTTTGAGCAGAGGCTTCAATATTGGAACTTCTGCACTTAAACCCATTAGATAAGCTAGAAAAACGCTTCCGGTATCGATTTCTCCAGGTTCCTATGAAGTGCAGCCTTGAGTTCTGCAGAATGCTAAACTTGCTCAATATATAACCAAAAGTTTGCAATGGAATTTGTCTACGAAATCCATAAATAACTCGAGCCAACCAAATGCTCTGTTTGGTAATTTCAACAAATCAAGGAGATGAAATTATAGAAACGCATTTATTGAATTAACAGCCATATCTCTAATAGGCAATTGGAAAGCAATTCAGGACCTTGAAATAATTCTCCACAAAATTGGGATCCTCAATAGTTGAATGACGGTGATTAGAAAGCCCACTGACTGTTGAACCTGGTGAACCTGTCATATCATGATTTTCTACAAAGTTGCTGGTAGCCAATGCAGAGGATTGGTAAGGACTTGACTGCAGTTCGTTTCTAACACTTCTTTTGTTGTCTTCATCAATATTATTTGGTTTTTCCATAGTCAATTCAAAAGGCCTGCCACAACTGCTAGTTGGCTCCATGACTAATGATGCATTAGAGTTCCTATTCACAAGATTATCAGTTTCTCTACTAATTTGCCTGCTGTGCTCACTGGATTCACCCAAATCAGAAAAGTATGCATCTGTTGATGTGCCACCTTTAAAGAAAGAACCTTCAGGTTTAACATCCTTGGAGACTGAGCTGCTTTTCGGGGCAAAGAACGCTGACAACCTTGGCTGATTATTTGCAAGCTGGTCAAGTTGGTAAGGAACCCCTAGAGAGAGCAGAATAAATTGATTGTGAACGAAATAAAATAGGACATAGAAAGGAATTGAAAATTTAGTAGTCTAACCATATTGAGGGGACAAAACTTCCTTCTTCCATTGCATTAAGTTTAAGACTTTAAGTGGATACCTATGTTATGCATTAAAAGAAGTCCAAACCAACAAAATGCATAAACTTACAACTCAAAAGTTTGTTTGCAACAACAGAATCCAAAATCCACAAGGGTTTCACAACGGGGAGCCCACCACTGAAGGACCTGTATTGGAGTTACAAAGGGCACAATCACATTCAGTTGCTTTTCTAAAATATTTAAATTGTAGGAGTTTGAAAAAAGAAAACTGAGGTAAACCTCAAGTTCTTAAGTTTACTATCAGGAAGATTACTGCAAATGATATGGGTGACCCGGCGTCTTGAAAAATAATTCTCAAATCTTCCACCATGCTTCAGCATGTAGCCCCGCAAATCCTGAAATAGCTTACTATAAGTAAATAAGACAAAAGCCAGTTATAATAACAACTTTGCGTTCAAACCAGTAACATTGAGGGAAACAAGAAACAATAATCCAAAATTAAACAGTTTCCACCATCTGCCTCTAAATACCAAAATCCTTGGATCACAGATGGTATCTCCACATGGAAGATCAAATGAACAGCCCACCCATCAAAATAAAAATCTAGAACTAATTAGTTTAGTGTCAAACAATTCATATAATCATTTTTCCTTCATGAAAGGTACATACCATTGACTCAGACTATGAACTAGAAGAATTTAAATATAAAGGCTCTGTGTCTAGGTCTTCAATATTATCATTTTTACTACTCTAGTTTATATCTCCCAGAAACCAAGCAGACCTCAACAGAAAATAATTAGAAAGCGATTGAACCTGGCTGGAAGGAATTGTGAAACCATCAACAAAGATGGAAATTCCATGGAATATAGGCTTCCCAGAACCCGAACAACTATGTGAAGAAGTTGAAGCCTCGGCATCAAACTGGTCATGAAGTTTCCTATTCTTCTCCATCATATAACTACATTCGAATGTCAATAAAACGGTCAAAGATTGCAATCTAAACCACAACGTGTTACGATACATGAAGGAACACGAAGAGAGGACACAGTTGTTAAAGTCAAAACAGGACATGATTGCCAAAGTGATAAACGAGGACACGGTTCTACATTGCCGATTAGCATAAGAGGATCCATATTAGCTGAAGCTGACCCTATTTAACGCATAGTTGAGTTGAATATAAGAAAATCCAAATAAGTAACAAAAAAGTACAAAAGATAATAATAAAGGCGATTCAATGCATACATATATGTGATATGTATGTAGGCGCATATTAAAATCAAATAATTGTAAATTTGATCGAAAAAAATCTAATTAGTTTTAAGAGAGAGAGAGAGAGAGAGAGCGAGAGAAATATAAAAGAGCACCTGCCGAAATCGGAGAACGGGGCTTTACGGAAGGAGGAGCGAGAGGGCGGGACAGAATTGGCGCCCCAGGAGGCCGCTCCTAGGGTTTCCTGGCTGGGCTTCGCCTTCTTCTTATTGTTACCGTTGCTGTAATTGGAAGGATTAGAAGAGGTCGAATTATTGAAGCTTCTCTTGGATCTATGACCGCCGGAAGAGTTCGCAGAACGAGACGAATCCAAACTCATTTTGTTTGAAAAAGCGTACGGAGGAAGGCTTGTACCGTTCAAATGAAGCGGCAAACCGAAGCATCTGTTGATACTTGCCTTGATATGATATATGGAGTACCCAGTGGCGGTACTGATGGGTAGAAAATAGCGTTTTCGTGCTTGGGTCGACAACCAAACCTCTCCTCACATAGAAATGGGCTATATAAGGTTTGGAACTTTAGAATTGAATCTTCAATTTTTCCTGCCCAAGTGCACGTTAAGCAGGTGATGGGCTGTTTGAGCTGTTCACCAACTAGGCCCCCTCCTAGTGTTGCGCTCTGGCCTAAACAATGGACTAGATATGCGCTATATTTAAACCAGCCCAATCTTGAGATCCAATTATTTCTTTCGACGTGGCTGTTTTATATCATAAAATATTATATCCTCATAAATTCGTTTATTCATTATTTCCTTCCGTGATTTATCCTCGTCAGTATCACATTACACGTGTAGGCCGCCTGGGCCCAATAAAACTGTAAAACCTCGACGTCCCCAGTTGCCACAACCACGCAAACATTTTCCTGAGCAATTCTTCCGATAAGAAAAAAAGAATATCTTAAGCTAGAAAGTGAGAGAAAAGCGACAGTCATTAATGCAATCCAAAAACTAACAATCTCAAATCAAACACAAACGCACGCTTAGAGCCATCAGTTCCAGTACTACTGTTCCACCCCATTAGAAATTTCAAACACAAACACGGTAGCTACCTCATCCGTGGCTCCCGTTGCTTCCATGTTGGCGAACTTCCTATCACTCATCCATCCTTATAACGCCCCAAGAACCGCCAGGTTTCTTCTCCACATTTTCCTGGCTCCCAAATAGCAAAGCAATACCCACCAAATAACTCAACATAATGTTGGACATTTGGTCCTGGATATGTGAGCTTTCCAACTTAGACGAGGGGGACTCACGCAACGTCCTTGAACTCGCGAGATCCGGACAGGGTCAGGAGACTAAAATTATCCAACTCATAGCCGAGCGCGCCTCCGGGTCCAACACGGACACGCTGATGACCTTCACCATATGCTCACATGGTTTTGATTCTTCTAACGTTCAAATGACCATCTGGGTCTCCGACACTTGCCCCTTATTCTCCCCCCAACCGTTCCTCCCCCTCTTACTCCAGCTGCTCCAGGAACTGATATCCCACTCGCCAACGGCTCACGATAGCACGTGCCCCAGGTCACAACTCCAAAAGCTGAAACCGGACCCCATTTTGTGGATCATGGAATCTCACTCTCTGGAGTCGTTCTCTAGCTTTTTCAACCAAGTCTTCCTCATGCGGCTGTTCTGGCTCTGCGTATGCGACTCCCCTAGCGAGGTTGGCTCGCTTTACTTCCATTCCTTGTTGGCTCCAAACATCGAAGCCTTGTCGTGTAAGCACATGCCAGTTCTGCGAACATTTTTTATCGCAGTCGGTGTGGATGTCGAGCAGTGCTTCATGCGCAGCCTAGGCTACATGATAACAAAATGGTTGATCTTGAAAGAGTTGGGCGTAGGATTGCAAACGTTAACACCAGATCAGAACCTTGGATTTTCTTATGCTACGGAGGCCCATGGGTTTTGGGTACTGAAGGGTTACGCACCGGTGCTGGGAATGAAACTCGCGCGTTATAAAGGTCATAAATATCGGTTTCCTGTTATAGAAGCGAAAGAATCAGTGATAAGATACGCTCTTGCGCACCAGCAATTGGAGGCCGTTATTCAGTTTGAATATTCGGTTACATTCTACGATGGGTTTCTTCAGGTGAACACGCGTGTCGATAACATACGACTCCACGTGGCAAAGCTGGGATTTAATGAAAACGAAAATGTGCATTATGCAGAAGAGAGGCATTTCCCGTCGAGGATTCGGTTTTGGGTCGGTCCGGAAGTTGGGGCAACGTACGTGGCCGGAGTGAGCTTGGGTCGGTCCACGAACAACGGAGAGAAAGAAATGGAAACGCAAAAAATAGTGAAGGGTAGTTTTGAAAAATCAAAGGTTCAGAGTGTGAAAGCCGTGGCAAGAACATCGACGAGGACGCGGACGAAGAATTGGAGGTGGGACCAAGACACTGAGGGAAACGCAGCAATCTTCGATGCGGTTTTAAACGACGACATGACGGGTCTTGAAGCAGCCACGTGGAAGCCACATAGTGGTGTTACTAGTAAATCGAGGCATGGCCTTCAAAATCGATATGCCGGAGCGAATAGGCCGTTTACGAAAACCGGGGGATTGGTATTTGCGGGGGATGTGTATGGAGAGGGAGTAAGTTGGAGGCTGAGCAAAGAGATGGAAGGGAGTGTGTTGAAGTGGAGGATAGGAGGCCAAGTTTGGCTAAGTTACTTGCCTAATGAGGTAAAGAGTTCATATTTTGAGACGAGGTGCGTGGAGTGGTGTGATGAGGTTGATTTGCCTTTGATTCGCGATAAATCGAGCTTGTAAGAAAGCCTTATGATTATGTAAAATTAATTGATGCAATAAAGGTTTACATGTTTTAGTACTCTGGTTCGATGTGCATGCTTATTATTAACATATGATATTTTTATAATTAACGTATTATCCCACAATTTTAAGTTTGTTTTTCTAAAATTATGTTTTAGATCGTGAAAGTTGGACCAGCCCAAGTTTTGAACGAACGCGTATGTACACCACAATTAGAGATCATGGCACCCATGCATGTTCTAGTAGTAATTGGTGATATTCTTGTTAATGTCGTGTTTCATAGTCTAGGTAATTCAGCAATTTCTCTTAAAGGCCTACAAGATTAACTAAGAGAAGGTTTGGGGTGATAAGAGACATCTCCAATACCTAAATTAAAATAATATTTTTTGTGTGGAGAGTGCTAGGAGAAAAATGGTCAAATCCCTTTACCTGACCCTGGGACATACTTATATACCTAGTCGTGATGGTTCTCGCCCACTGGTAGTAGATCGTACAAGGACATACTAAGCTTTGTACTAGTGGCAAGGTCCCCCTCTGTCATATCAATCGTCGCCTTACCGTATTGTACGTGGGTTTCCAGTTTATCCCTTATTATAGATGAAGGGGAGGTGCTCACACTGTCGTGGTTACAGAAGTGAATGGACTTCGGGTTTTAACCTTGCATGCTGGTCCTTCTGGGCAGTGTGCCCGTTGTTCAGCCGTATGGGTTGTGGCTAAGGTAGTTGACGTGACTTGTTACCATATCTGATGGGCTTTCTCGAGCCTAATTCAGCCCTCCTTCTTAATTATTTATGCACTGGACTATCCATAGGCCGACTTAGGCCCCGAGGGGAATAAATCCTACGAGGCCTAAGGTGGGAAATAAACTTCCCTCTTAATTCCTATTTATATAGTTCATGTGTCCATGCTTAAGGACCACTAGATTTGACTCATTTGAGACTTCTTATAAAAAAAGAAATGCATTACTTAAAATTCTAAAAACAAACTACAAAGTGTATATCACCAAGCACGATGGATTATTTTTCGCAGATTTAGACTAGGAGACAAAAAAATAAAAAAATTAAGAAAGCAAATACAATAAGCCCCCCGTTTGGATTGTAAGATGATTTCATATCATATCATATCACCTAATCTCATCGCATCTCATCTTATATTAATATTCAAATATCACAAACAAAAATACAAATACTTTTCAATTTCATCTAATCATTATAATTTTTCTAAACTTATAAATAAAATACAAAAAACAATTCATTTTGTTCTAATCCCAAAATAAAAATAATGAATTTTGTTATACATCAGTCACTATTTACCCCCGCACCCCATACCTTATGTCTTTTTTTTTTCATAAAGTGTGAGTAGTAAATAGTAGATGATGAGAAGAATTATTATTTTTTAAAACTCTATAAAACATCTTAACTCAAACTATTTAACTACCATTCACAAAATTTATCCAAAAATATATATATACTATTCACAAACTATTTTAATACTATTTATAAATTTTTCTTCTCAACATTCAAATGAGATCTAAATCACAAAGATGAATATGAAAAATATGTATGCTGAGTCAACACTCGAAATTTGGTCTAAATACATACAAATAAATAATAATACGACTTTTTATCTTGTCTGTATTATTGTCGATCAATATAATCCATTCAAAATAATTTTATAAGTCAATTAATCAAATAAGAAAGTTATTTAAGATACCACATTTAAGATAAAAAATAATAATATTTATTGTAAATGGTATGATTGATGCGGTATCGTTGTTGCATCGAGAAATAATGTATCCACAGAAGACTTATAGTGACAAAAGCTATCGAATATTTGTGTTTATTTATTTTTTAGTATTGTATTTTTTATTTTTTTATATTCTTTTTTTTAAATACATTAAAAGAATGCTTTAAAAAAATAAAAATAAAAATTGCCCTAGCGGCTTCCTATTGCATTAAGTTACAGTTACTGCTTGTTGGATACGAGTTGCGGGATGGTTAGAGTTGAGCCAAAATTTGAAAATTCAACTCGGTCTCTAATTCCGTACTGATTCTGCTCTGGCTCCACTTCGATAAGTCGGAATCGGAATTTTTTTAACCAAAAATGTCGGAGTTGGAGGTTACAATGTACCGACTCCAACTTTAACTTCGTTTCGACTCCGATATTGTATATATTTAAATATATTAATCATATATATTTTATATAACTATAATTTATATAGCTACTTAAATTCAATAATATATTAATATGAGTAAATTATTATAAATTAATATGCTTGTACTATAATATAAATTGACTAAATTAACTAATAATAGTTTAGTATATGTAAACACCATACTAGTAACTATTACTACCATGTAATATTAATGAATAATAACAATTAATGTATAATAATATCTAATATTAATTATATAATAACTAATATATAATAACATTTAATACTAATGTTATGTATAAATATAAATTTATAAATTTATAATAACATGTAATACTGATATATAAACATTAACATATAATAACATATAATACTAATATATAATAATATTAATTTGTACAATTATTTATTTTTTCAGTTTTGGTTATGTTTTAATAAAATTGAAATTGAAATTGAAAAAATATTTAAAAAAAAAACTGAAATTTGGAAGCCTGAATCATATTAGTGAGAGTATAAAATTATCAAATTGAAATTTTAAATAAGCTAAAAAAAAAATTTCAAATCTGACTCCACTCCGAAAAGTCAAGTCAGCTCAAAAGCAATGTGAATCGAAGACGGAGTCACTCCATAGATAAAAACTGGAGAACGGTCTGGCTGTTAAGTAAATGATAGCAGCCCTCCAATCACAGCGCGACACGTAGGCGACTTATTGTGAAATTTTTACATCTGCAGACACCCGATCATTCAATTTATTATACCTTCCTCACTCTTGTATTTGTTTGCCCTTACTACTTCTTCCTGAGGAACCCTCGAACTCAACATCTCAACACTGCCATCCCGCACGGCGCTCGACCCTGACGGTGGCGAATCTCAACCCAGACAGTGGCGGTGACCCAGATGGTGGCGGTGTCCTGAGATGAATGTTCAAACCAATGTTTGTGCGTTTCTCGTGAATTCTCCCTTTTTGCTCTAAATATATTGAAGGACGACAACCTCAGTAGGTTTCCTAATTAAAGAACACCAAAACCAAGATTAGAAAGAAAAAACTTGGAAAATTATTTATCCCCAGTTTTGGTTTAACCCTATTCAAGATAGAGATAAATCCATTAAATTGTTTATACGTAAAAAACATCAAACCCAAAAGTTCAAGACTCATTTTGAATATTGCAATTGTGCTTTTCTCTGTTCATACAGAATCTCATCGAAGCATATACACAAACTCTCTTCTCTACTATCTACATACAAATCAATACCTAGTACAAATCAATATATATATAAATCTGTGGCCAAAATCTGGTGGTTTGATTCTTTACTGAAGTGGTAACTTGCTTCGACGTCGGAATTAGATGGTGGTGGTGGAACCTTGGTCGGTTCCGACGGTGGTGCTCAAGTCTTGGTCAGTGGGTAGTGGGTTTGGTGGCGTAACAAGAGGCGGACTGGAAGTGAACGAATAGAAAAAAAGAAATGTGAAAGCTGGAAAATGGAAATTCGATTATGTGAAGTGAATAGCTTGTGATTATGTGTGGTGAGGTCGAAAGGATTTATTATATTTTTATCTACGTGTCACCGTGTGATAGATGGCTGTTATTCTAAACTTAACAGCCGGACCGCTCAGCAACATTTATGCACTCCATATTGTGGGTGCTCAGACCTTGGGGTGGTAGTTGGATTTGGGTTTGTCCCGATAACCTGAAATGCACGAGAGGTCCAGCAACCTGAAATCCAAGACTAGGGAACAACACTAAAATAGGTATCTTGCATTTTTTTATTTTTCAAAAATAAAAAACTTCTTTAATATCTTATATGTAATAAGCGTGTCGTCCATCTTTTATTTTCAATTTTGTCCTTCGTTTCATATTTCTTTCCCGTTTCTGTCCCTCAGTTCTAACATTTATACCGATTTCGCCCCTACTTTTGTTTTTATTTGTCGTTTATGTACTTCAGTTCTAACATTTATACCTATTTTGCCCCTGCTTTTGAAGCAGGCAGCTGTTGTCTAACATGTTGTTTTCCGATTTTACCCTTCATTTTCTATATTTTGTCATGTTCTGTCCTTGACTTCTCCAAGTCCAAGGTTCTAGTTTTGTTTTTCACTTTGGACCTTTTTTTTCCCGTCGTTATCTTTAACTGCCCTTTTTCCCAATTCCTGTGTTTTCATCTTATCTCTAATTTCTTTTTCCCACTGCTTCTACCACTTCGTTTATTTTCTATTGTGCTTTATTTATTTTCTACTGTTTTGCTCTTATCATATTCTATTTTATTTTTTCAGTTTTCCACTGCCTGCCGCTTGGTATAAGAGTGATTTCCATCTCTTTATTTCCTCCCAAATCTGTTTCTTCACTTCTAGTTCTAAATTTGCCTCTCAGCTCTTCAGTTTCACAAGTATGAATTTGGTAAATATTTCTGACTATTTCTTCAGTTATTTATTTTGGTAAATATTTCTGACTATTTCTTTAGTTATTTATTTATATATGAATACTTAATTGTTAGAAATAAATAAAAGAAGTCTTAATATAAATTTTTTTGGGATGAATGGACAAGAAAAACCGAAATGAAAGAACAACAATAAAAAGTTACTTGAATATTTGGATTTAGAAAACTAAATTTAGTTGAGAAGAGATGATTGAAACTGAACAGGATCTCCATTTTTTATTGTAGTGCTGTTTCTGGCTCCTTTATCTATAAAAAGACAAAATAAAAGTGAGATCCTCATATAAATAAAAAAAACCAAAACACGTAATACATTTGTACATAGATTCGTTAAATTTGAAAGAAAACTCATACTAACAGAAAAAAGATCATGGATCACAAAAATTCACCACCTCGATATAGTCTCAGATCAGACCAGAACAAATATGAGAAAGAAATATTCCAAACCATATAATACACGTCTAGATGAATAAGGATTGAAACAAGAAAACTTATCCAAACAGAGTGCTTTGCACGGAACCTCAAATGACAATCAAATCACTATGCTCAATATCGATGAAAAAAGTGATACAAGAAAATGTATAACGAAGCAGAGATGAGATTAACAACAAATTTACAGAAAGAAAAATAAAAGCAACGAAAATTACAGTTGTGCAAAAAAAAAAACCTCATACCTGTGAAGTTAGGAAAAAAAAAAACTTCAATGACAATACCAGCACAATAAATCACTATATAAGTAGTTGAAGAAATCATAAGAAAAACACTAGACAGACAACAACAATGAAAATAAAATCTTTTGCAAATTTGGAAAATAAAAATCAGTACAGAAAAAAAGTTACATCTGCAAAAAAAATGAGAAATATATAAAACAACATATCTGAAGAAAAAATTCCTTAGATCTATAGTAAAGCGTGTAAATCTCTTTAGATTTATAAACGTAAATCTAAACAAAAAAACAAAAAAAAAGTTTTAACCATGGAGAATGGGAAGTAATGGATTCGATGTTCATCATCTATGTTGCACAAAGAAAAAAATTGTTTTTTCTTGGCTGGGTGATATGGAGTCAGGCTGTGTAAAACGGAGCTGTTGTGTTGGTGTTGCGGTTGATGTTTTTGAGAGAAGAAGCGAGATAAGGAGACAAAGAAAGAGGTATGAGAGTTGAGGCAAAAGCAAAAGAGAAAGAAATAGAGGAGAGAGGAGAAAAAGAGTGTCGTTTGTGAGAGGGAGGACGAGAATAATTTATATCCCACATATTATAGTTTATGAAAAATGTTTTTGGGCTACCGTACGTGTGACAAACTATACTCCACATGTTATAGTTGATGAAAATTTATATATTATTGAATACTATACTCGAAATCTATTAATAATTATTGAATATTATATTTTATATTATCAAAGAATTCTATATTTATGAGGTTATTAATGTTATTATTAATAAGATTATTAATAACAAATGCCATCTCCCACTGTATTATATTCTGTTTAATTTCCAATTTTATAAATACCCATGTTATTGATTATATATGTTCTCACTCTTAATATTTTATTATGGCCTCATTCAATAAATATGATTTATAATTTAATTATGTTTTGTTTCTTATGATTTACCAACTAGCCTAATTTTATTATGTTTTGTTTCTTTATATATTATTTGTCATGAATCAGCTGGTTATGTTCTTATCTTGCTCTATGACATTTCACTGACTGCTCATCTGTACTATTCCTACCATTCATTTATTTCTCCTCTACTTTGAGGTATTTTTTATCACTTT
This sequence comes from Juglans regia, assembly GCF_001411555.2. Taxonomy (NCBI): domain Eukaryota; kingdom Viridiplantae; phylum Streptophyta; class Magnoliopsida; order Fagales; family Juglandaceae; genus Juglans; species Juglans regia. The sequence continues at coordinate 1,265,312 of NC_049913.1, forward strand.
TATTTGAAGTATATTTTTTGTATTTATTTTGTAATATTTATTTTGTTTATTCATATGTCATATTTAGAATAGTTAATTTAAAGCCCCGTTTAGAGATTTTTTTAAAAATAAATGTTTCTTTTTCTTGCTTTAAATATAAATAATTACTATATGGTCTATGTTACATCAAATTCTGAATATATTGGATGGATCTCATAAATCAGTTAATGGGAAACTATATAATTAATTGAATTCTGGACAGTGGCTTGCTATGGCTAAAGAGCGGAAGCAGCTCTCAGTTGAAACTACTGCAGACTAGGCATGGTCATCAGAGCTATGTTGTTTAAGTCATTGTTTAAAGAATATAGATGCATGTTATGTGCCTAAGTAGTTTGGTGCTACTTGCAGTTGAGACTTTAAGCACATTTTTGCTACTGTGTGCTCGTGTATGTCAAAATGATAATTCAATGGTGAATACTGAAACATTTTAGGTGGTAGAAAATCTAGATAAAAAAAATGTGAAATATTTGTTAGTAAGTGTAGTGTATTCTCAGCTTTTCAATGATTCCAAGGTGCATTAGATGTTCTATTTTTTGTTCTTTAGATTTCATTAGTGACTGAAATTATAGTTGTTGACATAAATCTTTATAGGATTCACTTGTAACTAGAGAAGGTTGAGAAGTACCTTTCCGGGTTCACAAAAGTGGACTAGAATCGGTACTCAATGAAATTTTTTTTTGAGATAAGGAAGCAAAAGTATCTTGAGGCATTGGATAAGTAAGCTTCTAAGTTTTAGGTTATTAATTATCTAAGTGTCGTTTTGATGAGAAGTGATTGTTTGTCTTTAGAGATTCTGTGGCATATAGCATGTGAAGAGACTGTTTAAATTTTGATAGGCATGATCGTTCCAAGGCTGTGGATATATTAGTAAATGATTTGAAAGTTTTTGCCACATTTAATGAAGAGCTTTTCAAAGAAATCACTCAGTTATTAACATTGGAGAATTTCAAGTATGATGAATTTATGTTCAATTGCTTTGATGCATTCTGCCTATTGATGAATTTGTTTTTAAATATAGAAAAAACTATTACATTTTATAATTATATATATTAACTTATTTTTTATTATTACATATTTTTAGATTTCATAAATGTTATTTTTAAAAATATTTTTTATATTTTCACAATTGGGCACACGTGCAATGCACGTGTTTGCCCTTTGCTAGTAGTATAAGAAAAGTCTTATTTCGTGCACCGACATTTCAAATCCAAATATATTCTCTTGAAGCGGAGTGAGTTATCAGAGGACAAGAGAGATCATTTGAGGGGATATGTTTTTTTTTTTAACGAACTTTTTACTCAAACACCTGAAAACATATATATTGAATTATTGAACGTTAAAAATTTGCATTGTCCACTGTGAAATTAACAAATTATGCTAATTTCTCTGTTAATTAAATATATCAAATTACTATTAATGATTTTTTATAATACACCGCCTTTACGTTGGGCCAGAGACAAAAAGCGTAACGAAGGCCGAGAGGAAATTACGAAAGACCACAAATGCAATCTTACCTGGGTTCCCTCGTGATCACTCTGCAACGCACATACCGCCGCGTGCAGTAAAATATGATATCACACACTCGAACAGAATCAGAATTCACAAAGCTTATTTCTAAGCTACGTACAGTGCCGGGTAAACGTGGGTCCCGTTTCCTTCACTACATGCCTCATTGACATGTGCAATTTATAGCCAAGGGTCACACAGCCTTCCCAGCCACCCTACCTTTACTCTCTCCCACGCGTCACGGACTGCTAGAGAACTCACCATAACACACCAAGCACCTTCCTTGTTCGTCCTGTACTTACTTTCCGACTTTGGTTGTCGCGGTAATGGAAGATGCAGAGTGGGTTTTGGTGCGGCCACCGGCAGAGAAGGAACTCTGGAATCCCAGTTTAGGGGATGCAGAGACTTCTAAGCCTTTGAAACTTACGTTTTCTGGGCCGGCGAAGCACTGGACCGATGCGATTCCTATTGGGAATGGGCGGCTTGGAGCGATGATTTGGGGTGGCGTGGCATCAGAAACTCTCCAACTTAATGGTAAAAAGAAAAACAAAGGCCAATGCCGGATCCCTTCGTGTTTCTAAGAACCGCACATTGAGTTTTGAGAGTAAGATTATTTGGTTATGACATGCTTGGTTGTTGAGAAATCGAAAGAACATCGAAGTAAGAAAAGTAGTTGAGTAGGGTTGCTCAAGACTCAAGTGAAGCATTTTGTTTTATCTTACCTTTTATTTTTTTACCATTTTTAATGTCGAGAAGTTTGAGTTTGTTTACTTTCTTATTGATTAGCAAACGAGAGATATATATATATATATATATATATATATATATATATATATATTTTGATTATTTCGTTGTAAGAATAACTATTTAGTTGTTTATGCTGCATTCCTACGTTTCTGAGCAACAGAATGGGTGGCCATGTGGATGTTAAGTTGTTAACTGGCATTGGATTGGGTACAAATGCTTGGAGTGAAGTGATATCGATGCTTTTCTTTTTCCTTTTTCTCCCCCCTTCTAAGATCCAAGATTTGGTCCTGTCATATATTTTTCGAGCCACAAAAATAAGACAATTTTTTGGCACTCATAATAATTAAACTGCTTGGAGTGATCATTTCTGAAATCAAAGAACTAGTGTGGCATTTACCCAGAGCCTTTGTGCGTTCAGCTTGGTCTCTAAGATTAATTGCAATTAGGCGATTTTGTTCTTGAATTTGAATTCACTTATTTGACCACCACCAAGGGTGGTGATTCAATGGTTTAGCATGTACTAGGTCTATGGGATCTCTTTTGACTATTAGTATTAGCCGCCTAAAGGTTTATTGAATTCCTTAGTGAGATTGGGGTCTAAGCTATGACTCAAACCGCTTGCGGCTTCCCACTGTTTTGGCCCCTCTTGTTCGGTTCCTAGCAGGTAGAGTGCTGCTATGGTTACGCTGAGGTAGGGAAGCCACCTTTGGCCGCCCTTTCCTACCCTTTTTATTCAGCACAAAAAAAAAAAAAAAAACAAAAACAAAAAAGAATTCACATCTTTGATTCAACCTGGCTTAACAAATCACATCTAGTTAGTTTATATGCATGATCTGTCAATTATCTCTGGATTTGGTTGACGAGAGTCTTGAGGCAATGAGAATGGAGTTTTGAATTTTGTACTGTGTTATTATTGTTTCCAAAAGTTAAAAATCCCATCACCGTCTGGCTCATTATTGTTTTAACTGTTTCCAAACAAACAAAGGTCTGTAAATCTAGATGGAGAATTTCTTTTCGTCTAGTACATTTTACTATAAACCAAATGGTACGAGTTACAACAATATGCTTCTTTTTCCTGTCCAATACATTGACTTGGGCTCTTCTCTCTCTCTATATATATGTACATATATGTATGTCTGTATGTATGTTTGTATGTATATATCCAGGCACATGTTAATGGCTATTTTATTTCAATTTGTATGTAGAGGACACTCTCTGGACTGGGACTCCAGGGAACTATACCAACCCAAATGCTCCAGAGGCACTATCACAGGTCAGAAAACTTGTTGATAATGACGAGTTTACTGAAGCGACTGCAGCAGCAGTCAAGTTGTCAGGAACTCCTTCTGATGTATGTCACTTTGTTACATTTGATGCTTCTATTTTTCATCTTTTTATTATCAATAAGTATGATCTATATTAATATTGATGCAAGTAAATTTATGGAGTTCTCAATCTTTTTCCTTAATAGTAAAACTGCCTATTCAATTCTTTTTTATTTCTAGTCGGTGGTGAGTCCTGTCTTCCATTTTCACTGCTGGTACATATAAAAACAGTCCAACCAAAGAAAAATCTATTTTTTATTTGAGGCTTACACCCTGCCACAGATATGACGTTAAAGCTGAAACATACTTAATAGCTGAAAATGATAGTTCGGGAATGCCTGGGTGTTTAACTCCTTCATGCTTGCTGTATTGGTTAGCACTTGGCTCTTACCGATCATGGAGTGTCTCATGATGGTGACATAAACTCTGGCCAAGCATATTAGCTAACTTTTACTACGCTGATGTGTATCATCTCTGGATGGTGGTCTTATATCTTGGTGTGCATCTTATACATCATCAAAATGTTAATTTTGCTGCAGAATTTAGTCAGAAGACAAGATTTTTATTGCCAATGATGCCAGAGAAGATGAGCTTCCATGTTACCAAAAGATTTAACTTGTTAATGGGATTTATGTCCTGATATTTATTTTGTGGTGATGAAGGTTTACCAACTTCTTGGGGACATCAAGCTTGAATTTGATGATTCGCATCTTACATATGCTGAAGAAACTTACCAAAGGGAGTTGGACTTGGATACTGCTACTGCAAGAGTAAAATATTCTGTGGGTGACGTAGAATTTATGAGGGAACATTTCGTTTCCCATCCAGACCAAGTGATTGTGACAAAGATTTCTGCCAGCAAGTTAGGGTCTCTATCATTTACAGTGCTTTTGGACAGCAAGTTACATCATCATTCACATGTAAATGGAAAAAATCAGATAATAATGGAAGGAAGTTGTCCTGGTAAACGAATCCCCCCTAAAGCGAATGAAAATGAAAATCCTAAAGGAATTCAGTTTTCTGCAATCCTTGATTTACAGATAGGTGATGGCAGAGGGGCGATACAGGTTTTGGATGACAAGAGGTTAAGGGTAGAGGGTTCAGATTGGGCTGTCCTGCTTTTGATAGCTTCATCTTCATTTGTTGGGCCATTTACCAAGCCTGCAGATTCTAAGAAGGATCCCACTTCAGAGTCTCTCAGTGCATTAGAGCAAATAAAGAAATTGTCATACTCTAACCTTTATGCACGTCATTTGGATGACTATCAGAATCTTTTTCATCGTGTCTCGTTGCAGCTTTCAAAAAGCTCCAAGAGCCTCGTAGGAAATGGGTTTTTAAAGATGAAGAAAGTTATATCCTCTATAACTAATCCAGATTTCAAGGAAAGTGAGGATGTGACGATTTCAACTGCAGAGAGAGTTAAATCTTTCCAGACTGATGAAGATCCATCTTTGATAGAGCTCTTATTCCAGTATGGTCGATATCTACTTATATCTTGTTCTCGTCCTGGAACTCAGGTGGCAAACCTGCAGGGTATATGGAACAAAGATATTGAGCCTGCGTGGGAGTATGTTTTCCTCTCCCTCACCCTGCCCCACCCCATATATTAGTGTGCGATAATTTTCCTGAAACTGAGGAAGTTAATCTTTCTATAGGGACATAGGAAAGACTGTAAAATAATAAGATAAAAGTGTACATTCAAGGAAGATTATTCCAGTCTTCTCACTACATTTTTTCCTTCTGTAAACATGAATTAAACACATGATATGGTTAAATGTGCTCCCATTCGAGGATAGCATGTAAATATAAAATTTTACCTAATTTACATGGTACCTTCCAATTCTTGTGGCTATTTGCATCTCATTTTTTATTTGTATAATTACTTATTGGATCTCTGTTTTGTTCAGCGGTGCTCCTCATACAAACATTAATCTTCAAATGAACTATTGGCCTTCACTTCCTTGCAACCTTAGCGAGTGCCAGGAACCCTTGTTTGAGTACGTTTCCTATCTGTCAGTCAATGGGAGCAAAACTGCAAAAGTAAGATTTTCACTTTCTAGTGTAAAGTCCTTTCGATTTTTTTTTTTTTTTTTGTCAATGTATTTTATTCAATGCATCAATATTATTTTTACAGGAACTTTTAATGGATGATTCACCTTAAGTAGAATAAATGAGGGGGACTTAAATTTACGTATGTATGGATAGTACAGGGCCTATAGGATGACCCTGTAGAAGGGGGTCTGTTTTGTTTATGATACATTATGATTTTATTATTCATCATATCATTCCGATGTGAAGTGATGGTGTATATTCCTTATTCATGAAACATTGACAGGCTTAAACCAGCACGAGTCCATAGAAAACTAGACCCTTGGTGGCCTCCTTGATCTTGTGTCACCAAGACAATTGATTTTGCTATCTTTTATATAATCAAGCATAAAGTTTATTATATATCACTGAATATTACAGGTGAATTTACTTATCAAAAAAAATATTACAGGTGAATTATGAAGCAAGTGGTTGGGTTGTCCATCAAGTGTCTGACATATGGGCAAAAACATCCCCTGATCGAGGTGAGGCTGTGTGGGCCTTATGGCCAATGGGAGGAGCATGGCTTTGTACCCATCTCTGGGAACATTATACTTACAAAATGGACAAAGTAAGTCCCTGTTCTATCCGTATGTTGTTTATTGCTAATGTGATCACAATGTTTGTTCATCATGAGAAGGAACATTAAACAGGAGCCGCACACAGCTTTTGAATTGGAAGAGACCATTTAATTGTTGTGGCATTTGAGAGTGTAAAAACAAAAAGTCTAGACATTCCAAGTGAAGTATGTCCACTAAGCAAAGTCCTTTCGTAATCAATGTTAAGATTCTAGGAATTTTTAGAGTGGGAGGCAAGGCTTCTGAAGTGGTATAGAATGTCTGTATGACTGTAAAATATTTTGTTATTGTACTCTAATCATTGGACTATAAGGTAAGTAGAGACTAATTCGACACTTAATTCATTCCAGTCATGATAATAGACATGACCTATAAATTGTCTTGTTGCCTAGTTGAAGATATGATGTTTTGACGTTTGACTAATTGAAAAAGGAAAATTCTATATACCATACTACGATCTCACTTTCATCCCACTAAGTATGATGTGACACATATATCACTATTAAATGATCAATTTATTGCATGCTTCTTTATCATATCTAATGATGATGAATGTGCTACATACTACTAAGTATGATCAAAATAGGATGAGAGTGTGGTGTATAACATTACTTATTAAAAAATGAGAAATCAGGGGCTTCATATATCGATACAATTGCAATATCAGTTTTCAATCCATATCATATATGACATGTTCTCAATGTTGGATATAATATCTGGTATTTATATGATTGCTGATATTTATTTTTGTATAATTAGGATTTTCTAAAAAATAAGGCGTATCCTTTGTTGGAAGGATGTGCATCATTTCTGTTGGATTGGTTGATTGAAGGCCATGGAGGATATCTGGAAACCAACCCGTCAACTTCTCCAGAGCACATGTTTATTGCTCCTGATGGTAAACCTGCCAGTGTGAGCTACTCATCAACCATGGACATGGCAATCATAAAAGAAGTTTTCTCTGCAATTGTTTCTGCTGCTGAGGTGAAGCTATTGAATAATTCCACTTATCATCCTCACACACCACACACTTCACTTATTTTAATTTTTTTTTTCATTTTTCTTATAACAAGTATGTAGTGTATGGATGATAAGTAGAACAATTCGATTAGTTTAACAAGAATAAAATAAAATAATAAATAATAAAAATAATAATTTCAAAATATGTAAAGTGTGTAGTGTAGGATGATGAGTAGCATCCCTCGAAGCTATTATATGTTGGTTAAGTCAATTCTAATCTTTTATCTTTATAAGATCTATAATCTATTTACAAGTAATTTTCTGACAAACAGGTTTTGGGAAAGACTGAGGATGCTATTGTTAAAAGAGTCCGTGAGGCTCAACCTAGGCTATTACCAACAAAAATTGCTCGAGATGGTTCCATTATGGAATGGGTATGTTAATATCTTGATTCTAACTTCTCATATTTTTCTGGAAGCTGTCATCTTCTCGCATGCCTAGTGAAGTTCTTCAATGTATTGGAATGTCGAAATTCATTATAGGCCAGCAAATTCTCTGTTTTATGGCAGGCACAAGATTTTCAAGACCCAGACATTCACCATCGACATGTATCACACCTTTTTGGCCTCTTTCCCGGGCATACAATCAGTGTTGATAAAACTCCAGACTTATGTAAAGCGGCTGATTATACTCTCTACAAAAGAGGTTTGTATCTGACAACTGGATATTTAGGTGTCAAATTGCAGATCTTCCTATAAAACCATATCCATTGAGGTTTGCAGAGAAAGGCTTACCAAGGTCTAAGCTGGCGTCTGATGTTTCTCTTTCTCTACTCTTTTATTCGATGATTCTATCATCTACACCGTGTTTTTCCTCCTTGTCCATACTATCATCGTAATCTTATGGTAGTGTTGTTATGATCTCTTGACATGAAACAGGAGATGATGGTCCAGGATGGTCAACTACATGGAAAATTGCATTGTGGGCCCGTCTTCACAACAGTGAGCATGCCTATCGGATGGTCAAGCATTTGATTGACTTGGTAGATCCAGATCATGAAAGTAACTATGAAGGAGGACTATATAGTAACTTGTTCACTGCACACCCCCCTTTCCAGATTGATGCTAACTTTGGGTAAGTCACACTACATTATGCATATTTAATATATACTTCTATTACTAACATGTATATCACATTGAAAAGAAATAAAAGGTTTCCTATTATAAATTCCATTCCCCTGATTGCAACAGTTCATTTTGCGGACAGTAGTTTTGTTTAATAAGTCATATACAGGAATTTTTCAACATATTAAGCATTTTCGCAACGTTGAAGTTTAAATTTTGGATTCAAACACTTGAGTTATGTGACCGAGTAATATATATTCGCTTAAAAGGTGGGGGGTGACGGTATAATCATCTGATATTGACGTTTGATTGAAATGGTACATGGGAGCTTTGCAGTAGTTATTTGATATGCATGCCACTTGAAGTAGATATCAGTTATGATTGACGATTCTGTAATTTTGTGGTGTTAGTTTTTCAGCAGCAGTTGCAGAAATGCTTGTCCAGAGCACCGTGAAGGATCTGTACTTACTTCCTGCTCTTCCCCGAGATAAATGGGCAAATGGTTGCGTAAAAGGATTGAAGGCGCGCGGTGGGGTGACAGTAAACATCTGCTGGAAGGAAGGAGATCTTCACGAAGTCGGCCTCTGGTCCAAGGAACAGAATTCTCTTACAAGATTGCATTACAGAGGAACTACGGTCACGGCAAATTTACCATCTGGCAGGGTTTATACATTCAATCGGCAATTAAAATGCGTTAAAGCGTGCTCTCTTTGAGAAGCAAGCGGCCTTTTCTTTTCGATTGCTAAGATCAAGCTTGATCTTTTGAAGAGCATTGAGTTCTATATCGCCAAAAAATTCCACAGAATGAAAAAATTCCCTTGTATTCTTTTGTCCGTCTTTCTCAATCATTCTTTTGGTCTGGATTTAACTCGATTCACCATGTCAGAGAATCTTCCAACGCATTATTTATTTGTTATTAATAACAGTTTCTTGCAAGAATTTACGACGTATGACTTGGATTGGATTTTCTTTTAAAGCTTCAGAGGCTTGCGATCACCAGATCATGAAGGTCTTGAGCTTCTCTCTATCGCTGAGATTCTCTCGGGGCCGATCAAAATTTTCTGTCAGTAAATAGTTTTTTTTTTCAAACAAGCATACCATAGATAAAATAAACGGTTACAAGATACAAGATTCAATAGGTTGAGTCTCAACAATCATCATAAACCAATACAACACTGGAAAAAATAAAACAAAGAAGGATTTGGAATCAATGACTTGGTTCCACTCATTTCCCACAAAGAGAGGCCTCTTGAAATAATTTTGACACAGTCTGATAAACAGACTATAAAACTACGATTGGAAGTCGCAGTGGATTGTTGTGTGCTGCATTTTGTTAGTCTGAATTGACTGACGGAGACTTTCACTACCTCTTCTTCTTGATCTTTAGTTAAGAAAAGCGAGAATCTAGAAAAATAACAATTAGAAGATGGGTTGAATTGTCGACACATGACCGTCACTGGTTGTGGAGGCGTGTGTAGGCCATGCACCACCTTTGAATAGAAGATAAAGGTTGAATTTAAGAAATCCGAAACCATTGACTCTGATGGTGCCGTGCGTGACAGCAATAGACTCTCCCTGACCCGATAGTGCATTAGACGTATGCGCCACACTTTTAATCAATTTTGTTCTTCCCTTCAAAGGATCGTGTGGTGCTCATAAGAGGCGGAAGACAATAGATCAGCATATCTCGATGCTATAGGCGAAAAACAAGGGAAAAAAATAAAACAGATGGACAGATCAGGGTGACCCGGACGGGGGAGGGTTGGCGACAAGAGGGAAGATTATTCCTATTAAGGCCGGATAGAAATATCGCCTGGGGAGAGAGAGAACCTGCCACCAATATGTCAGTCATGTTAGTACAGTTGATATGATATAATTTGAACAAAATAATACGTCAGATTTTTTAAATTAAATGGTAATTCATTCTTCATATTATACTAAAGTTTAATTTCAAGAACCAAAAGGAATAAGATTTCGATTGTACTTTCCGTGATTTTTTTTTGTAACATTTTTGCTGATCCTTAATGAAAATTATTTTTATGCAATTTTCACCTCTTTTTGGTAAAAGTTATTTCATTTAGTTGTGATTTTACATATTAATTGTGTGGATCAGGATCATTTAGGATGATAGAAAAATAAACATTTAAATAGATGTTACTGTATTTATTTAATACTTAATTATATTAAAAAAATTTCCAGATTATGGAATTCTTACAAAATTAGGCTTAGTTTGGATTTAAAATTCACTTTAATTTATTTATTTTAACTCATTTTATTTAATCTTGTCATCATAATTTTTTTAAATTTAAATTTTTTAATTTTTAAAATAATAATAATATTAAAAATAATATTTTAATAATATTTTATTTAATTTATCCTAAAATATTTAACTAATCTCTAAATTCAAACCCTCCTTAAATTTTATTTAGGGGAAGCCGGGCCCCATGGTAATGCAAAATGGATGATCTACGTGGCTTCGCCTGAACTTCATCAGTCTGCAAACAGAGCTTCTCTTTTTTATCGTCGTTATTTTCTTAGGAAATTAGTTAGTTGCAGTTATGGAAGATGAAGGATGGGTTCGGGTGCGATGGCCCACTGACAAGGACCTCTGGAATCCTAGCTCGATGGAGGCTGAGAGTTCTAAGCCTCTAAAGATCACGTTCGCCGGGCCTGCCAACCACTGGACCGATGCGCTTCCCATCGGCAACGGCCGGCTCGGAGCCATGGTCTGGGGCGGCGTTGCATCGGAGACTATCCAGCTCAACGGTAAGATCAAAATTCCTCTCTTGCATCGTATTTGAGCGAAATTGGTAATAAATCGTATATTTTAATATTGATTACGTAGTATTCGTTAATTGGCTGCTTTGTGTCTTTGATAAGTTCATGGATGTCGCGTCTTTCGGATAATCTTCTAGGAAGTATCTTCTGTGACTCAAAATTATGAAAGGTCTAAAGTATATCATTATTCATAATTTAATTGGCAACCAAATGGAACACATAAAATGCTTTGTAGTCATTAATCAAATTTTTTACCCTATAAGGAAAAAATGGTTGTTTCACGGCAAATGTGTGAAATGCAAATAAGCAGAGAACTCATTGTGCAAGAATTCATGCAGAGGACACACTCTGGACAGGGACCCCAGGCAACTACACTAACCCTAATGCCCCAGAGGCACTGTCGGAGGTCAGGAAACTTGTTGACAGCGGTAAATATGCTGAAGCTACTTCAAAGGCAGTCCAGTTGACTGGAAATCCTGCTGAGGTGCTATTCTTTACCTTAAGTATGGCTGCTCTTCTTCATATTGCTGCTTTGTGTGTAATTTAATGGCAATTGTTGACTCAAAGGAATGTGTCAAGTTGTTAATATTTTTTTGGATTTTTTTCAAATATTACACGTCATAGTAGATCATTGCCTCTTGAAATGAGTATGGATTTTAGTGCATAGATGCTGCTTATGTTGGAACTGTTTTGGTGGTTATCATTAATAATGCTCTGGTTAGCACCTGGTGGTGACTGCACATTTAGTAAGTGGTGGTGACATTTCTTCTGGCTGGACATAATACTGGACTTTTTACTGAACTACTGTGCCTCACCACCTTAGACTAGCCTTCATATGCAGGATACTTATTATTAATCAAACTATTTTTTCTTCTGCATGGTTTTTGTTTTGGTATGTAGGGTCCCTAGCTTCCCATACCTCACTAGAACTCCCATGTGCTTCCATATTGAGGTCGCTTAATTGCCACTTGATCTGAATGATTAGTCAGTGATGATTCAGGTTTACCAACTTCTTGGTGACATCAAGCTGGAATTTGATGTTTCCCATCTTAAATATATTGAAGAAACTTACCACAGAGAGTTGGACTTGGATGCTGCAACAATAAGAGTAAAATATTCCGTGACTGATGTAGAATTCACAAGGGAACACTTTGCTTCCAATCCTGATCAAGTGATTGTTACGAAGATTTCTGGAAGTAAACCGGGGTCGGTATCGTTCTCGGTGTCTCTGGATAGCAAGTTACATTATCATTCACGCATTAATGGAAAAAATCAGATTATTATGGAAGGAAGTTGTCCCGGTAAAAGGATCCCCCCGGCAATGGATGCAAATGACAATCCAAAAGGAATTCAGTTTTCTGCAATTCTTGATATACAGGTCAGTAATGACAGAGGTGTGATTCATGTTATGGATGACAAGAAGTTGAGGATTGAGGGTTCAGACTGGGCTGTTTTGCTTCTAGTGGCTTCGTCTTCATTCGATGGGCCATTCACCAAGCCTTCAGATTCTAAGAGGAATCCTACTCTAGAGTCTCTCGGTGCATTGAAGCCAATAATGGATTTTTCATACAATGACCTTTATGCACGTCATTTGGATGACTATCAGAATCTTTTCCATCGCGTCTCACTGCAACTTGCAAAAAGCTTGAACAGCATTACATCTGACGGGTCTCTGGAGTTGAAGAAAATTGTGTCCTCTGTGACTGGTTTATGTCTCATGGGAAGTAATGACGACATGGTTTCAACTGCAGAGAGAGTGAAGTCTTTTCAATCTGATGAAGACCCTTCCTTGGTGGAGCTTCTGTTCCAGTATGGCCGATATCTACTTATTTCATGTTCACGGCCTCGAACTCAGGTGGCAAACCTGCAGGGTATATGGAATAGGGATATGCAACCAAAATGGGAGTATGTTACATTCTCTTAATTCTTTTATTTTTTATTCTTTCTCCAACCCAATTCTGGTCTGTGTTTTTTGCTTGATATTTTTGGCCCTGCTCTCTCTCTCTCACTCTCTCTCCTTCCCACCTCCCCAACACAAACACACACTCATACGCTGAGGTTTAGTTTGTAATTTAGAAATAGGATGTTATTTCAGTTTATTTAAAAGTGGACTTTCTTCCAAGGGATGACCTTAATTAAGGCAGCACTGTAAAGTTTGGGGATACGATACTCTGCTTTTTGAAAATGGCAAGCAATAAGTAATTGATATTTCCTAATATACACTTATAAAAAAATATATATATATTTCCTAATATATATTTGCACTTTCCAAAGGCAAAGGGTAATGTTATCAAGTTGACTCGTACAGCTCCATTTTGCACTTAATGACGGATCATTTTATCAACCTCAATGTCTTCCTCATCGTATTTTTAAAGTTGTCTAAGCAGTGAGTGTGATTGCATGGGTACTTTAATCAACTGCCCTTTTATTGGTTATTAATTCTTTCTTTGTATTTGTACATGAAGTTCCTATATACGCTCGTAATTCTATCCTCACTAAATTCAAGTATTTCCTATTAAAAATTTTCTTCAATTTATTTCAAAAAATAATTTTTTTATGATAGTATATATTTTTTCACTGTATCACTTTAATTTGAGTACTTTTATGAGATATATGTTCTGATTTGGCGGTGGTTATATTTGGATGCATCATAAGTAAACTATTTCTTTAGTTTTTGTAACTGTTCCAATTTAAAAATAAATGGAGACACCGAGACTCTAGGGAGACTTTTTTATTCTTTCGTCCTCTTAATTTCTCCAACACTTAATTTCTCTATCACTTGTTCATCTCCATATAATTGTGAAAATTTGATATTCCAGCATTAAGATTGTCAAGCAAATTAGGCTGTCCAGAAAGACATTAGATTTGCATAAATAACAGAGAGTATCAACCATATCTCAAAGGATATTTTACCACGGTTAATTTACATCAGAATTTGAAGACTACTACTTGTCAATAGTACCACGTTGACGCAAGTTTCTTTGAAGTTATATAACAATACTAATACTTGCAGTTCCTTGCATCAAGAGTTTTCTGCAGAATTACTGACACCTCATCTTTGTGTTCAGCGGGGCTCCACACTTGAACATTAATCTTGAAATGAATTATTGGCCTTCCCTTCCTTGCAACCTTAGCGAGTGCCAGGAGCCATTGTTTGACTTTGTCTCCACTCTGTCTGTTAATGGACGTAAAACTGCAAAAGTAAGACAGTTTCCCCCCACCTGGTTTATAAGTCTTTAATCAATGTAGTCTTAATCCATATGATCTCTTTTGGTTGCTAAAATATTTAAGGTGATTTCAAGGGAAAAGGTTCTCGTTGCACCTAAATCTGAAAACTCACAGATGGTGAAGTTGGCAACTCCATTTAGTATTGAGCCTTTAGAAACAATAGTGGACCATGATGACGTACTGAATATCCTGTGCATGTAAGGCTCCCATTTCCAAATATATAGGTAACCTTAAAGTAGGAAATTTAATCTGTAATTCAATGCTGTTATCCTCTATACCATGTGAGTAGGATGGCACATTCTTATCCAGAAGAAAAAAACATGGAAACAATTCCCATATTATTAGGAGGCAGTCTAAACTATGAAACCTATGTTTGTAGACCTCTGGGCCTGAAGCATCGGAAGGCTTAAGACCAGCATGATCTCTGCCAATACTCCTTTGCGATCTTACTCTGTTCTTCAAGAAATTATTTTCCCACTTATATATTCCTATGCTCTATTTTCTTATTCGCTGAATGTTATAGGTAAACTATGAAGCAAATGGTTGGGTTGTACACCATAAGTCTGATATCTGGTCAAAAACATCAGCAGATCAAGGTGATGTTGTATGGGCATTATGGCCAATGGGGGGAGCATGGCTTTGTACCCATCTATGGGATCACTACACTTATACACTAGACAAGGTAAGATTAAGTTGTCTATACCTTGCTTTATTTTATCATTAGCATAGAAATTGGTCCCCTGTGATAGGAAAGTCAGAGAACTACCTTTCTAATGGGTAGAATCTATTTATTAATCTTGCATTAGCTTTGAAAATCTTTATGATTGCCTTTTGACTAATTGGGAAAATCAAAACAAGCTGAGCAAAGTAGTTCTATCAGTTCTTTTAGGCATAAGAGGCTGTCCTTGAAATCTCTAATGAAGTTAAGGTATATATGCAAAGGATCTGGAAATCTAGACTTTGCCAATTAGTAAGTTTCTATGTCTTGATATGTTAAAATAAGCTTGTTGGTAAACCAATTGTCCCAAAAGCTTAGCTTCATAGGAAACAAGCTTAATTATGTATATAATCTCAGACTCAGACACACTAGTGACACATTGTCGTGCTCAACAAAACTTCACATGAACTTCAAACCCAAGTATGAACCCATAGACAGTAACCTCAATGATGGCAATTCCCATGTATGTAGCAAAAACATTATAGAAAGGAAGGCTTTAATACCATATTGCTGATTTGTTTAAAAGTGTTGATATGTCAAGGTCATGTACCAACATTGGTCAAACTTTCAGTTTATTCATGCTATAGAGTTATCCCATAAAATGCTGTTATCCCTGAAGTTAAAGGTGACGGATTTATGGTTTCCAGTTGATGGATATTTATTGAAAACCCTTAGGCTGGGTGTGGAAGTACTTAGGAACTTCTGAAATCTCCTGTTTCATCACTAGGAAATGAATAATATCTTTTGCATATGGAGATTGAATAGTCTGATTTTTTCCATTTCTTGAAGAAACTTTTGGTAAATCTTTCAACATCATTGGTATTATTGGTATGTCCTTCATAATTAGGATTTTCTTAAGGCCAAGGCATATCCTTTGTTGAATGGATGTGCATCATTTCTGCTGGATTGGTTGATTGAAGGCCTTGGAGGATATCTGAAAACCAACCCTTCAACTTCTCCAGAGCATGAGTTTGTTGCTCCTGATGGTAAGCCTGCTTGTGTGAGCTACTCATCAACAATGGACATGGCAATCATAAAAGAAGTTTTTGGTGCACTTGTTTCTGCTGCTGAGGTGAAGCTTTTATTCTATGCCCACCAATGTAACTCTCTTTCTATTTTTCATATGTTCTATATCTGTATGTCCTTATGGAATTTTGACAATAGGTTCTGGAGAGAGATGAGGATTATCTTATCCAACGAGTGCGAAAGGCTTTGCCAAAACTTTATCCAACAAAAATTGCTGGAGATGGTTCCATTATGGAATGGGTATGGTTGAGTAGCTTGAATATTAACCTTTCAATACTTGCAAAAGGTCTTGGTGGAGTTGGTAATAAAATTCACTAGTGTAATGGGCTAAGAAAAATTCGGTCTGTTAAGCCAGGAACAAGATTTTGAGGACCCAGATGTGCATCATCGACATCTTTCGCACCTATTTGGCCTATTTCCAGGGCACACAATAACTGTTGAGAAAACTCCGGATCTCTCTAAAGCTGCAGAAATTTCTCTCTACAAACGAGGTTTGTATGTATTTTCTTTTCTTTTGATCAAAGTGTTGGCTTGGGATGAGCAGTAGACTTTAGAATCCCGGATACAATTTTGTTCTAGGTGTTGCCCTGAATTATTTGATACATAGTTCTGTCTGGCGGGGTTATGCATCCGCGGTTTATTCCTCATGTTTGGGTCCAAATGATTCTTTCTTGGTTAGGTTCCACTTCATATATATATATATATATATATATATAAACGCCATATGACCTTGCTTCTAGTAATATACCAGATAAACGCCATATGACCTTGCTCCTAGTAATATCATACCAGATAAATTCCCCAAAGTTGCTGATATATAATTTTCCGACATTTGCATTGTTCTAAACAGGAGAGGAGGGTCCAGGATGGTCAACTACATGGAAAGCTGCTTTATGGGCCCGTCTCCACAACAGTGAGCATGCATATAGGATGGTGAAGAAGTTGATCAACCTGGTGGATCCGGATCATGAGGCCCCGTTTGAAGGAGGATTATATGGTAATCTGTTTGCAGCACACCCTCCTTTCCAGATCGATGCCAACTTTGGGTAAGATGCAGCTTGAGTTTCCAACTTTCCATACAAGTCAGTGATACTTTTAGCAACCATCACATGATTATCTAAACAGTTCCGTTCTTAAGAAAGCTTTATACCTAGTATTTTGAGGATTTTTTGCAAGTAACTTTCAGAAGTTTAACTTTGTGTTGCACTTTCACATCAATATGGAGAACAGAAAAAGAGGCAGGGTGGTTGTTAAACATATTTGTTTTCCTTACGAGGTTGTTTATATATTTTGTCTGCTAAAATTCCTCGTGTTGCACACCTCATTTACTTATAAAAAAAATATATTTTGTCTGCTAAAATGAGGTAGAATCAAATCGTTAAATTCAAGCCTTTGGCGTTATCACGACTCTTTAGTAATATCGGAAGAAGGTTAGCATGCTTGGATGGTGGTGCACAATTTTTTTCCTTGGTTATAAGCAATAAGCAAGTTAAAGGTAAACTCATAAATAAAAAGGAGAAGGAAAAAAATTAAGAAACCTTTATTGGAATGTTATCTTTAGTTTTGTAAATATCACAGCAAATTAGAGTTATCACACCCCATTTGCTATTAATGTGCCCCAAAAAAACAATCCCTTTGATTGAGACCAAGCAATAGATTTTGAATTCAGTTTTTTTCAACACTTCCTGCTAACCAAAGTTGACTTGGAAGTAGTGTTGGGGATTTATTTGGCAAAGCCATCAACAATACTTCGTGTTTTCAGGTTCACGGCAGCACTTTCCGAAATGCTTGTGCAGAGCAGCATGAGGGATCTGTACTTACTTCCTGCTCTTCCCCTGGATAAATGGGCTAATGGTTGTGTGAAAGGATTGAAGGCACGTGGTGGGATGACAGTCAGCATTTGCTGGAAAGAAGGCGATCTTCATGAAGTTGGGCTTTGGTCGAAGGACCAGAATGCCCTCGAAAGATTACACTACAGAGGAACCATAGTTACGGCAAACATATCATCTGGCATTATCTACACATTCAATGCTCAGTTAAAATTAGTGAAGACATGCTCCCTCTAAAGGCGCAGCTTTTTCTTTGAATCTCTACTTGCTGTATATACCTTTCTAACAGTATCTTCTCAAGTAGTTATCTATTGAATATGCTACCGTTCACAGCAGATTTTGCTTTTATGAAATGTTAGACTCTGTCATGGTAATTTGGTTATTGTGTTTGTCAAAAGTATTGGACTGAAAGTAAGTTGGTTATTGTGCTTTTGTGTTGAACAGACATCCATTTTAAGTGAAATTGAGAGGATCCTACTCTATAATCTATATCACAACTGATGAGTTTGTGATTGTGGCATCTCCTTACTCCAGCTGTCCAAAATTTTACTTATTGTCAAAGGATAATGATATCCTTACATCTTATTTATTATTGTTTTACTATCTGGTTATTTTTTTTCCTTTTGTTATTTGAATCTAGATTAAGAATTTTAAAACATGACATTTTTGCATAATCTAGAAGAAAATAAATCCAATTAACCAACGTAATTATGTAATTTAATTAAAAATAAATTTAATTTTACAATTACATTGGTTGATTAAATTTATTTTCTTCTAGATTATACAAGAATGTCATGTTTTGAGATTTTTAATTTAAATTTAAATAACAGAAGGAAATTGATTCCCATTGTTGATTGCCAAATTCCATCAATTAATTCCTAGAAACATTCAATGTTCAATGATTCATGGAAATTAGCCTTGGCATAGAATCTCTTTATTTTTCCTGTTAATTTCAGAAATTTTAGACATGCATAGATGTGAAATACATTTCAACCAGTAGGAAACAAAACAAATAATAAACGTGGTGTGGATGGAAATGGCTTCACCTTATCTTTAATTTTTTTTTTTTGGGGGGCAGGAATGTAAATAAAAAAGGAAATGCTTAAAAATAATATCCGGCTCCAGAAGCCACATCTATCGACTCTCATAGAACGTAGATGCCCCGTGCTGTAAATCAGAGGGATTCAAGTTTTCAACACTCTTAAGGCTTTAAGCTCTACGCTAGTGCCTGTACTCCTTCACAACACCAGATCAGTGTCATCGTTCATCCCCCTAAACCCTCGAAAACCCCTCGCTTCGTTGCTTTGTCTCCGACTCGATTTGAGAAATATGGCTTGGCGCTCAGGATCGCTGTCTCGGTCGTTGATTTCGACTGCTAGGACCTCATCGCTCCGCTCATCACCGCCTCTCCCCCGCGTACGCACGCCCCCTCTTGCCGCTCCACGCGTCCAGTCCCGCCGCTTCTCTTTCGCTACTGCCCCCAGGTCCTCCCCCGAAACCCTAATTTTCCCCACCTCCCTGTTTCGTTGCCGAGAAAATTAGATAAGTCATGAAGAGAATCCTGCATTATTATATGCTTTCGTTTATCTATCGATACATCTCTGTTGATTTAAATTTTTCTGGATATCTGATGTGTGAGATTTGAGATATGGAGACTTCAACCATCATATGTTTTGTGAGAGAGAAAAGAAAATAACATAGAGTGCAACAAAGGAAAGGTTCATGTCGAGGTTATTTCTCGCTTTTTTTATCAGTTTTTCAATTTTATTTACATATGGATTTCTAGATCTTTGATGTATGATGTTTTGTTAGGATTTCTGTGGGTTTTTACGTCTTTGGTTTGCGAACATCATTTTTATTGTAATTATGATAAATTAATTACTTATAAAAAAATTATGATAAATAAATTGCCTGTCATTTTCTATTAGTATTTACCTCACGATTGATTGTTGAGTAAATGCAGAGATGTTGAAAGGAAAATGAATGAACAGTCGACTTATGTTTTCGATTCTTTTCCTTTTGTGTTGATATGATTGAAAATGGACTTAAGTGTACTGGTAGTTTTATATGGTTTGAAAGAAAGAAAACAAGTCTTTAAATATTTTATTTTCGTGTCTGTTTTGTCATTCCGTTTCCATTTTTCAACATAATTAACTAGAACATTGTTTTCTATGCATGCTTGATTTAATCTGTATAGAACTATCCTTGTCTTACATCATTATAGCAAATAGAGGGATGAGTTTTTTTTTGTGAATTATTAGATGTTAAATTATTGTTCTTCTGGGATTTACTTCTTTTCTTTTCTTGTGTTTCCAATAGGAACTTGGGAGAACTGGGATGCACACAGGGTTTTCAACATAATTAACTAGAACATTGTTTTCTATGCATGCTTGATTTAATCTGTATAGAACTATCCTTGTCTTACATCATTATAGCAAATAGAGGGATGAGTTTTTTTTTGTGAATTATTAGATGTTAAATTATTGTTCTTCTGGGATTTACTTCTTTTCTTTTCTTGTGTTTCCAATAGGAACTTGGGAGAACTGGGATGCACACAGTCACTCCTGCCACTGGGCAACATGTTGGCTACGACCTGCCTCACATCTCACCTTGCCGTCAACATGCGGGCTTTTTGTGAGCTGTCCCATGGTACCTTCCGCCGTACTTGTCAGGATCGCTAGTAGTCTCTTTGTGAGTCTTGCTGTTTGCATGGCAAAAAATGGAAATCATTTTTTTCTTATTTTGTTGTTATATTGGCAGCACTTAATGTTTTTGCAAATAAATATCTAGTTACAGTTGTGTGTGGTGAGGACTTGCTAGGAGTTTTTGAGTAATTCAAGGTTGGTTGATAAAAGAACACGGGATTGGGATTGATAGGGAGGAGTGGAAAAGACGGGTGATGCACGAGGACTTTTGATCATCCCAAAGGCAGGGAGAATGATGCTTCACCTTATAGGTTATCTTTTTAAACCTTTCTTTCTGAGACAAGTGGTAAAATTGTTGATGTTTTATAGGTATAGCGATAATACCCTAGAATGATTGGAGAGTTTTATGGTTTAATAATTTTGCATAACAAAAGGAATTTTTTTTAAAGAGGTTGTAATTAGTTATTAAAAAGATTTTGTTGAGAAATTGAGCTGTTATTGTAACACACCCCCCAAGCCAGGGGGGCGGGGCAACAAAAAAACTCGCATTAAGACTTAAGAGTTAGCGGGTGCATATATTCTTTTATGAGTTTTTTGTGTGATTCTACTTGTAGTTAATTCTTGGTTTTTTGGATCTATAGATGTTAAGTTTGTTGGAAATTCTGATTTCTCAGTGACCTATACATTTTGTGGACTGTGCAGTGTAGTATTTATATCATGTGACACTGAGGAGTATCCAGCTTCATATTTTTTTGCCTCCCCCACATAAGAAGATTTGCCTTGTAAATGAACCATTGCCATGTCATGTACTTTCCGTCATGTAATTGTTAGCAAGAGCACCATTTGGAATTTTCTGACATAAAATTCAGGGAAGTAGTAACTCTTGCTATCTGTCTTAATAATGCGTATCGATGTAGCTGAATGTTAAGCTATGACCTGTTTATATGTCTTCAAAATAAATTTCATGTTTTCTATGAACTTGGTGTGTTTCTTTCATCATAGTCATGACTGAAAAGAACTTCAAAGAGTGGATTTATTCGCTTGAACACCTTTTTCCCACACCCAAACTTTTCTTTTCTTCTTTTTTTAGTTTCAATTACATATTGAGCATGTTTTACTTAGGGAAACATTTTGTCAAGGCTATTCTTGTGGTTTCTCTTTCCAATACTAATCACTAGTCATTTGTGAAACAAGTAATACTATCTTTGGGTCTATTGGGCTTTACCGATGTTATGGAATCACTTGGTGTAGGTATTTATTCGCTTGAACACCTTTTTCCCACAACCAAGCTTTTCTTTTCTTCTTTCTTTTTTCTTTTAGTTTCAATTACATATCGAGCATGTTTTACTTGGAGGGAAACATTTTGTTAAGGCTATCCTTGTGGTTTCTCTTTCCAATACTAATCACTTGTCATTTGGGAAGCAAGTAATATTATCTTTGGGTCTATTGGGCTTTGCCAATGTGGAATCATCACTTTTACACATGTTATATTCCTTTTCCCATGTCCTTGCAGGTACATGAAGGGCTACTGGATAAGCACATTTTAGTGCAAGAAGTTAAATTGGGGCAGTCATAGAATGGGTATCGTGTAGGAACTTCAAATTTTAGTAAAATTAGTAAGATGTTATCCGAGTTGTGCCATTTTGAAGAAGAAACCTGGAGTTTTTCTTTGTTGCGTTCATCAACTTGCACAAGTTCTGGCAATTCAAATGTAGACTGATTTCAAGTATCATTAGTTTCTGGAACACAAATGTTTACTTTTTTGCTGCTGCATTTCTTTTTGATAAAGGTGAACGGTGAACGGTGAACGGTTTTCTCACCAGATGAATATGTTGGATGAGAAATGCTTAATAATAGTGTGGTTACTCGAGTGCCGAGTACTCTTGGATCCAGAGAATATATTTTTAAACCTGTTTGATGGTTCCATTCTATGCTTCCTTCCAGAGCTGAGACATGGTGAAAATGGAAAATAGAATTTCTAACTGTAAAAATATAGCGTTAGGAAAATTTGAACTATATCTGGTTTTCCTTCATTTTTCCCATCTCCGAGATGGAAGTTAATTTGCAATCAGTGCGAATACAAAATTTGAACAGCTGCTGGTGAGAGAATGTACCATGAAAGAATTTCACAGAAGTTTGTGGCAAAAGTCTTGCAATTATGCCTGCAATTCTTACCATCTTGTAGCTTGGAACCTTCGTGATAGTGAGAGCACGTGGGATGCCCTATGTCGTGACAAAGTGTTACTTAGTACAGCGTGGTCCTCCACTCCATTCGACTCTCGTGGGGAGCAGATGATGCTCCGACCTAGAGGAGTTGGTGTCTGAATCAGTGTCCTAGTTGTTGGTCTTATAATGGAAGCAAGGCCGGCCATGTGTCTCACGGGTACTCCAGAAATGGGTTTTTTCGGCCTTTTCCCCAGAGTCCATACTACTGCCATCTACAGTTAGGGTAATGATACATTTGCAACCGGTTTATTATTTTATTATTTATATTATATCTGAAATTTTTTATTTTTTTTAACATTCTTAATTTAAGAAAAAAAATTAAAAAAATAGATAATTTTATTAATATTTAATTCCTTAACCATTAAGTAAAATAAAAAATAAATAAATAAATAAAAATAGTAAATAAGTAATAAAAAAAGTAGTAATGCTATCATTTTTCCCTGTAGTTATTGTGAGCTTTCTATTTTTTTTTTTTATTGTACAATTTGAGAAGGAAAAAGACAAGTATTAAATAATTATGTGGGGTAACGTTCATATCCTCTGGAATCTTCACGCGAAAAACATGAAGAATTTAATTATCTCGTGTGTATTAACAGAATCATGAACATTTATTCAAGCAGTACTCCAAATTGTATAGAGCACGAGAAATAATCTTGCCCAATGTCTTTTTTTTTTTTTTTTTGAAGAGATGATTTTACCAATGTTACAAGGAAAAAATAGTTTGATTTTACCATAAAAATCAAAATAAAACAGTTAAAGTTCATTTAGATTTATAAAGAAAGAAGGAGACAATGGGCAAGTTAACAATTTTCCTGAGCATGGTCAGGTAGTGATCTACCATCGTGAAACACGTTTCGTCGTTGGTTGGTTCACTCTTATTTTGGAGTATTCCTGGCAGCACCTCCCTTCTGATCTTTTATAAATACAGTGCTGTTATTTAGTACATGCCAGCTGTTCTTAGTCATGTCTATCGGGGCTCACTCTTTATAATCGAACGTGGCTAGAGGTCCATCAGCAATAATCTTTATTGATTAGGATGTATGTTTATTACACTTGTTCAAAATCTTTGACATGAGATTATTATTATTATTATTTTGATTATATGCATCTCATTAAATTGACAGAATCATAATGATTTAATTTTTGAAAATAATAATAATAATAATAGATAGGACTCAAAAAGTATATGCTAAGCTATTAAAATGAAAAGAAAACAAAAATAATAATCTAAAAGGCTAATCCATTATTCCTTGTCCCGAACAAATAAATACGACAAAAAAGGAGACCCCATTATTACGCCCGTGCTCCTAGCCTTTCTTCTGGAAAAGATAGTTGAAGTAGACGAATGTTGAAGTGGGGGCTCATCGTGATTCGTGAGGAAAGCTCCTAGACAGTATTTGGCAGGGTTGCATGTTAGTTGACAAAGACAACGAAAGCTCCACCAACAAGAGCTGAGTTGCGTTCATCCTTCTACAAGGACTGTATTTGGGGCTACCTGCAACTTGTTCAATGCCCATATTTAGAGGGAACTGATCCTATATGAAAAATAGCATTTCTCTAATAGTAAAGCTATTTTGGAAAGGAAGTAGAGATATGTCAGGTGGTCCTTCAAAGCTATAGTGGCCCATGGACTCAGAAAACACTTGCAAAGATGGATTTGGAAAACAATCTCTCTCTCTCTCTCTCTCCCCCACTTATTTGTGACAGAATCCTAAATGTAAAAGCTTCCCTTTCCTTTACCACAATAATTGAAGTGAAGAACTTGAACAACAATCCTAAGTCAGAAAGTGATCAATAAGTTACAAACTGAGGGGGGGGGAGCTTTTGCTTTGCTTTGTAGAATCTCGGTTGTAGGCTCTCATTCCGAATTGTTCATGCATAACAACTTGCTTTGAACTCCCAAGTTTTTTTTTTTTTTTTTTTTTTTACAAAAGTTGGGTGCATACCGAAAGTGAAGTGAAGTGAACAAATTGTCCATCACCACTTGGGACCACTCTCATTATCATTAACAATGCCATATCTGACCAATCTAGCGTCAGCACCAAGAATCTTTAACTATTTGCAGATCATGAATAGCAGTAGCAAGATGTTCCATTATAAAGCTTGTAGGTCAAACCATCTCTTGATTACTACAAATTTTAATTTTCCCATAATTACTCATAATCTAATAGCTCTCTCTCTCTCTCTCTCTCTAATTAAAATTGAAATCTACATAAAAGCTGAGATTTTGATTGGTTGCGTGAAGATATTTTCTTTTCTTTTTTATTTCTTTTGTCTGATGCCCTTTCATGGGGGAACTCAGCTTCTCTCATCTTCTGAGGTTTTATAACAGAAAAGACTGGAAAGAAATCGAATAAGTAAAGGTGGCTCTTAGTGCACTTCTCCTAGTGTACAAACAGTCTGCCCATTACGTGTTTGAAAACGAACACCAAGAAACCCCAACATGAAGACACCCACATAGATAATCTGGTCAAGAGAAAACACTGCATTGAAATTGGCAGTATAGTGATATACCAGACTATCTGGGTTTTCTACTTTTATCACCATTATTGACAATTTTAAGGGCCCCATTCAACCCCAGACAAAACATCAAATCAAAAGGCAATTTAATAACCTAACTAATCTTTACCAGTTACCACCTCGCACCAGTCACTACTATACGTGTGTATTTAGCATTTTTAAAGCTTATCAGTCACAATCTGTTTCTTTTCAATTTTTCTTGGGCTAAGGCTACATGAAAGATTATCACTAACTGAATTCTCCAATCAGGACATACCACTTTTTTCTTCTTTTTTTTTTTTACTATCATACCAACTTGAAATGAAAGAATTTACCAAGTGCTGCAATTGTCTGTTGCTGTGGAGGGGACAATGTAAGTGGACTCCATTCCACCTGACGAAGAAATGTTTATTTGTTAAACCATGGAGAAGGAATTACAGAACAAACCCATAATGTAAAATTCGGAAGCAGCTGGTGCTCCTCAGACATCTTTTATGTAAAAGTGGTTTGCCAGTGCATGATTCATACTCGAAACGAAGCTCCTCAGCTTTAACAATAAAATAAGCAGCCCTTCTCGAGGCAGAAACATCTTCCTCCCTCAATTCTTTGTAGCTTTCAAGCACCTAGCTTGATCAAGTGGTTTCAGAAACCACCAAAACCAACAGAAGCACCAACCTAATTCCTAAAGGTTCAGCCAATTGAATTGCTTGCTCGGTGGATAAGCACCACTCATAGCAGACAGTTCAAATAAATGGCGAGATTATGGATTTGACAAATGAGGATTTTGATGTATGATTGTCAAACCTTGTATTTCTTTTGTTACTCCAAATAGAACCATGTAAAGTTATTGTGACTTGAGGCCAGAAAAGGACGAGGCAAAAGATGAAAGTGGGGAATCCTAAGCTTGACAAGGGCAACAGTAAAGATGACATAAGCAATGTACCCGAGAGCACCAAGCATCACTTGGTGGGGTCACTAAATTGAGATAAGACTACATAAAAAAAGGAGCTTTGCCAATCTCACTTCCCATACAGTCCCGATACCTCTCGCCACTGAATTCCTCACTCCCTCCCTCTTTGATCTAACACTTTAAAGAGTCGATCACAACCAATCCACAAACCCTCTCTATACATTCCATTTGCTTTAACACAGTCACCAAATTTGAAATTTGTGGAGACATGATCTTTCAGGGTGAAGCAACTGAAGGAATACCAGACAGACGGCAAGGTGACCAAATAATCAGCAGCGACAATAACAACGAGGGTACTGAATATGATAATCCAGGCGAGTGGCTGAACCTGAGCCTAGGCAGGAATTTGCTCTCAACACCTGGAGACTCTGATCCACAACAAAGGCCTGCTTCTACCAAGGTTTTCTCGTGCAACTTCTGCATGAGGAAGTTTTTTAGTTCACAAGCATTAGGAGGTCATCAAAATGCCCACAAGAGGGAAAGAGGTGCAGCCAAAAGATACCAGTCTCATAGGATGATGGCAATGATGGGATTACCCATTAACACTTCCATGGCTCGATCACTTGGCGTCCGGCCCCATTCACTTGTGCACAAGCCAAGTAGGGAGTTGTCAGCAATTGTTGCAAGATTTACGGATGCCAAAACAGGGTTTGGAATGGCAAGGATGCCCTTCACGATGGAAGATCCAACAGATTTGATGTGGCCAGGCAGCTTTCGCATGAATCCAAAACCGTCAGAGCCACCGTCAGAACCACACAAGCTAGACTTAAATCTGCGGCTCTGACCCATGCATCCTTCAGCCTCAGTTCAGAATTAGTTTTCCACTCTTTCTATTGGAACAGACTTTGATTTCTCCACCCATCAAGTATAGCAACTAACCAAGGTAGGATCTGGAGTTTTAATATTTGAAATGCTGGATGGTGTTTCTGCTAATGAAACTAGACGAAATACAATATATTTCCTTTGTATTTCCACCAGTTATGCGCGTTGGAGTAAAAGCAAAGTTGAGACCCAACCCTGCTTTTCAGTTATCCTGATTTTGATGCTTGAAATAAATCCCGGTGCATTACACACGTCACTGAGCTGTTACAGGGCCTTTCTTATCCTAATTATAAATTTCTACTTATGTTCCATGTCTCTTTATCTATGGTCTGAATAGGATTATGTTGAGAATTACTCAAATGTAACGAAATGGGTACTTAAGATCAGCAGTATTACTCGCACTACAACTCGTCAGGGTGCAGCTCAGTGGTCAAAGAGCGGGCTTGGGATGAGCTGTAGAATCGGACATTCTGAGTTCGATTCTATACTATCAGTTTCCTTAGATAACCTAATGAACAATTTTGGCGAGTGAGGTCATATATCAGAGGTTCACTCCTGCAGGTGGGGGTGGGGCCCTTCAGACCCTGCCTTGGTGAAGGTTCCACGTCATAAAAAAAAAATTACATGAGAAATATTGGTGGAGTCCAGCACTTCCGAAGTGGGGAAAAAAATACACAAGTAGCAAAAACTGAGAAAAAGATATTACGAGATCTATGAACAAGTAATTCTTCAGCACGTATCTTGTCCTAAATCAACCCATAAGCTGCACCAAGAAGAGAAAAAGATGATTGTGAAAGGAAGAATTCCCCCCAAGAAAACACCTCTTAACTTGAAGAGATCCACGCCACTCTTGCCCCTAACGTCTTCCATATGGCGCACACATTTTCCTTACTAGAGAAATTATTTAATTCTTTCTTTGATAAAGGTTTTAACAGGTGGCAGGCACTGAGGCAGACATATAACCCAGGCACCACCCTTAAATGAACACTAACTTAAGAAGAACCATATATATACATCGAGTAGGATCTCTTGAGCTAAAATATGTGTACATGCAATGAAGATAACTAAAATATCAAAAAAGAGAATTAACAATAAAAATATGCATATGAGTTAGGATGTTTAAATTCTCCACAACAAGCACACCATGGGAAAATTGAGTTCTTTTGTATGAAGACATGTATCACCTTACAAATTATCAGGAACTTTAAGCTTTTGGGTCTTGTGCTTGATAATCGGAAGCCACTGGCTGATGGTGCATGGATCACTATAAGCAGCAGAATCAGAGGGGTGTCCTTTCTGCACCATATTTGACTAATCAATGCTCCAAGAAAAAAAAAAAAAAAAACTTCCAAAATTTTCAAGTACAAAAGTAAACCTGTTTTTATTTCTTAGTTTAGTTAAATGAGGTGCCAACGTGGAGAGGATAAACAAAAACTAAATTGAAAATGCAAGTTTCAACAATGTCATGTAGAATCAGTTGGAAAAAAAAACTTGAAAAATTATGTCATATAGTTTCAACAATGTGTCCTGAATTTACACACAATCAAAAGTTCAACTTCCATACTCCACTTCTGCAGAGAGTGAAAATCAGTGAATTATGACTTGCATCAAAGTTTCACAGCTGGGATTCAACTCAACTCAAAATAATAAATCTATCCCGAGATCACATCTGCCAAAATTAGAATTCAGAAGCCCCGTAAGATGCAATCTGAAGCCTTGCATGTGATAAGAACTGAAGCCTTAATTTCAGAAATTGGCTGCACTTCTGTTTTGTGCCTGCCTACCAGTTTTGATGAGTTTGAGTGTGGTGTAACGGCCAGGCCTAATAATTATAAAGTCAGAATATTGATAATTTTTATTGGGCCTTAATTATATTTATTGGGTCATATTGGATAAGCCCATGAGCGATAAAATATTGAGCTTGATTAAGAATTTTAATTAGGCTCAATAACTAGGTTAAACTCATTTATTATTCACTGAATGAGTTAGAATTTTTTTAAAATTTAAAAATTGGCCATTAGAAATTTATTTTAATTTAAAATCATCACTGATTGAAGTCTCTTACGTAATCTCAGTCACTGTCAATCCTACAATGAATGAACTACTAGACATGTTTTTAAATTCAAATTCTCTTCTTGAATGATCGCGATCGAGTCCAACTCGAACTCGAACTCGTCGGCACCCCCTCCCAAATCTCTCTATAAATATCTCTCTTCCATGTGTTATTTGAAAAAAACCATAAACCTTCGTTAGTGCAGCAGCTGAACCCAAGATACCCAGTCTAGCACCGTGTGTGTCCCATGTTCACCATGCCAATAGCCTGCCTCATTCCTCTCACAACATTCCTTCTAGTTCATGTGATTGATTTCATGTCGGAAATATTGGATTAATGCTACAAGGTAAGTAGTTTGATCATAAATTAGGATTAATATATGTTAGCTAATTATATATATTATTATTAAAGCTAGCTCTTTGAAAGCCAGTGTTATGTACCACGCATGTCATGATATTTGCAAGAACGTCATTCATAATGTTTTATTTTGTATATTATAGTTATGTATGTATTATGCATATTATGTTGTATAAGATACGTAAGCTTTCATAAGATCAAATGTAAGATAAGAACAGTTTGATAAGATGGTCATTTAGATAGATGGTACCAATGCGAATTTATGGGTGGACGTGCAAGCCACGGATCTAAGCGTGGTCCACCATAGTATGTTAAAATACTATTAGCGGCTCCCCTCGCTACCGTGAGATGTGGGGCCAGTGCACAACCTTACACATATGGTTAAGTATGTGGGCCAGTATGATACGTAAGATAAGTCAGATAAGTCATGCATGTTATAAACATATGTATGAATGATCATGATTTTAAGTTCTCAGCATGAAATAGTTTATGAAAAACCTTATGTTAAGTATGTTTACTTTATGATGGGCTTCTTACTGAGTTATCGACTCATTTTAGTTTGTTTTATATTTTTAAAACACCCCAGGTTGGAATATTTATGAAGGTAGAGTTGCATGACGGGATTTAATCTAAGGAGGCATGACAGTAGCCTAGATCATGTACAGAGATTTTAAGTAATGATTTTTTTATGGCACGAACTTTAAAGAAATTTTAATAAATGTTTCCTTGCACTCTCATTTACGATTTCAGTATTTTTAATTCAAAACAACTCTATTTATTATAAGGAATCTTTGTACTTTGCATTTCCTTTAAAAAAAAAACAAATATATTTTTAAGTCAAATTCAGTAGTAGCACTCTGACTCCCGTGATTTTCTAAAAAAATGTCTTTTTTAACTGTGGAGAGCGGGATGTTACAAGTAGAGCCTAATGGGACATACTATGGAGACAAGTCCTGCATCGTTCAATGTCATCTCACATGAAGTCTAGAGAAGAAAACTAAATTATAATTCATTGAAGAGTTGTCGGACCATGTATGTGCAATCACCTAATCATAATTTCCTGGACTTCTTCCATCTAACTTCCATTTTTTTTAAGGCAATTATAATATTACGCTTGATCAATTACCAAAAAAAAAAAAATATTACGCTCGATCAAGAATTTTTAGGTAGGCTGCAGTTTTCCTTTTTCTTGGGTCATAGCTAGTGTTTTAGGTGCTGCAAGCTAAATCACTGCTGACATTATATCAGAATGCCTCACCGGAAAGATTGCTTAGGCAAAAGAACTAGAGGATGGCAGTTGTTTCTCTAAAACATACACAGCCGTTCCTACTTGTTCAATAGATCCTACACACAACAGATCAGGACCTGCTGTTCATAGTTCCTACTTGTTCAATAGATCCTACCCCCAACAGATTAGGACCTGATATTCATACTCCAAAAAGACATGAGAGAAGACTGTGGGCTAGCACGATAAGTATTCCTGTGGTAAGGGGTACATGGAATTTTAAAACATTAGAAGCTTCTTATAAGAATAAGAGAATTTATTTATATTCTAACCAAATTATCCCTTAGAACACCCAGAAAGTGGCAGGAGCACCTCTTTGACTCTCCACTGTCTCCGAACACTGATAAATTACGGAACTTGTGAAAGATGGAAACTAGACAAATCATTCAAATACATAGATTTTTCTGAAGAGCAGAGACTAAGGGCAGGTTTGGGGGGTGGGATGAGACACAAAATTCTCATCTCATCTCATCTCATCATTACACATTTTTCAAATCCTCATACAAAATATAATAAACAATTTAACTTTTTCAAATCCCAATTCAACTTTTTCAAATCCCAATATAATAATAATACTAAAACATAATATTTTAAACACTAAAACAAAACACAAAATTCTCATTTCACCCCCCAAACCTGCCCTAAATAACAACTTTATCACCCTAACTTGACCAGAGAACGTCATGATTTTGCATAAATGCTCCTTCTTTTTTGTTCAGATGCATCTTTTGTATATCCCTGTGTATTTAGGTAGCATCCTCACATCTATTCATTACTAATCTTATTAACTAATGAAAATAAATAAATATTTTGCAGTAAACGCATGCATGCAAGCTAAAATCCTCACAAAAATGAAGAGACAAAACTTACAGCAGATAAAGCTTCAAATGCCGCTTCTCTCCAGCAACTTTCTCGAAGAATGATGGGATTTGCACCAACTCCAAAGATGCAATGCATACGAGTGTCCCTTAGTCTCATAAGCACTCCATCAACTCTAAGCTAGAAGAAGAACAGAATCACGCTAAAACAGAATATTATAGAGTTGGAAAAATAGAAAGAGAAGCTATAGAGATGGACTATGGACTATGGGCCTGATGACCCTTTCAACCCCATAATTATGGGCAGGGAGGTGAGACTGTAGGTTCAAATCCTGTGCATGAGCTAACTACCAAAAAAAAGAAAGTGAAGCATATATACCTCCCATGTACATGGGTTGTCTACAAGAGTATTCCCATATAATTTTTGGAGTTTACTAGAACAGAGTATTCCCTTTAAAAGCTTTTTTATTCATCAAACAAGAAAATACTGGCATGATGGAAAAACATTATCAATAAAATTATTTACATTAGCTATCTCAAGTTGAAGTGTAATGAACCAAGAAAGTAGACTCACCCAAAATCGTAGGAGAAGAAACCAACAGCTTGGCATGATTCTCTAGAAAAATAAAAAAATAACATGATTAGTCCTTAATCATCTCAAAGATGGGAATAAATCATAGTGATCAAAATACGAGGAGATTGAAATGTTACCACTTTTACAGTTAACAGCGAAACTCCATTATCAGCCAATTCATCTTCATACAATACTACCTGTTCAGTTACAAGGGCTACTTTGTTCACGTATCAATTTATATCCTAGGAAGAAAATATACGTGCTTCTAGTATCAAGATGTTCACCTCATCATAGAAGAGAATAGGCTCTTTTGATGCTAGTGAAATCACATCAATTTTCTCCTCACAGTCCTCCCACTGCAGACTGCATTTCCGCCGAGAGGTTTCCTCTTTTCCACACTGACCATACAAAGCAGCACAAACCACAAAATGTAGCTATTATTTCAAAAACAATAGTCAAAGCCATGATGAATACCATGAAAATTTGGAAAATGTTAGAATTATCCATTTCTATTATTAGAAAAACGTTAGTTTTACATTAAGAAATATGAAAGACTAAGGCCCCGTTTGGATGTTCAGCTGAGTTGAGATGAGTTGAGTTCTTTATGAATAGTGGTGAGTTGAAATGGTGGAGTTTTGCAGGGCCCACCTAAGATGAGTTTAGGTGTGTTTAGATGTATTTATAGAAAGTTGAAAAAGGTTGTGAGTCCCGCGTGTAAAGAGGTGTTGAGTTGAAAAAGGTTGTGGGACCCATGTGTAAAGAGGAGTTGAGTTGAGTTGAGTTTAGTGATTTGGGAATTGTGTGTTTGGATGTTAGACTCAACTTAAAATTAGACTGAATTAAGTTGAGTCAGTTTGAATTCCAAAAGGGCCCTAAGAGAAAAGAATGCAAGGGACAGGAAAGGGAACTCATTAAATTATGTAAAGGTTTTGCATAAATCTAGAGAAAAGAGCAAGCGCATACCTTTTCTGTATCTATCTCAATTGTTTCGCTTCCTGAATACGGTGTTGTGAATGTATAGTCATAATCCAGTATCACCTGCTGGGAGGAGTTGCTGCAAATTCACAAGAGGTATTTAAGACGCAAGAAAAAACTATTAGCAAGTACTTAGTCTTCGTTTGTTTTCACAGTTCATCTCAACTCATATAATCATTACAACTTTCCAAAATTTTCACACAAAATAAAATAAACTATTCAACTTGTTCAAATCCCAAAACAAAAATAATATTAAAAAATATATTCTAATAATATTTATTAAACTTTTTAACTTTAATCTCAACTCATCTCATCTCATTTGCGAAAACAAACGAGGCCTTACAAAAAAAAAACTGTCAGCAAATGCTGCTGTGTAGACAATAAGAATTGAATTGAAAGAAAAAACCCAAATAAGGGGACATACAATGTCACATACTGAAGTAGGTGACTTAACAGTCCACTTAAACAGTATTCTTTCATGACTTGTACAGCAAGTTGATGGTTAGAAAATTTGTGGAAATTTAGAGATATTTTTATCAGTGAGAGAACAATCCAATCATGAGGAACGAAAATGTTATATCCATAGAATTCAAATAAAATATCATCCTTTAATATGCTTATACTTCAGCGAGGACAATCTTATGGAAACTGCAATGACTCAGGGAAAATGCTAGCCACATATGTGCTATAACCCTAAACAACTAGTCAATTTGAAACATGCCTAGAATCACTTATAAAGTCCAATTTCACCCAGTATGTAGCCAATGTGTTAGCACCCATGAATACCTATGTAACCTACTCTCTCTGTGGGTTATTCATATTCCCAATGTGGGACTTGGGTGTTGCACACTCCCCCTTTAAAATTCATGATGTCCTCCCTAAGGCAATGTCATGAAGTGCTCCAGTATCACCTGACCAGCCTTACAAAGTGGCTTTGATACCATTATTAGCAACCCAAGGAAAGTACCAACCACATCACCACTATAACCCCAAATACAGTAATGAATTTGAAGCTTCCCTAGAATTACTTATAAAGCCCAGTTTAGTAAGTACCCAATGCAGGACTCAAAACCCATGACTAACTTTACAACCTACCCACTCTACATGGATTATTCATATTAACAATGCAGAACTGAGGAGTTACAATAACCTTTGAAACATCATCCCTCTTTATAATGGCATCACGTTAGTAAGAATCTAATGTTTGATGCTATAATACTATGACTGAAGCAATTAGATCTACAAAAAAAAAAATTATACATAGAAAACCTAGCTTACCTTCTGAATTTCCATTTCGCTGCTGCAGGGACTTGAACTGGTGGCAATGCCTCCTGCTTCCAGCCATTTAGAGCATCAAATGAATTAAAATGAATTTTGATGCCACTCTTCAGATGTTTAAGAACCAAAGAACTCTCCCCAAAAACCATTTCTGGCAAGTGAGAAGTCTTAAGCTTCTCTTCCCACCTGAAAGCACAACATAAAGCATCAATACCTAATACCTACCTGGAAACTTAGGAGTCATATACTATTAACATATAAAGTTTCAAACGCCTCCGGAAACAACAGTCCAGTAAATAACACCAGTATGTTTATATGCCAATTTCCACAAAAAAAAAAAAAAAAAATCCTTTTTCTTCCGATGACTGCCGAATCAACGCCCTAACCATTGGTAAAGGCAGGACTCGACGCCTGGTCTCTGTCACAATACCAAAGATGTTACCAGCTGAACTAAGCGTCACCTTCAATTTCCACAACATTTTAATCACATTCAAGAAAATTTGATAGATCACTGCTATTGGATGAATTGAAAAAAAAAAAAATTGGCTATACTTGAAGGAAAAAAAAATATGTTTAGCACGGATTTAAAGTATATATTTTACATAAGCCTTGGTCCTGATGAACAATGGACCGTCAAACTAAGAATATAAAATAAATTTTCCTCTAAGAAAAAATGGTTCTGTTCGACAGTGTAACATCTACAAAAGCAGATATTCGAAAGTAAAGAGCTGGGAATTGAAACTTTGTTTAACAAAATTTCACTCACAGCTGGAGGCTGGAGGAGTTGAGGATGGAGCGCTTGCGAGACTCGATCTCCCAGCCATGGATGCGCAGCCCGAAGCGACCGTCGGTCAGGGGCACGGCCCCGGCGGCTTTGAGTTCCTTCTCGTCTGTCTCCACTTCCATTTCTTTCAACGGTTCCTCCGGTTGACTGCGGGTGCTGTTAAGACTTGGAGCTGACGATGGGTTTGAGTTTTGGGTTACAGAAGGGTTTGGGTTAGGGACTTTGGGCCTACCATAATCCCCCTCCAAACAGGTGGGCGGCTAGACCTGGAACCCCGTCCGGATTTGGAAACCCTGGGATTAGGGGCGCGGAAGAAATTAAATTAGAAAAAGGCTTATTAAAGGCCCAAAGTTGAGAGTATTTGTTGTGGGCCTTGCGGCCATGCAAATATGTCGTGGCACGCAAAGATGTCTCAATTATTGCTAGAACTAGGCTCGCAGATGCATGGGCTCTGAGCCCATATGATCCCGGACAAAAATCCCAACACACTTAACACGCAGCACGTTAAAATTCACTCCTGTCTTAACAATATATAAGATTACAAGCCCAAAAGTCGTTGCGCTTTAACATATGATTGTTTCCTTTATTTTTAGTTATAGAATAGATTCTTTCTAGCTGTCTAATCGAAATTGTTGATGATAGAACTAGATAGATAGATCTTGTGAGCCCTATAATACTGCCAGTAGGTTTTTGAAAAATGATAAACACGATACTTTTCACAAATTATTTTATAATCATGTTTTAAAATAAGAGGTATTATTATAAAATAACATATAAAAGTAACATTACTTTATAAAAATACTCTCATTATATATCATATGTTGTGAAAAGTATTATGAAGTGAATGTCTATCATTATTCATTCGTTTGTCAATCCCTCTTCATTAGAATAATGCTACTTTAATTCACTGTAAATTTATAATCATTTCTTGTCATAATATAACACATTTAAAATATCTATCTATAATAATAACTTATAGTTTACTTTATATGCACTATATAAATTGGTGCAATTAAGAATAATAAACTCATGATCAAGATTAACGTATTCTAAGGCCCTATTTAATAATTATATGAGATGAGATAGTTTTAGATAAAAATTAAAAAATTAATATCCAAATCATGAGAAATAAATAGATTAATCGTGCAAGCATGGTATCACATGACAGTACTGTTGCATGCGAAACACGCATTCGTGGATGATCATGTAGAGAAACTCGACAGGAAGTAATAAAAGCAACCACCCAAAAATCATATTACTATATATATATATATATAATTAATTTTTGATTTCCCAAAAAAAAAAAAAAAAGCGAAACATCTCAGAAAAAGTTTAACTTGTTGGTCAGGAAAATAGGAATATATTTTACGAACCACCCGGCATGGTGGCATGCATGTCACCTAGCTCCTTTCTCTCTCTGACAAAGCAACTTTAATCAAACGAGCCATAATGGTCCATCAGTTATCGTCAAAATCACCATCATAAAATAGGATTGCCATCATGAACAAAGAGAAATTCAGAGGAATGGGGTTGGAGTACTTGGGCTATTAAGTGTAGCTTTTTGTTGACCAAGACAATACGAAAACGATGAAAAGAATAATGACAAAGGGAACGTCATGCAAAAGAAAGAACTTAGATTTGTCTCGCACTTTTGCTAAGCACGTTGTTTATTTCTGATTTGATCAGGATTAGAATAATTTACTTGGGTAGTAGGTATTGATCATGATCATCATTTCCTTTATCTGCGAGAAGTCTCCAGTTAATTATTCGATTACTTTCTTCGACATGTCGTAGTCTGGTTAGAGAGAAGCAGTGAAAAAGGCGTTGCGACAATGCTAAAAGTGAATGTCGACACAAGTTCCCCCCACGTCCTAAATACAACCCCCCCAGCCCCTCTTTCTTCTATCTGTGCTTGAAAACCTCATAATTAATGGATAAGGGCAATTTGTACCTTCTCTTTCTGGGATGAACTCAAGATCAACAGCAGAATAAAGGTTAAATATCAGTGTATATATATACACACACCCCCCCTCCAACAAAAAAAAAAAAAAAAAAGGCCGAGAGACCAGAGAGAGAGATTCTTTTGTGTCGGCACGTAAGTGATATTATACATGAATATATATTGTATATTGGTCAACACAATAACACCTTGATCAGTTTCATTTCCCACAAATTAATACGAAGGAAGGAAGTAATTTACCTAATGCCCAATTCCTGATCCTGCCGACTAATTTGAATTCATGTGTTAAGTTACATCGAACTTGTTAATTAGCCTCCTAGCTATTGATAAACGTTGTTCAAATCTTCAACCGAAATCTTTGAATTTTTTTTTTTTTTAATTTTCAAATCCTGAATCCTTTCGTCCAAATTATATTGTCCTATACTTTTAATTAGTCTTTTGGTCCGATAATTTCTATATATGCCTTTTAAAATGGTCAATGAAATTAGGGTTAGGTTGCAATCATATAAATTTCTCCCATGGAATTAATCGATCACTTACGACCTGCTCGTTAGTGAGACTCTTAACTAAAAATAATTAGCTGCATGCATAGTAGTATAGACCAGAATTGCTAGCTGTGTGGGATCGCCTACTCCACTAGGTCTTGGTCTTGAAAAAGAGACAAACGGGAGCTGGTTTCTCTTTCACGAATCAAACCTAAACCCAAGTCAAAGAATCCCTGTAAGAATGGAAATTTCACAGCAACAACCAAGAGCAAAAGTCTCACTTCTGAGTGGAAAGAAAAACTTTCACCCACTGATCATCACGACCATATTACCTTTGACCAAACGACGAGAAAATTCACATGCAGTTGACTAGAAAGTAGAAATCGATGTGCCCGCGTTAGAACTTGAAAACTAGGGAGCAGCCCGGCCTACCCGCTTATATATACATTATACGTACACCACGTGAATTTGGCTACGATCCAGAAGCGAGGAACCATCCAGCTTGTATCCTGGGGCTGCCCCGGTTGCCCATTAATCCTCCACTTTTAAGACCTAGGAAAGAACCTTGATGATCACGTGGATAGTTTTTGCATATATATATATACTAGCGGTAGTGTAACGTCCAAGGGACGTTTGCCTAATATTTTTTTTTTTTTAAACCTAGTGAGTGATTAAAGAAGTGTTTTTTAATGATGTTGTAAATTTTTTATTTTTTTAAAAATTTTTTATGATAATTAAAAATATACATAAAAAAAGAAAAGAAAAATAAAAAAGTGAAATATATATTCAGGACACATTTTCGGGTTACTTTTTTTATAGCTGTAACAGTTCTTTTTAGTTAATTAAGAATATTATCATATTTAAATTATGTTAAAATTTTAATTATTTATATAGTTTTACTTTTTTAAAAATATTTAACAAAATTTCATCATTTATTTAATGATGAAAGATTAGTATTTTATAAATTAAATTTGATAATTTATTTATGATATGATATTTATATGTTAATTATATATTTTAAATTAATTTAAATCAGTATTTAAATTTTCATCATTGGATCTAATTTGGAGAGTTATGATGAAATGTTAGATTTAAATTCCAAAAAATTTTCTTTTCCCCTCACTTGCAATATATGAATTGTAGAATTCAACCATACTACTCAATGACCTGGGGAGTACTAAAAAAATACAGAGTCTTTTATTTCTATATTGTTCTCACATTTTTTCATCACTAAAGTAAGTCTCTTCTATTTTGGAAACTTCAAAAATATTATAATGGTAGAAAATCATTTTATTTAAATGATTTTAATTAATTAAAAATATTATGAGATTTAAATTATATTAAAAATTCTAATTATTTATATGATTTTACTCTTTTAAAAATATTTAACAAAACTCTATCATTTATTTAATGATAAAACATTAATATTTTATAAATTAAAGTTGAATTTATATTGCAATTATCTATTTTAAGTTAGTTTATTTTTAATGTTTTAATCTTCACTGTTGAATCAATGAGGATTGAAAATGAATGGTTGAGATTTAATATCTCAAAACCCTAACTTTTTATTTCATTTTCATTCTTCCCTCTCTCTCCTCCCTCCCTCCAGCCGCACGCCTCTCTCCCTCTCGATGTCTTCTCCTCGGCTTCACCTAGCGCAACCGGCCGCCGCTACCGCGCCACCACCAAGCCCAGCGACCTTCCCCACGCCGATCTGGTGCCCAACGACCTCTCTCTCTACCCCCGCAACAGGCCGAAGCTCGTAGGTCTCTCTCTTCCTCTACACGCACGGGTTTCTCCCTGTACGGCCGCCGTTAGCCACCCATACGGCACCGTACCACCACCAGCAGCTTGCCGAGCTCGTCCCCACAGACCTCTCTCTCTCTCCCGCCACAACAGGTCGAAGCCCATCGCCTTCTCTCTTCCTCTACACGCACGGGTTTCTCCCCGTGTGTTGATTTGTGATTTGTGTGGAAATTTATATGTTGATTTGGTGATTTGTGTGGTGATTTTTTGATTTTGTTGTATTTTTTTGGTGATTTTGTGGTGATTTGGTTTCTCCCCGTGCGTTGATTTGTGATCTGTGTGAAACTTGTGTGTTGATTTGGTGATTTGTGCGGTGATT
This sequence comes from Juglans regia, assembly GCF_001411555.2. Taxonomy (NCBI): domain Eukaryota; kingdom Viridiplantae; phylum Streptophyta; class Magnoliopsida; order Fagales; family Juglandaceae; genus Juglans; species Juglans regia. The sequence continues at coordinate 1,305,114 of NC_049913.1, forward strand.
TTTTGATTTTGTGGTATTTGTGTAGTGATTTGCCGTGAGTTTTTGTGATGATTTTACCGTGAGTTTTTGTGATGATTTTGCTGTGTTGATTTGGTGATTTGTGAGGTGATTTTTTGATTTTGTGCTATTTGTGTGGTGATTTACTGTGAGTTTTTGTGATGATTTTACCGTGAGTTTTTGTGGTGATTTTGTCGTGGGTTTCTATGAAGATAGAGAGGGAGGCAGAGGCAGATAATTACTGTTTACGGTTACTGTTCATTACTGTAGATGTTATAGATGCTTTTAAGTTATAGGCAGATATATATAATATATATATATATATATTTATAGCAAATGGACTTTTGACTTTCGTAAACGTGAGGCAACAATTTGCTGGTTTTCCCTTTCCACCACACTTCCTTGGTTCCACGTTTTCTCCACTTTGAAACTCTTTTTTTTTTATTCTTCTTCCCTTTCATTAATAATTAATAAAGTAATAAATATATATTATTCTCTTGGGCCCTCTATTATATAGTTTTACGAAACGTATAAATATAATAATAAATCACAAAAATTAGGAACTAATTAAACAAAATGAATGGTCGGCTAATTTTTATAATAATCTTTTGCGTGAGAATTAATGAGATTGGTTATTAATTATCAACTTGTGTAGTAGTACGGAAATCATACGGCACCAGCTAACGATCAGAAATCGATCATCATCACACTTGGTGGGTTGGAGAAGAATTATATATAGGAATTCATGTGCGTTTCATAATATTATTATTAACCGAAAATAATGTCAGTAGGATTTGTGGTCTGTGCTAATATTTATATAATTAATTAATTCGGTTCATTAATAATTAATAATAGATTCCTTTTCGACTAAATTGTGAACAAAAAAATATTACATGCATGCGGAACATCCTTCATTTTTTTTTTTTTTTGTGTTTTTGAAATTAAGAACTCGGAGAAGTAGACGCACTTCACGCACTATAGTGATCAATTTGACCTAATTAATTTCTTTGCGCTAGAAAATGACGGGTACGTACGTTCTCCTCTTCCCCACCCAACCACTTATAAAAATCTAGCTAGTAGATATAAATATAAATATCTATATAAAGGAAATGAACTTTTTGTCCTTGCTTGGTTCACACCACATATATATAACACGATAAGCTTGCTTCTCACACATTATATATATCCACGTACGTCCGACCCTTTGCTTTGATCTACTTCAGAAAATAAAAACAAGATGATCGGCCAAATTAAATGGGATTTGTCAGTATATATGCCTACGAGATTTGTATATGTTAGCTAGCTAACAAAATAAAGAATTGCTTGCATTAATTTGAAACCTTCCTAGCTAGCTAGCACCTCAAGAAAGACTTTGTTATAAAGTATTGACCGGTTCAAATCCTTGCAGCTAGAGGCAAAGGCAAACATGCATGCATGGGAATTAAATATTCTCCTGAATTTTGTCTTCTGCATGCGTTCGATTTGTTAATTACGCAACGTCATATATATATATATATATATAAGGAGTACTGGCCGAAAAATGGATAACCTTTGATTTCAGTGCATTAATATTCTATATATTCATTAATTTGTACGAATGGAGGTGAAAATGAATAATATAATAGAGTGTTGTGTTCTCATGAATTAGTTACCCAACAAAACCCTATTTATCTAAACCAAAGCAGCTTTTATAATATCTAAATTGGGTGAAACGGAAAATCTGAAAGTGAGACTACCATTTTCTCATGTCTGATCAATTTAGAACAAGAGCTAGCTTTTGGCCAAAGGTATACATTATGATCAGGCTGTGATGTAAGCTTAACCTAATTGGATTACCTATGAGTTTGGCTGGCTGGCTGGCTAGGATGATCAGTGGTCCCAATACTGGCATGCAGGGAGATGTACAGTAGTTGAGACGTCAAGGTCTCTAACTGCTTTTTTCTATTAAAACGTAACCATGAAAGCAATTCGAGAGTAGGGAAAATAGAATGCTCTTTCCCTTCCAATTCAAACTCCTCGATGATCCGTCTGATCTCCATTTCCATTTGACTGCAGCATGTTTGACATCCGATGCTAGCTTGGACAATCAAATTTTGACAGAAACCAAACATTTATACTTATTCAAACCGGCAAGAAATCGATCATGCATGGCGTGGCTGTTGGTGCACGCCATCAAAATTTTATTACGAATTATATATATATATATATATATATTTATATATATATATATATATATAATATGCATGGATGCCAAAGTACTGTGCTAAAAATCTAACTTAAAAAATCAGTCCTAAAAGTCTCGGCAACTTTTATTAATTCTATATATCTACGTATTGCGTTGAATATAATTTATTACATGTGTACTGATCATTGTCGAGCATTTTTCAACAATTTCGTCATGCATGGAATAGTACTACTACATGACATGATGATATCGGCCTTACAAGGGTTGAGAGGAAAATTAAGACGTATGCTGACCTCAACAAGAGCAGCATTTTTTTAAGGCGAATAACAAGGACTATATATGTAATGTCGGTTTAATTACTTGCGTTTAATACTAATGTAAATCTGTTAACTTGTAATTATTTTACTATTATATGATTGGGACGGTTACAGATCACATTAGTCTTCCTGGCTATCTTAGTTATAGTCGTTTTGCTTAATATTTTAAAAATACTTCTCTTAACATTATATATATATATATATATGTGCTTATAATTATAATGTTGCTAAGAACAGTTCTCCTTTCTGAGACAACTTATAAATGGAGCATAGTTTCTAACCGGCCAACACTGCGGCCGGCCCGGATTAAAAAATTGTGATGAGACCACGCCACTAATTAAGCTAAGGTGCATGACTCTTTCAAAAATAAAAATAAAAACAGCTAAGGTACATGACATTAATTATTTTTATTTATTTCACAAATAATGCAAGCAAATTTAGGTATTTGAACGCATCATGTCTGTGATAATAATATTAATTGTATTAATACCTAAAGTTTCTAGGCAGATGTACAATGGGTTTTTTAGGTATCAGACGTCTCACGTGCAAAGGCTGTAACAGAAGAAATTGCCTCCTACTCGGCCAGCCCATCGTTGTCGATGACCAACACTATTACCCGAAAGCAGCCGTGTGGTTGGCTCATGCGTATGACCTTCCAAAACAAAGATGACAATCACATACCCATCTGACCTCACCCTCTCTCCCAATACCTCTTTGAATATCCTTCATCTGTCACTGTTCTCGGCTGACATGGCGGTCACCCAAACCCCACATGCTAGCCTTTTTTGACAATGTCTACGTGTTGCGGGCCCCACCCTGTCCCCCCTGTGCCCCTACACTCCTTAGAGACAAAATTCGTTTTACTTTCCACGACTCTCCGTATAGGTCCGTGACGTCCGTCGGCTTCCATCCAAGCCCCCTTTCTGTCCAGCCCACTTCCTGGGCTCCACCGTGACATCTGCATGCGATTTCTCACTTCGCTAAATCCTACCCAGCCCCTCCACTATATAAATCCCCACACCCGCAAACTCTAATCTCACCACAACCAGTCCTCTCTTCCCTTCTTCTAAAGCCTCTCCAACATTCAGATTTTTTTTTTCTCTCTCTCTCTCTGCGCCTTAAATTTAGTCATTCTTCTTTTGCAATGGCTGTCGATTCTGCTATCTCATCGCCGCTTGGCCCACCGGCCTGCAAGAAGGACGCGAAGGCGCTCCAATTCATTGAGGAAATGACGAGGAATGCTGACGCGGTTCAAGAGAGAATCTTGGCCGAGATCTTGAGCAGAAACGCCGAGACCGAATACCTCAACCGCTTTAAACTTAATGGCGCAACTGACCGCAAAACTTTCAAATCCCATATCCCCATGGTTACCTACGAAGATCTTCAGCCTGAAATCAAACGTATCGCTAATGGCGACCGTTCTCCTATTCTCTCAGCTCACCCCATTTCCGAGTTCCTCACCAGGTGAATTTTACGACCCAGCAACTCATTCATAACCAAGCTTTTTTTTTTTTTTAAATTATATTTATTTTTGAAAAAAAAAAATAGAACAACTTTAATCGGTTCTAATATTTGTTTACGTCGAAAATCTATAGTTCTGGGACTTCAGCTGGAGAAAGAAAACTCATGCCCACGATTCAGGAAGAGCTGGATCGTCGCCAGCTACTATACAGCCTCCTCATGCCAGTCATGAACCTGTAAGTGTAATTAAAATAACAAGAAATCATAACGCGTTATATCTACTTATTGGGTTCTCTCTTAGGCCGCCCCCTTGACGAAGGATCTATTATATACTATTTTACGAGCTAAGTTTGATTGGGAGGAGATCGAAAACATGCGAGTAAAAGTTTAATTTTTTAAAAACGTAATTAAAGCGGGTTGAAATTAATTTTATTTTTGTAACCAGTCATTTAAGTTTATTCTAACAAAGACCGTCTTTTTGTATGACAGTTATGTGCCGGGTTTGGACAAGGGTAAAGGGCTATACTTCTTGTTCGTGAAATCGGAGACGAGGACACCGGGTGGCCTCTTGGCCCGCCCAGTGCTAACGAGCTACTACAAGAGCGAACACTTTAAGACTCGACCCTACGACCCGTACAACGTCTACACGAGCCCTGACGAGGCCATCCTTTGCGCCGACTCGTTCCAAAGCATGTACACCCAAATGCTCTGTGGCCTCTTAGAGCGCAAGCAAGTCCTCCGCCTTGGTGCCGTTTTTGCCTCTGGCCTCCTCCGGGCCATCAGGTTCCTGCAGCTTAATTGGACCCAACTAGCCCATGACATCCGAACAGGCACCCTCAGCCCGAAAATCACCGACCCAGCAATCAAAGACCGTATGGTTCCTATCCTAAAGCCAGACCCGCAATTGGCAGATTTCATTACCAGAAAATGCTCGGAAGACAACTGGGAGGGCATTTTAACCAAAATTTGGCCCAACACGAAGTATTTGGACGTAATTGTAACCGGTGCTATGGCGCAGTATATACCTACGCTAGATTACTATAGCGGAGGATTGCCTCTCGCGTGTACAATGTACGCGTCATCGGAGTGCTATTTCGGACTTAATCTCAACCCAATGTCCAAACCGTCCGAAGTGTCTTACACCATAATGCCAAATATGGCCTACTTCGAGTTCCTACCCCACGAGCCCAATGCCAACAGGTTCAGTAGCCGTGACTTGCCTTTGAAACTCGTTGATCTTGTCGACGTGGAAGTCGGGAAGGAGTATGAGCTAGTGATCACTACCTACGCCGGGCTTTACAGGTACAGAGTCGGAGACATTCTTCGCGTCACCGGCTTCCACAACTCGGCCCCACAGTTCCACTTCGTGAGGAGGAAGAACGTGTTGCTCAGCATCGACTCCGACAAGACCGACGAGGCGGAGTTGCAAAAGGCCATGGAGAACGCCTCTCAGCTTCTCAAGGAGTTCAACACCAGCGTCGTCGAGTACACGAGCTACGCCGACACGAAAACGATCCCGGGTCACTACGTGATATATTGGGAGCTCTTGGTGAAGGACCCTGACAACTCGCCGAGTGAAGAGGTACTGAATCAATGTTGTTTGGAGATGGAGCAATCTCTCAACTCGGTGTACCGACAAGGCCGAGTGGCGGACAACTCGATTGGGCCGCTGGAAATACGCGTGGTAAAGAACGGGACGTTTGAGGAACTCATGGATTATGCAATCTCGAGGGGCGCGTCCATTAACCAGTATAAGGTGCCGAGATGTGTGAATTTTACTCCGATTATGGAGCTTTTAGACTCCAGGGTGGTCTCTTCACATTTCAGCCCAAGTTTGCCACATTGGACCCCGGAAAGGAGACGGTAACTAATCTATTCGGGGGCAACAAACCCGACCCAAATTGCAAGTCCACGGGGTGGTCAAAAGGATTCTCCTTGCATTTCTTTAGTTCTTTTATTTTAATCTTTCTTTATTTCATAAGTAGGTTTCGTGGAAGGATAAAGGCAGTGTATTATGTTGTACGTGGGATTAGGACGTTTCAAGGTCAGGTTTTGTATTCCAGTTCAATTAACTTGTGGAAATTAAGAATGTAATGTCACAAAGTGGTTCGCGTAGTACTAAGCTGTTTCTTTCATGTAGTGAAAGTCATGCATTTAGAATATAGACTTTATGTCTTTAGCAAACATCGATCTATTCACTGTATAAGATAGCCCTTTCAGCACATGCACGCCAAGACAAACAGCAAACATGAGTAAAACATGCATGCAAGCAAGTAGACTGCCAAAGTAGATTGAGGGACGAGCTTAGGGTACTATTGTAACACCGTTGGCAAAAAGATAGCGAGGTGAAGGATTTTGATGATCATGATTAGTTTGTGACTCGACAGCTCACTAATTGCCATATACAGCAGCACTCGATCGATGGACGCAGAGTGCAGACACTTTGACATCACTTGTTTTGGCTCTTCTAGTGCATATAACAAAATTGGTTTCCTATTACCCTCATGATCATGTTATGGTACGAATCATGACGTGAATGAAAATTGAATGAATCCACGGACGATCACTACATGCAGATGACTACTGCAAACATTTTAGGGCTTTGTGCGTTTATCCGACAGACATTTGATCATCCATGAATAATTTTAGAAATATCAAAAGTATCAGCAAGTTCTACAGGCGTCGCTTATCCAAATAAAAAATAAATAAAAAAATCATGATTTCGAAACCAAGATGGTAGAATATTATCTTTAGTTTCGCGAATCACGATGGTGATGATATTGTCATGTCATATAGTATATATTGATATATAATAACTATACTTTTCAGTAAAAATAAATATATAAATATCAAAAGATAAACAAATTGCTCATTAGCGTGAATTGAGCTTGCTATATATATATATATATATTTTGATGTTTGAAATCCTCGTGACCAAAACAGCTTCGTCGAGAACTGATCTTCACCAAATAATACATTAACCCCATAATTGTGACAATTAGTAAGAGAAAGAGATTAAAGCCTCATGTAAAACGTGGTTTACGGTTGGTGGAGCCAAGATTAATCAAGGGGCACGTGGCTTTGGCCTCGCTTTCGTTGAAATACGACAAGGGGAGTACTAGTAATTTTTCATTTTGAGACAACCGATGATCTTGTTAATTGGGTCAGAGACCATTCGTTCTGCTAGAGTCCAAGCTGTATTCCATATGACTTGAGTACGTATCAGCTTAATCATGTTTTATAATTTTTTATACACTAGCTAGCTCTTCCATCGAATAAAATTTCTCATTAAAAACCGGCATGCAAAAGGAGACCCCTCATGAAAAGCTTATATATATATATATATATATACACTAGAGGTTGGGCAATGTGCAAGGCACATTTGCCCGGTTGAAAAATAACTTATTTTGTAAAACATAAATATGTTTTGGGTTAAAAAAAAAAACGTAATTATAAATAAAATAAGTAGTATATAGAGAATTTTTTATGAACTCAATTTCTGCACCTAATAAGTGAAAAGAGATGTGGAGAATTTTTGTGATAGTGATAGTACTTCACTGCATAAATCGAAGCAATCCAACCGAAGAAAAAAAAATGAGAAGTGGTAAAATGAAAGGTTGAATTTAAATCTTAAAAATTTTAATATACCAGCAGCAGCCTCGTCCTTCAAAAAACAACACACATAGATATCATATCCTTAGATATGATTTGGATCGATGTATTAATAGTAGTGACATGGTTTATAAATAGTAATATATAAAATTATTTGGATTAAGATGTTTTATTTGATTTTAGAAAATGAGAGAAAAAAAGTTAAAATAAAAATATTATAAAAGTTAAAATATTATTGAAATATAATTTTTTAATGTAGTTTTTGTTTTAAAATTTAAAATATGTATATTTAAGAAAATTGTAATGATTAGATTAACAAATTAAAAAGTATTTTATATTTAAATAATATTTTAAAAACATATATAAAAGTATCTGAAAACCTAAGAATCTATTAATCTCTTCCTCAAACTCAATAATTTTGTTGGGAAGAGATAGATTGTCAATTCTCTCCTGACCCACGTTTGTGGTTACCCTAGAAAAGCAACTTTTTCATTCATTTTTGAACGGAAAATTACGTGGGTATATCCGTATATGTCCACCGGTCAACAAAATATAGAAAATGACATATTATCATACATTAATAAATAAGTTAAAAATACTTATCTTTCCCTTTTGCTTTCCAGTACTTCACATCACAACTAATTAAATAATAATAGAGTAAATAAATATGATTTTTTGTGATATAAATAATTTTTCTAGCTGCTGATAATTTGTTTATGATTTTTTGTATATATTATTTTTTTGTAGTGAATTTATAATGAATTTATTAAATTTTTTTTTTCTTCACGTTGTCTCTCTCTGTGGCCCGATTCATCCGCACGGGCCATTCTTCTTCAGCCCAGCCAGCGCCGCCGTGCGCCGGCCAGCCTCACCGCCACCACCACCGGGGAGTCCCTCTCACACCGACGACCGACTGAGGCACCATCGATGTCCACCATGCGCAGCCCTATCTCTCCCCCGCGGAAACCCATCCGAAATGGGTTTCTCCCATTTCTCTCAACCAGCGCAGCCGTACGCGGCCACCCAGGCCACCGCACCTCCACCACTTCACACTGGCGACAATCTCTACCAGACCCAGTCACCACGATCATCCCTTTCCCTCTCCGTCGCACACTGCGATTCATGTGATTGAGCCGTAGAAAGAAAAGAAACATGCGAGAGAGAGAAGAAGAAGAAGAAGAAGACGCTGCTGGGTTAGATGTTTAACATTCAACTAAGAAGAAATGACGCCGGATTGAGTTAAACTGTTCATTACTGTTGATGTTATAGACATTTTTAAGATATAGGCAGATATACACAAGCAGTGGTAGCACGTTTGCCACATTTGCCAAATTGAAGAAAAAAATAAAGTGTGATTTCAAATATTAAAATAATCTAATGCATAAGAGTGAAATTACTATCTATTTATCTTTATTATTTATTATGAAATTTAAATTATATTAAAAATTCAAATTAATTAGATAGTTTTTTTCTCTTAAAAATGTTTAGTAAAACTTCATCATTTATTTAATTATGAAAATTTAATATTTTATAAATTAAAGTTGATTTTAAGTGTATAATATAATATTATTCTATTAAAAATGTTCAGTAAAAGTTTATCTTTTATTTAATGATGAAAACTTAGTATTTTATGTTCATTATTTATTATGAAATTTAAATTATATTAAAAATTTAAATTAATTAGATATTTCTTTCTCTTAAAAATGTTCAGTAAAACTTCATCATTTATTTAATTATGAAAAATTAGTATTTTATAAATTAAAGTTGATTTTAAGTGTATGATATAATATTATTCTATTAAAAATGTTCAGTAAAATTTTATCTTTTATTTAATGATGAAAAATTAATATTTTATAAATTAAATTTAATTTTAAGTGTATGATATAATATTTATATTTTAATTATCTATTTTATGTTAGTTTAAATCAATATTTAAACTTCTACCGTTAAATTAAATATAAAGATTTAAGATGAAGGGTTGTGATTTAAAACCCAATGTTTACGTATGATATGTTATTTATATTTTACTTAATTAAATTTTAAATTAGTTTAAATCAGTGTTTTAATAAGAGAAATTATTTATATATAAATTTTAACAAGAGAAATTATTTATTATAGTAATAAATATTACAGTCTTATAATTATAACTCTAAATTTTAACAAGGGAAATTATTTATATAATTTTAAAGTGTGTAAAATATGCACAATATCTTTAAAAAAATTTGGTATATTTGAGATCTTCTTTAAATAATCTACTTTTTACATAATTGTGATAAATATTTTAATGATTTTATTTTATTTTTATATATAATAGTGATAAATATTATAGTAATTTTATTTTTTATTTATAAAAAATCATGTATAGTGTGTGGTGTGTGGTGTAAGGAATAGGAAAATATGATTAAAATAAAAAGATAAAAAGTTGTTATTTTTACATTGATCCATTACATTTAACGATATATGATTTTAACAACTTAAGTCAAGCCACCTTTAAAATTATATTCTAAAATAACTAATCAATATTACAATTAAAATATCTTAGAAAAAACCTAAAGAGTTATTGTCTTACCATTTACTTAGAACCAAAATATGTTATAATTTATGTTATACAAACAAGTTTAAGCTTTGTTCATAAGTTAATTTTAACAAAATATATTTTTACAGTCTTATAATTGCATCTCTAAATTTTAACAAAAAAAATTATTTTTATAATTTTAAAGTGTGTAACTTCCGCACAATATCTTTAAAGAAATTTGGTATATTTGAGATCCATATTAAAGAATATATTTTTTACATAATAATGATAAATATTTTAGTGATTTTATTCAATTTTATATATAATAATAATAAATATTATAGTGATTTTATTAATTTTTTTTTCCCTACTTTCTCTCTTGCACTGTTCATTACTGTAGCACTTGAACAGTAGGGATCCTTTTCGCATATCATCAAGCCGGATCAAAACAAGGAATGAGGCATCCACGGTTCTGTACTGTTTATTACTGTAGTACTTGAACAGTAATTTATAGCTACTTTTAAGATAAAGGAGATATGCTAGCTAGCTGATCCCATCCATGTCATTAAATTTGCGCGCATTTAAACTATACAGGAGACATGATCATGACTTGGACTGTAACAAGTCCATACAATATCTGATCACAAAATTACAAATTGATATGATTGCATTTTTTTAAAGTAAAATCATGAAAATTACAAAAAGCAGTCTGCTTATAAAAAAATCTGCCTGCTGATCATCCGTTATAAGCTGGGAATGATGTATCTGTTAAATATTGAGAACCAGAACAAGCTGCATGAGTAGGACTGGCCTAGCTAGCTAGCTAGCTAGGCTTAGCCACACCTTAGGTTTTTGTGAAAAAGTTATCATAAGTTGATATCGAGTAGTGTAATTAATTGCTTGACTAATAATCTTGATCTTAATTCCAATAATGGTACTAATAACTTCGACATGACTAGGGTATATCTTTATGATCCTTCTCTCTACCTTATACGTGTAAACACCGAACTCATGATCATCATGATAAAGCAGTACTGTCATTTGATCTTTGTTGGACAAAAGGGATATTGTTAATTACTGAAATGATTATAAATACGAGTACCTTATCCATTTTTGTTCTCTTTTTTTGGGTAAGTAATTGCATCATTGTGAACCAAAAAAAGTAGAAAAAGCAGTACTACCAGTAGCCTGACTGATCTACATATATAGCTTGAGGGCCCCTAAACCTCCCAATTTTTTTTTTCAAAATTTAAAATAATTCCTAAATTTTATTCATAATTTTATGGATATTGAAATTGGCCCCCCAAAATAATTTATAATTTTCTTATTCTCATACGTTTTCTAAAAATTTATAAAATTTTAATATACATAGAAATATATCTCTCTAATTTTTTCCTATAACTCTTAGATTTTATATAATTTCTATATATTATCTATTTTCTAGAATGTGACCCCAAAGCTTTTTATTATACAATATTAAATTTCTTAATATAGATTCTAAAGTAAAAATACAAGAAAATACCATTTAAGATTGATGATTTATATAAAAAATAATGGAGATGTTTTATCCTCTAAACTTCATTAAGGACTAATAAGCTTGTTTAAGGTCTCAATTGTAGCATTCTATACTTAATGTGATACCAAATTAGATAAATTTTACATGAGATTTGATAAACTAGCTTAGATATTAGAAAGAAAAATAACATTTTAAAAGATTACTTGATAGTTTTTATGAAGAAACAATTTCTAAATATTTTATATTTACAAAAATAATAATATTATTCTATGAAATATTGTCATAAAAAATCTGAAAGAGATATTAAGTTATGTTTTTAAAGTTTTATTTATACGCTATTTGAACAATTATTGAGATTTAATTTTATATATAGATATATTTTATGATTTTGTAAGTTTTTTATTTTATATAAACTTCTCGTATGATAGAAAAGTTGATTCCTCAAAAAAATTTGCTGGTTCCGCCACTCCAATTATGTAATTCAATTAATTTATATATATATATATATATATAGTCAGGATCGAATGGGCATTTCAATGGTTATCCAAAATTAAACAGTTCCACTTTCTCAAGGAAAAACTTTTTGAGAAATCAAGAAGTTACGTATCTAGGCTGAATTGTCTTGTAATATAAAGGCCAGCAGACCATATGCGAAGAACCGACTCACTGTCGGGTACGAAACTCATTAGCGGCCTATCCTCAGTATTTAGCATCTAAAATAGACGACAGCCTGTCAACCTTTGAAATAAAATGGCCCGGTCATATTGGTCTAGAAAGTGGCCCCGGCCCGTAAATGAGAGAGAACAAAAACATATTGATTTAGAAAAGGCTCATGCAAAACGTGCTAGTTTTTGGTGGGGGCGGCCTTCACTGCACTTTCTCTCTCTTTTATCTTTATTAATGAAATCAACCAGACAATGGAACGCGTTGGAAACTAACTACCTTTTGACTAATGGACATGTAGGCATTGAATCGAGTTTTTCCTAGTGATATTAATATAGCTTATGCTTTATTATTCCTTGTGCCACCTCCTTAGGGGAGGTAACGTGCATGGTGTTACGAATGGTTTGAATAATGTGTTGGATTTGTCGTTGCAATTTAGAGGTTCGGTCAGGCTGGATAAAAGTGGTCTTCCATATTTGAGAGTTGATTAGTCGTTACAGTAATTTGTTATCTGTTGGAATGAAATGTAATCTTTATATTCTTCCATAATAAGTGAAAGTTTTTACTTTTCAATAAATTTGGGAAGAGGGTCACTTTTGGACAAAAATAAAATAAAAAATTCAAAGACAACCATCATGGAGCCTAAGCATAACTTATGCACCTCCGAGATTAGTCAAGATTTTCAATGCTATTACAGGACAACTAGTACCAATAACAAAGAAAATACAAAGTGCACATGTAGGCATTGGAACTTTTGGAAGCCATTGGGCAGGTTTGAGTATCACCGTTTTTTGGCGTTGGATTCTCGATTTTTCTTCTGAGGGTAGTCTAGTCGGAACTCTTTAGGTTGGGCCGTGTTGCCTAACCCAATCTACAGGTTCATAGGCCCATTCTTTAGAATAGGTTTGTAGGAGTGTATATTTGAATTTAGCCCATCAACAATTATTTATTTTTTAAAATCTCGAGTTATAGGATAATAGTCGTAACATTTTTGTATTTTTTTAAAAAAATACGAGTTACTATTAAAATATATATATATATATATTTTAATGTAAATTCTAAATTTATATATTTGTTCAAATAAAATATGCGAAAATTATACACTACAACTATAAATATAATTCTAGTCATCCATGGATCAGTGAAGGGGCTTTAGAAAACCGAATTGCATTCAGAAAACAAAATAAACAACCAGTTCCAAAACCGAAAAATTATTTATTATTATTAAGAAATTAAATAGTGATAATTAAAAAGATAAGTCTTTTTTTCTTAGTTTTTCTTATTGAGACCTGAGCTTCTTCGCATGTGATTTGTTTTGACTATTTGGACCCAGACCTTACCTCGATGTGCCTCTTTTTGTATGGTTGTTCTGGCTGAACTGAGTCGATAGAAGAGAGACAGATGCAAGGGAAGTCTTGGGTGTGGTTATCGTCATTGCTAATGGCAACCTCGTCATCGTCGCTCCTCTCTTATTACCTCCCTCTTCTTCTGTTTCACGAGGGCAAGAGGGGCAAGAGGTGATCGGTGTAGCAGACTTGAGGAAGACTAAAGCTGTGGGTGAGAACTAGGGTTTTGGGAAGAAAAAATTTATTCATCATTCCAACTCTCATTATCCTTCTATCATCTCTTGACGTGACATTAAATGATAAGTTTATAAAAATAATATAATAAATAATTTTCAATCACCTAGTACTATAGAAATTAGGATGATGAGTAGAAAGTGAATTCTCGACCGAAATGAGGGAGATTTAGAAGAGGAGTGGGTTGCGCTGGGCCGTAAGGGAATAAAGAAGGACATGGGCTTGGGAAGCTGATGGGTTCGTGGGCTGAAGCTTCAACTGGACTGCAGTAGCTGTTTTTTCCTCATGTAATAGTTAACTATTGGACCGCATAGTGCAGGATATCTGCTGGTTCTAGCGACATGCTTCTACACTAAATGTTTTAGTAGTTTTTTTTCTATTATAAGATAGTACCATATTGTTGACTATTATAAAAAATTTCCTGAATTAATGTTTGGGGTCTGGATGTGTTATTTACACACTAGTTTTCCGCTCCCATCTGCATGCAAAACCTTTCTTGAGCAATGACTCCAGGAATCGAGTTTACCCCTCAACTTGAAGCTAATTTTGAGTTGGCTTCTTTCATTTTCATTTTTTCATGCGAGTCTGTATTATGCCCAATACGAATTGTTCTATGTACAGGTAGCTGAGTTATCAGAAGCTATTGTGTCCCCCGAATTAAAAGAAATAATCTATTGATCTGTTGTACATGGCCTCCTTGTTGGACCAAAGGGGCTGCAAAAGAGACAATAGTGAGAGAAAGTTTGCTTCAAGGCGCATTACAATGTCGCTTTCCTTAAGACAATATTCGCCCCTACCAATAACGGTATGCATACGAGTTACAAGCGAATTTGCCTCCAAGATACAATGAAGCCCAGAACAAGTCTGTTTATCTAACTGCGTTATACACACACAAAATTAGACCCCGAATACTCTCAGATTTTACTATTCAACCAAGAAAATTAGAAATATGTTTTCTCGAGAACAAACATATTCTAACAAATTCTAATAATATGAAGAAGTGAAGAACTTGGGAGAGAGAGAGAGAGAATTCGAAATTCTATTCTGTCATACTCAAATGGCAGGCCAATGGGTCTATTTATAAATAACCAAAGGTTATGAACGAAAAGTTATAACTCTTCGTATTTCTGAAAACTGTTCAGAACAAGTACATATATTATGCCTGCTGCCAAATGACACAACGGTTGGACTCAGTCCAATGGTCGCCTGGCTTCCGTTTCAACTGGATGGCACCAGTTCGAATCACTGCGTGCGCTCATTGGGAATTTAATTTTTCTTTCCAATGCATTGCATCGCCTCGCGCATGGAGCCCCTCATTGCAACGCCTCGTGCACGCCCGCATCAGTGTGTCGCGCCCATCTAGCCCATGCATTGCATGCCTTCCACATGCCTCTTGGAGCTTTGCTTCTCATGTGAGGAGAAATTAAAAACCGTTTCGTCAAAGGGGTGACTTGAACTCAAGCCTTCAGAATAATCCAATGGCCCTAACACCACCAAGCCAGTGATTGCCTTATGAAGGCTCGTAGACCCAATAATATTATAACCATAAGATATTGCTTATAAACTTTCCTTAATTCCTCTCTTTTCAAAATAATTCACAACTTCTAAAATAAACCCAAAAATATTATTAATAAATATAATATATAACTAATTATTTTGAAAATATTTCCAACAATCCCCCACCATTTTCAAAATACATCCTGGTTGGAATAGGAAAACTTATACATAAATGAAGGTGTCTTTTGGACTTGAACCTTCACATAGTGAAAATACATCAAAGCTAACCGGAATGGCATAGTAGACAATGCTTTGAACTAGCGATTTTATACGATTAGCTGGATATATCTCACATATAAATTTTCTTTTCTTTGGGTAGTTCATAAAAGCCGACACGTGGATTGGCCTTGTGTCTATATCCTGGTTTCATGAGCGCTCTAGAGACAAAGCCTTAATTCGCATAGGAGGCGGCACCACCCCTGACACTCATATAGGTAGACTTATCGAAAGTGTCCTGTAACTAAACACTTTAACATAACCATGTTATAAGTCTATTAAGAGCTTATTGCTCAACCTCTCATTTTCATTACAGTACCAAGCACTTCAAGCCTTGGGATGATTAAATTAGTTTGAAAACTAATTTAAATATCACAATGCTTGCAAATCACGAACATATAATGTACTTTGCTCATTGAACTCAAGTCTTGATATGTTCAAGAGTTGAGTCGAGTTTCCATTATTGGTGATTTTATTATATTGGCTTTAAACTCTATTAATAAGTTTCTCAGCCACTCTGCCTCTTTACTACAAGAAGCCAATGCTATAAACTCTGCTGTCATGGTAGAGTCTGTTATGCATGTCTGCTTCTTTGATCCCCAGGAGATTGCTCCTCCACCAAGGGTGAATATCCACCGACTGGTTGACTTGTGATCATCATGCTCAGTTATCCAACTGGCATCTGAGTATCCTTCTACTACCGAAGGAAATTCGCTGTATTCAATACCATAATTTATGGAATTTTTCAAATATTTGAAAATTCTTTGTACATCCAATGAATATGACTAGGGTTACTAGTGTACCTACTCAGTTTGCCCACTGCAAATGCAATATCAGGTCTAGTACACGTCATAGCATACATTAGACAACCAATAACTCTAGCATATTCAAGTTGATCCATTGCTCTCCCAGTATTAGGATACAATTTTAAATTTGAATCAAAAGGTGTAGCCATGGGTTTGCAATCAAAGTAATTAAACTTTTTCAATATTTTTTCAATATAATGTGATTGAGTTAGAATTATACCATTATTATTTCTTATAATTCTAATACCCAAAATCATGTTTGCAATACCCAAATCCTTCATATCGAAATTTGATGACAAAAATTTCTTAGTACTTTCAATACTCATATTATCAGTGCCAAAAATCAACATGTCATCTACATATAAGCATATTATAACACCTTTATTTCCATTGAACTTGCTGTAGACACATTTATCATATTCATGTATCCTAAAATCATTTTTCACTACAGCTTTATCAAACTTTTCGTGCCATTGTTTTGGTGCTTGTTTAAGTCCATAAAGTGACTTAACTAATTTACAAACTTTATGTTCTTGGCCAAGCATGACAAACCCCTCGGGTTGTTCCATGTAAATTTCTTCTTCTAATTCACTATTAAAGAAGGCAGTCTTAACATCCATTTGATGGATTTCAAACTTGTAGATGGCTGCTAAGGCAATCAAAGTTCTGATAGTAGCAATCCTAGCAACTGGTGCGTAGGTATCAAAATAATCTAACCCTGCCTTCTGGATAAAACCCTTTGCTACTAGTCTTGCTTTAAACTTTTCAATTGTTCCATCTACTTTCAGTTTCCTTTTAAAAATCCATTTGCAACCAATAGATGTCGAACCAGGGGGAAAATCTACTAATTTTCAAGTATTATTACCCATGATTGAATCCATTTCATCATTAATAGTCTCTTTCCAAAAAGCTACATCCTGAGACTTCATAGCATCTTCATACGTCATAGGATCATTCTCAACATTGTGTGTAATCATGATTTGGTTACAAGATGAATCTCTTGTACCATCTACCAAGTACACAACAAAATCTGGTCCAAATGACTTTTCAGTTCTTACTCGTTTACTCCTTCTTGGTTCAAATGGTTCACCAGATTCACCATTATTTTCAAGTGATCTGTCTAATTCCACTATTTTATCATTAAAAAGTGAAATTTCACTGAATCTATTTTCAAAAAATTCAGCATCCCTGGATTCAATCACTGTATTGACATCAACAGAACTGTTAGGTTCCACGACTAGGAATCTATAGCCAACACTGTGATGTGCATAACCTAAGAAAATGCACTCAATGACTTTTTATCCTAACTTCTTTATCTTAGGTTCAGGTAATCTAACTATGGCTCGACAACCCCAAACTTTAAAATGATTTAAGTTTGGTTTTCTTTTCTTCCATAATTCATATGGAGAAACTTTAGTTTTCTTGTGGGGTATTCTATTCAAAATATAGCATGCTGTCAGCATATCTTCTCCCCAAAAACTTTTGTTTAAACCAGAATTAGTAAGCATGGCATTAACCATTTCTACTAAAGTTCTGTTTTTCCTTTCCGCCACTCCATTTTGTTGTGGAGTGTAAGCCATAGTAGTTTCATGAATAATGCCTACAGATTCACAATAAGCAGGAAAGTGATATTCACCTCCTCTATCGGATCTAAGACATTTTATCTTGACATCACATTGATTTCCTGCTTCATTTTTATATGATTTAAAATTATCCAAAACTTGGTCTTTTGAATGCATCAAATAAACATAGCAATATCTAGAGAAATCGTCTATAAAAGTCACAAAATATTTTTTACCTCCTCTAGTAGGCGTGCTATGCATTTCACATACATCACTGTGTATTAATTGCAATAAAGATGAAGTCCTTTCTACTCTAGAAAGAGGTTTTCTTGTAATTTTTGTTTGCATGCATATTCTACATTTATCTATCATATCTTTAGCATATTTAGGAATTAAACTTAAATTAACCATGTTATCAAGCTTTCTAGCATGAATATGTCCTAAACGACAATGCCATAAAGAATATGAATCAAGCATATAAACAAAAACATTCACTTTATTATTAATATTGAGTTTGAACATGCATTCACTCATATATCCCTTCCCCACAAAATTACCCCCTTTGGTCAGAACAAATTTATCTGACTCAAAGACTAATTTAAGCCCATACTTATTCAGAAGACTACCAGATACAAGATTTTTCCTAACTTCTGGTACATGATATACATCCCTGAGAGTAAGCACTTTTCCAGAGGTGAACTCCAAATCTATTGTGCCTTTGCCTTTAACTGTAGAAGTGGATGAATTTTCCATGTAGATAACACATCCATCTTCTTCCGACTCATACTTTTTAAACAAACTCTTGTCTTTGCAAACATGTCTTGTTGCTCCTGAGTCAATCCACCAATTTACACTCAGTTTCTTCTTATTCTTGCCTTGGAAGTAATTTTGTTTTCTTCCAAAGTTATTCTTTCTCTTCCAGTTTTCATATCCGGATTGCTTGGGTTGTTCAATTTTGTGAGTCTTCCCTTCCTCTACCATATGCATATTGGAGGTCAAAGAGTCACGCTCTTCTTTACCATCTCTGAACCTTATTTCCTCTTCTATACGAAGATGTTGGCTTAGATCTTCCAGAGACATTTCCTCCTTTCTATGCTTTAGACTTCTTTTATAGTCTTTCCATGATGGAGAAAGTTTATCAATAATGGATGAAACCGATATAGAATCATCCATCTTCATATTGTGTTGAGTGAATTGATCAAGAATATGCATAATTTCATTGAATTGTTCAACAATAGGCCTAGAGTCTACCATTTTATAATTGAAAAATTTGGTAGCCAGAAATTTCTTACTTGTAGCATCTTCTAAGAGATACTTAGCCTCAAGTGCGTCCCAAAGATCCTTGGCGGTTGCTTTGTTCTGGTACGCGTCAAACAATGTGTCAGACATTGCATTGCAGATGTGACCCTTGCAGATGTAGTTGTCTTGTTCCCACTTAATTCTTGCCCGACTTTGAGCAATTGTCTCGTCCTCATTTGCAGACGGCCTAGGAGTGGTTAGAACATACACCACTTTAAGACTGGCCAGGAGAAATTGCATCTTCTTTTGCCAGCGTCGAAAATTGGCTCCATCAAAACGTTCAAGTTTAACAAAATCCGCAGCAAACTCTCTCAAACTATGTGCCATTAGTAATCGAATATTGTCTTAAGATTGTTGGACCAAAGGGGCTGCAAAAGAGACAATAGTGAGAGAAAGTTTGCTTCAAGACGCGTTACAATGTCGTTTTCCTTAAGACAATATTCGCCCCTACCAATAACGGTATGCACACGGGTTACAAGCGAATTTGCCTCCATGATACAATGAAGCCCAGAACAAGTCTGTTTATCTAACTGCGTTATGCACACACGAAATTAGACCCCGAATACCCTCAAATTTTGCTATTCAACCAAGAAAATTAGAAATCTGTTTTCTCGAGAGCAAACAGATTCTAACAAATTCTAATAATACGAAGAAGTGAAGAACTTGGGAGAGAGAGAGAGAGAGAGAGAGAGAGAGAGAGAGAGAATTCGAAATTCTATTCTGTCATACTCAAATGGCAGGCCAATGGGTCTATTTATAGATAACCAAAGGTTGTGAACGAAAAGTTATAACTCTTCGTATTTCTGAAAACTGTTCAGAACAAGTACATATATTATTTTTGCTGCCAAATGACACAACGATTGGACTCAGTCCAATGGTCGCCTGGCTTTCGTTTCAACTGGATGGCACCAGTTCGAATCACTGCGTGCGCTCATTGGGAATTTAATTTTTCTTTCCAATGCGTTGCATCGCCTCGCGCATGGAGCCCCCTCATTGCAACGCCTCGTGCACGCCCGCATCAATGCGTCGCGCCCATCTATAGCCCATGCGTTGCATGCCTCTTGGAGCTTTGCTTCTCATGCGAGGAGAAATTAAAAACCGTTTCGTCAAAGGGGTGACTCGAACTCATGCCTTCAGAGTAATCCAATGGCCCTAACACCACCAAGCCAGTGATTGCCTTATGAAGGTTCGTAGAACCAATAATATTATAACCATAAGTTATTGCTTATAAACTTTCCTTAATTCCTCTCTTTCTAAAATAATTCACAACGTCTAAAATAAATCTAAAAATATTATTAATAAATATAATATATAATTAATTATTTTGAAAATATTTCCAACACTCCTTGCTACCCTCTCTCCCAAGATGCATTCTAAAGTTTCTCTATTAGCGAATTCCCCAACTGGAACAGTGAATGTAGGAAATGAAGATTGTGCTGAGATTGTTGAAAACACCTCACTTCAACTCCAACTCCTCATTTCACTGAATCAGGACTACCTGGCACGTCTCCTCTTCTTGTTAGTCCATCTCTTTTTTCTCTCCCTGGTTTTTTGGGATTGAAAACTTGATCCAGCAATGTGCTGAGCTTGTTTTGAATTGTGTTCATTTGTGAATTTCCCTAGCACTTCTTGGATATGAGCCATATGAAAGTCCACTTATTGACTAAATTTTGAAAAATTCAGCGATTCTTTCTGGGGTCCCTCCTGTTTTCCCCTTTTCTTCCTTCAGAATTCTGAAGAAAGCTACCTGTTCACATTTCTTTTTATTCAGCCAACATGTTGAACTCTGAATTTAATTGGTATTTCTTTCTTACTGATGCAACCATTTTCCCCCAATAGGTGCATGCTGTTGCTCAGAGGCCTGGAGTATCGAATGGAGCTTATGGAACTCCTATCCTTGACAAGCAGTGCTGAGAATAATGCCTCTAGTGACGGGCAAGCTGCTTGAAAGTTCCTCCTCTTTTAAACTGCTTCCTATCTGTATATAGAAGAGTTCACGAGCCCATAACGAATTAGCTTCATAAAGAGGCAGGGAGGGAGATCAGAGATGCAAGTTGAGGCAACTCGTGATCTAGCAAATGGAGAGTTCATATTTGTAGTGTTGCTTTGTTTGTTGCAAGTACAATCTTGCAGATTTTGTTATTTTTTACTTTCTTTATATATGCAGCAGCACATAAAGAAAAAGGTCAAAATGAAGCCGTTGTTTAATTCAACACCCGTGTTATTTATTTATTTCTTTCTTTCTTTTTCTCTTAAAATTATTTTTTAGAAAATGATATAGACCATCCTACTACTTTAGGAGTGATTTGGATTCAAAAATGAGTTGAGATGAATTGAGATAGTTTATAAATAGTAGAATAAAAGTTGAATTATTTATTATATTTTATTTGAAAATTTGAAAAAGTTGTATTGAAATTTGAAAAAATTTAATTGTTTATTATATCTTGTGTGGAAATTTGAAAATTTTATAATAATGAGATGAGATGGATTGCAAGTTTTTTTAAAAAAATAAAAAGATAAATCATTTTTTGGCTCATTTGTTTTCAAAAAATATTTCATTTCATCTTATCTAATTATTACAATTTTACTAACTTCCAATGCAAAATAAAATAAATAATTTAATTTTTTTAAATTTTAAAATAAAAATAATATTAATAAAAATATTATAATAATATTTTATTCAACTTTTTAATTTTGATCTTATCTCATCTATTTTTCAATTAAAAAGAAAGAGGTAGAGACAGAAACTGAGGCTTCGTTTGGTTCTAAAATTACTCTCAACTCATCTCAACTCATCATTATAACTTTTTCAAATTCCAATACAAAATATAATAAACAATTCAATTTTTTTAAATTTCAAAATAATAATAATATTAAAAAATAATATTCTAACAATATTTTATCATCTCAACTCAACTCAACTCAACTCACTTCAACATTCAAACACAACCTGAGTATATCCTCATAAAAAATGACTGGCTTCATGTAATCATGTTATGAAAATACTTATATATAACTGTTATCTATGGATTAAAGTTGGATGCCTAAATTACTATTGAAAGCAAAGTGATGCCCATGAAATTTAAAAAAACAAATACGAAAAAAGAAAAGAAAGATGAAGAAAGAGATACTTGCATGCCAAGCTTCGTACGAAATGTACTTTTGAAGTAATTCTGGCAGCGATGATCAGCAAAACCATAAACCTATGCAGTCAAATTATTAACTGAATTAATATAATAAGCGATACTTATGATCTCTACCGTTATTTTTTTTTAAAGGAAAACTGCATGTCATCACTAGTTTATCAAAAAAATTTCCATTCACGATAAGATATATTTTAAAATGTCTTTGTATCAAATATGATATTATAAATTAAAATAATGTATTTAAAACTTTACTAGTACATTATTTTGTTGTGACTAGTCTAGTCATCATCATTATTGATATTTTTTACAAATAAACGTTTAAAAGACAATATTATTTACCTAAACAGATGCTCAACCTTACTTATCATAAAATGAGAAGATTGATCAATAAAAAAGAAGAACTATCTTTTATTTTAATTAACAATAAGAAAATTAAAAAAAATTATTAAAAAAAATTCTAAACATAAACTCTACATTCTGTACACTATTTAAAAATATATGATTTTGATTTTACTTTTTTATCTTTATATTTCATATTAAATTGAAATATAAAATAAAAAAATAAAAAAATAAAATCATATATTTTTAATTACTATAATACGTAAGAATTAAGGATTTCTATATAACACGAACTCTTAAAAAAATGATACTTACGATCGGCTCTAGATCAGTGTAGTAGACCTGGTCTCTTCTTTAATTGCTAACGTTTCGGTGTGTCATCATCATTAACCAGCTCAACAGTTTCGCAAGCAATGGATTTCTCTTAACCAATAAACATGATCTTTATAATTTATTTATTTATAAACTAAGTATTGTTAAATCGGTCACTAAACAAATTAATTAAATAATGAGGGAAAAATCGTACAGGGTCAAAAAAGACTAGTACTAGTTTGAGAGAGAATGATAATGTTACGTACGTGGAAGCTAGCACGTGGGCAAGCATCAAGAGTTTATATTTTCATGCATATAGGATCCGTAGCTATCAATAAAAAGCAGTTTAACTTGCTGAAATCCACGTAACTATGTTATCTCTCTCATCTTTTTGGGAAATTACTTGGAGCGAAATTAAGCAGTAGTGATGATCAGATAATTCTATATAAGACCATCATCATCCTCAGCGTCAATCTTTTTATGATCGTTTTATGAGAAGATCATGATAGAGATTGCAACTCACCAGCTCCCAAAAACCCTATCTTCCTCAACAAACAAACCGATGGATGGAATATGGATTCAATATTTCCATATCTATATATATATATATATATATATATATATATGATAACTCATGATCTTTTTATTGTGATCAGTTTTGTTACAAACACGTCTCTATAAACTTAATCAGGTTTTTTAAAGATGATTGATCAACCCACGCGCAGATATAAATTCCCGATATTTACTCCCTAAAATTAATCACCTCTACTGCTCTCTTTCTCTCAGTCAAACCCTTGATTAATTTTTCTCCATTCCTGCCTCCCTCCCTCCCTCCCTTGCGTTACACTATGGAGAAGGGAGAGAAACAAGCTTCAGACTTCCAATGTTTCATGCCTGATCAAAAGCCTATTGACCCTTCTTCTATTTCACCGCGGGAAAGCCACCGCCTTGTCGTTGCTGATTCCCTGGCAAACCACAATGATGGTAACCGTTCGTCTGGAAATTCCCTTCACCTGAAAACAACCATAATAAACCCTAGAGTTCAAACCCGCCCCATCTCCCAAAACCAAATCCCCACCACTGGGAGCGTTAATTTTCAAGACGCCATCTCGGGGATGGACCTAAACCCTGGTCTCAATTACGAGACCCTTCTTGAACAAGGCCTTGAAACTTCATTGAGGCGGCTAACCCTATCAACTCCTTCTCATCAATCTTCGTTTCTCGCTCCACCGGCCTCTCAAGAAGATGCCTGGTGTGGTAGTACTACTGGGCCATCTTTAGGGAACGGTTTCGATGATAATTATGTAATGGCCGGAGGTCTTGCTCCTTCAACGCATGCACAAGAATGTCAAGGACAGCAATATTTGGAGAAGTTGAGAGAACAGCATTTGCAGTCGATGAGAATTCGGTCTGCAGTGATGGGACATATGGTTTATGATACAAGGCCCCGTGGAGTGCCATTAATATTGAGCAATGACTATGAACTTTCGAGCTCCCGGCCAAGTTTTGCCAATTATCTGCACAGAAATTTATCTGGTGCGGGCCCAAGTTTTGGGACAGGAAAGAACCAGTCTGCGTCCTCTTCTAGCTCCAACATTAACAATGTGTTTGATTGGCATCGCGGAAGACAATCTGCAGATACAATGAGTTATGATTATCCTATTTGGCCGTCTTCTCCGAGTTGTAATGGGATTCGATTTGATTCCAACTTCCAAAGTCGGGGAATTTCCAGTAATGGTCTGAGGTCTGCTGGGATATTTTCATTGCAGCAGTCACAACAGCGTCCAACGTCGTACCCCTCAATAGAAGAATTGAACGGCCAACTGCTCTCGGTGGCCAAAGACCGAAGCTGGCCGGGGTATGCTTTCTTTCAGAAGAAGTTTGAGAAGTGGAGTGACGATTTGCACGCGTTAATGGTTCACCCGCGTAGCTCTCATCACGTTCAGAAGCGTTTCGAAGAAAGCAATGGAGAACAGCTGACTGAAATTCTTCTTGCATTGATCAGTAATGAACAAAAACTAAAGTATACATGCACCGATAGCCAAGGGTATGACTCGTTTACTTAACTAGTTAATTGTTTGTCGAAATGCCTATAAAAAAAAAAAAGTTGGGTCAAAATTATGATGGAAATATAGTTGCCTTTTTGTTTGGCCCAATTTAGAGAGAATTCTTCTCGGATTTATATAAATTATTTTGAAATTTATCAATGCAGAAGTCGGTCAATGCAAAAATTGTTGGAGCATTTGACCCCGGAGCACATATCCTTGGTAAAATGGGCTATAAGGAATTTAACACTTACCTTGGCCAAGAGCTCGAGTGGTCAGTTTGTAATTAAGAAGTGCTTGGAACTTTTCCCCGCCCAAGACAACGAGGTAATTAATGCGTATTATATATATATATATATATGCCTCTACAACATGCATGCATCTAATTTTCTTTACCCAAGGTTGCGGTTCTACTGAATTAAGTTGCCTAATGGCTAAATTTAAACAAAAATATCAAATGATTGAATATTGGCGTTCATCTTATGTTAATAACAGTATTAATAGCAGTATATATATAAATTATATTCACCATCCTCTCTCTTATGTGACATCAAATGATTGAATGATAAACAATTTTTCAATCGATGGCAGGAAAAAGATGGCAAAAAGAATGATGAATAACAATTCTCATATGTATTAATTTAGACACACATGACAAACATATATATATATATATATATATATCAATGCTTTTCTGAAGCCAGGTGACAATATTAATGTACCTTTGACTTAGATTAAATTCTGTGATTCCAAATAACTTTTCCTTCTGTTTTCAGCTTATTATGAATGAGATAGCAGAGAACTGTTTTGATATTGCAACAGACAGATATGGTTGCTGTGTAATGCAAGAGTGTGTCAATCGTGCTTTTGGAGAAACTAGGAAGCGTCTTGTGGCTAAAATAGTAGCAAATGCGCTACTCCTTTCAGAAGATTCTTTTGGGTTTGTTCATCTTGACCCCCTCCATTTCTCTCATGTGTTAAAATACATGCATGCATCTCGAAGAATAAGATTAACCGTATTCGAAATGCAGTATCTCGATCGTGTATTATAATTTTCTTTTTCTTTGGCCTCTTTTAAAAGGCTCCAACGCCCATCATTTTTTTTTTTTTTTTGTAACTTCTGTTTTTCAAACCTTCAAAAGAAAAGGGTTTGAAGTCTTAAAATTAGTCAGATGCTCCTTTTGGTGCCTTGCATCTTCCACTCGATCAATATGGAGCCTTTCTTATCTAACACCATCAATTTTTATTTTATTTTTTTCGTTTTAGGAACTTTGTTGTGCAGCACGTAATAGGGCAGAGGATGCCACTTGCTGCAGAAGCTATACATGCGCAGCTCGAAGGAAGATTTCTTTCTCTCTCTATGAACAAGCATGGCAGCCATGTGGTGCAAAAATGCTTGATTGAATTTGGAGAACAGCTTTCCGCTCGGATTATTCGGGAGCTTACTTCTATTGATCCGGAACGTTTCTTGAGTTTTCTTCAGGATCAATGGGGTAATTATGTTGCTCAGACTGCCAAGGCGGTTTCAAAGGTTAGAAGATCCCATATTAGTCACTAGTCTTGCGTTCTTTAACATATGGAATTAATGGATTTTTAAACAAACAACACCACTTTTTTTCTTTTGCATGCACAAAGTCTAGGATTACATTAATTGCGTCACTATCATCGTTAGAAGTCTATCATGTTGATCTGAAATAGCTCTAAATCAAATGAAATTTCAAGAAATTGACCTTATTTTTTAGACAGTTGAAATGGATATGTGCTATGCATTGCTTTCATGAAGACATGCTTCCCCCCATAATATCTGCTAGCTATTTTCCCGGGGATTTACTTTCTTTTGTTTTTCATTTTCTGTGTCTTCAACGAGTGCAGGGGTCCGTCCACCAATCTCTTATGGATCTAATCGATCATTACAGACCACTTTTGCAAAGCCATCCTCATGGGAAATGCGTGCTTGCCCCAACCAAAGGAAAGCAGCAACGATTGAAATTATGATCACATGTTGCATTTCCCTGTCGCGTGTTGCATTTCCCGCCCTGATCAATATAGTTAGGACTTTAAACTATTTGTTATTGCTAGCTGTTCATTTTTGTGTTGCGCTTTAGGTCGTAAGTTTGAACTTTGGGCTGCAGGAGATCAATTTGCTCTGATGGCATTTTTTGAAAGTATTTAATGCTTTCCTTACAAGCTATTGAGTGAATTGTATATTCTTGGGTCTTCCACGGCCTGTTGTTGTTATACACTAATCTAGCATTTTCTGATATGTAATTTTTTCGAGAGATTTCACAGCTTGCTAGAGATGTTGGTATAATCTTGAGCATGCATAATATATATGGTGTTAACGAATTTTGATCACTTGGATGACAAATTTCTTGAACATGAAGGAAACAAAAGGTATTTTTGACATTTGTTTTTCCAGGTTTTGAGTTTTTATTCGACCATAATTCCATAATAGAGCTTCCAACTCGAACTGGAACTGGAACTGGAATTATTTTGCAGCGAGTTCAAACAAACATCTCAGCCAACTGAACTAGAGGAACAGAGCATGGAAGCTCTGGGAAAGTGATGAGTTTCAACAAGTTAACCACTCTAAAGAGAGAAAACAACTTTAAAATTTTACTAATAACTATTCGAATGTTTAGAAAGCTTATGAAGTTATATATTAATGCATGCAAGCAAAAAAACTGATGGTAGAATCTCACATTAGTAGTGTTGCTCTAAGAAATTCTGATCACAAGAGTGCCCACTCCCCATGGTAGGCGTTGAATACTAAGGCTCATTTGAATGAAAATATTTGCTCACTGATTCATAATCACAATCTAAAGCAACACTGATTTACTCCGAATCTGATGAGTCCGGCTTTGCGCTTTGCCTGACGCTCCTTGGGGCTTGTGACCCAGATCTTGGATTCAGTGATGATTCACCCTCAAAAAATATAACTTGAGCTTTAGCCAGCCTTTCCTCCAGTTCCTCTGTGCTGAATTCATCCGTCCCACCAAGCTCATCGAATCCTACCTGATGCACATTATATTGGACACCAAAATGTTAGAAAGAGTGAAGTCTCATACAATAGAAGGTACGCACTGTAGTCAATTGTTTCTTTGGCGTACCACATAGTCATCAACTTTGGCATTCTTTATGAGGGCAAGGGTTGGAAGAACAATGATCTTGAGCTTTTCTGCCAAGAATGGACTTTTCTCAGCATTGATTTTCACAAAACGTGTCTCTATGTGCTGCTTTGCCAATATGCTCAAGTGCTTGTCTACTACCTGCGATTGTAAATAGACTTCAGACATGAATTTGTTTCCCTACATTTCGATCGAACCTCCTTCAGGATATCAATGCCGCTTTCTTAAAGTTGGGTTAACGAGTGGAATTTTAGTTTTTGAAAGGGCGATAGATTGGAGTCGGTCTGCACTTGGATCACTGCTCTCCGATATTATAACTACTACTCTATTTGAATTACGGGAAAGGTCGTGTTCTAATTAATCATATAGCCATTTATATCAATCCCTCACACACAAACAAAATGAAGAACCACAAAGGAAAAAAATTGAAAAATGAAGCGATCAAAATTACGATAAGAACCTTGCAGGGCCAGTTGTCGCGGTAGAAGTGGCAGACGACGCGGTCGCTGGCCTTTACGGCGGCGAAGAAGTCCTTCTCGGAAGGGATCTCGGAGTACTCGCCGTGGCCGAGGGAGATCCAACGGCTCCGCTTCTCCGCCATCTTCTTCATCTGCTGCAACCTCCTCTCCCTGAGCACATCTAGATCGTCCATGTCGAGCCGATCTAGGGCTGAGATCTCATCGTCCAGCTTGTCCTCCACCGCCTTCGCCACCGTCAGCACTTGCTTCTCCAGAATCTGCGCATCACATACCACGACCACTAGATAATGCCTATGCATACAGTACGCATATATGTATGTATATATAAACAGAGAGATATATATACCTCTTGAACCTTTGAGTTCTCCATTATTGATCTCCGAGAGATCTTCCTCGCTCTATGATTCTGAGAGAAAATGAAAATGCAGGCAGGGAGGGAGAGATGGAGACACAGATTTGGGGGAGAGGCCAGGCAAATGCAATGTTATACAACGACGTCGTTTATGTTTTATTTTTCTTTGGTAAATGAAATTTTTGAAATTTATTTCGGGACAGAATGTGGTGTTGGAAAACGGGCCGGGTTTAATGAAAGCAAGCTCATCTAAATACAAGTATCAAAAGATTCAACACGTACATATTCATTATTTTATTTATACCATAGATTATATTTGTATTATTTATTTTATCATTTTTATTGTACTACCAACATTTAATAACTCATATTTAAAAATAATATTAAAAATGGATATATATATTATATTATATAATGGATGAGTCTATCTTTTATCCGTTTCACAGATTTTTCTGTGTTTTTTCTTTTGGTTTGCGATTTATTTGCACCGATCTGACTCTGGAACGGTATATACATTGAGCTCAAAATGACGAAGACAGAGAATTGCCATGCTGAGAAATGCAATACATTGTATTTTCTACTTTTTGGCCACAGAGATGAGTGGATTTTTAATTTTTGTGCAGAGCAACATGTGTTCTATTCTAACCGATTGATTTTCTTATCTTGACATGTATTAATAATAAGCAAATAGATCGACAGACAATGTTCAATTGAATTGGGATTTTTTTTTTTTTTTCCTTTTGAGAATAAAGACATGCCCATAGTTTCTCAGGAACGAGAGAGAAAAAGAAGACAGACCAGTCTATCCAAATGAAAGCCATACTAGAAACATTATTTATTACACGTGGTTGGACTCTCTCACTATGACATACATAATTAAGACCAACTAATAAACTGGAAGCCTACTCTTTATTATGCACCGCACCTCTCTCTCGACACTCTTCAATCTCTCTGTTCATTCATACACAAGTTTCTAAAACAGCCATTTTCAAGGGCATTTGGGCTTGCCCTTGGCATTCCTCTTGTCTCTGTAGCAAGCGCACTCATGCTTGTTCCCATAAGTCCCCGAAGGAACACACTTGCACTGCTGACAGCATATCCCGCAGTACTTCATGCATCGATCCTGCACCGCTGCTTTTGCGCACCTGTCTTTGCACTTGTTGCTGCAAAATCCTTTCACAGCCATAGCAAAAGCCATTAACATTAATATTATTACCCCGCATATGAAATGGGAAAATGAAAAGCAAAAGACTGGCTAGGAGGACATGTCCAATCCAAGTGACTCAATAGTTACTATTACCATCACAAGCAAAAAAATAATTAAAATTAAAAATGAAAGAGCATGAAGAAGTTTTGAAACAAGAAAGTCACCTGACTGAGCCATGGCGGGCTCCAAGAAAGAGGAGCTTAGGAGAAGAGAACAAAGCAGCAGGGTGGCAAAGAAGAGCTTCATTTTTGCGTGGACTTTTTGTGATCAGAGCCTGCAAAGATCTATAGCCTTGTTAAAGAATGTGTGTGCGTGAAAGACGATCAAGAGGAAGCAGAGCTAGATGAAGAGTATTGTGAGTTGTTAGCGCCGAGAACTTAAGTGGGCATTTATAGCAGCAAGTAGAGGTGGCAGCTTTTACTTGAAAGGTCTTGCATATTAATGCATGCTGTGAGGGAACAGCTGGAGCTTTTGGAAGGTCTTGCATATTAGTAACTTACTTCGGTAGCAGATAGGACGTGATGAGCTGTGGTTCAGGCTCTCTGCCCCGCGTTTCTGACGCTTTGAAGGCTTGCTAGTACTTCCTTGTCCTTCTCTGCATGCATGTGCCATGAAAGGAAGCTAACCCTATTTCCAATATTTTCCTTTCCTTTTTCCCTTCTTCTCTCTCTCTCAAGATTGAGAAAGTCATAAATCTTCATGGTAAAGTGACGACACTTGTTTCAACGTGAAGGTTATTGATCTCATCGTGCCACTAGAATACATTGGGATGTAAGATGAGTTGTGTAAAATACTAAAATTAAGATTGAAATGAGTTTAATTTTTTTAAGTTAAAATATGAGATAGGTTTAACTTTTTTATAAAAAATAAAAAAATAATAAATCTTATTATTAATTAATTTAAGATGAGTTGAATTTGATTCAGCTGACACACGCATCCACCTGAAATCAGCTTATATGCAGGGTCGACTCTGCAATAGCAGATAATGAGCAACAAAAATAAAATAAAAAATACTGAATCTACGACTTAAATAAGCTTCACTTCGAGGCACAGCCCATTGAAAG
Source organism: Juglans regia (assembly GCF_001411555.2). Taxonomy (NCBI): domain Eukaryota; kingdom Viridiplantae; phylum Streptophyta; class Magnoliopsida; order Fagales; family Juglandaceae; genus Juglans; species Juglans regia. The sequence goes on from NC_049913.1 coordinate 1,336,472, forward strand.
CCAAGGCTTCAACTGATCATAAAAGAAAATTAGATCCAAGAAATGTAAAAAGAAAAAGCTGAGATTATATATAGCATATTCCCGCACGTGTCCATAACTTGTGTAGCAAACTTCAGAAAGCAATTACTTTTAAAATTTATCTTCCATCCAAAAGAGAGAAAAGGAAAGCCTCAAGGCTCATGTATTCTGAGTAATAGGTAGCTTGTCCGCATGTCATCTACCTAAAATGACTGCTCCAGAAGATATAGCACATACAAACACTGCAACCACTATTACATGCATGCAGAAACCAACCAAGTACACCTCCTTTTTCAAAGTCTTGTTTTTCTTGAAACTTGTATATATTTTATGAGAAAGGATATTTATAATTGTTAGTACGTAAGTATCGTGCAGTCGATTTGAAAAAAATAAATAAATATGAGATTCATATGAAAAAGAAATTAATTTTTTAATAGTGAATTTCGCTCTTTTTCAAACGACTGCACGGTATTTATGCATTCCAAGACTGGAAGATAGTGTGCCCCATGCACTAAGTTAGCAGCCCATCATTGGCGTTGGGCAATTTACTAGGACTCGGAAAATAAATAGTTACATGTCCCACGATACTACTATAATAAGTTAATAACAGCCTTTTCGTTAACGAATAAACAGAAACTGATAAGAGAAGCAGTATTACTATATGTACAAGGAAAAGATACATACAAAACAAAGAATATACATCAACCTCCCATACTATTGAATGGGCAGGAATTCCGGCTGAAAGAATTTTCCTTGGCAGAGTCACTTGATTCCAGCAGATTGACCTGTCAAGATTGTAACTTAGATATCTTAAATTTCACAGAAAGATAGACATTGGACATCTGACATCATCAAGGAAACAATATAGGACTTCTACCTTGACAATCTCGGACTTTGAGCTTGGACGTGTATAGGCTGCTAAAATACTCAAGTTGAAATCCTGGATGCAAAGACATTGAAAAAAACAAAGGGAAATAAAACTTGTATCCCATAGTGGAAACATCAAGATTGCATGAGCACCGGCACAACAATTTCACCCTTAAATGTGTACTAGTGACGTGACAGACAAACCCTAAAACTGATTCTTCACGGTACATGATATTTGTAATGATATGAAAAGGGCATACATCAATTTAACGTCTTATCATACATGAATATGTTAATATACTAATTAATTGTGAGGTAGTTAAAACAACAATTCCAAGTAAAAATTATGAGTGCTTTTATTTTGAAAAACTCGACATGTCATGGGACATAAGAAGAGGGCATCAAAAGAATCCAAGTCAAAGTTCAATAGCTAAATTAAGAGGAAAACAAATACACCCACAACTATAGGAGAAACATTTGGGCATCAAGCGTAGAAGTGAGTGCTCTGTGTCTCAACTGGCAACATGCATTGGCAATGTTGATGTTTTATCAAGCAATGTGATTGAAATGAAGCACTATATGAAATCATTAAATGGCGCTAGCAGAATGTGGGATCATTCCAGAAGTATGCTTCATTTACCAGTAGAGGGTTGACTATTAAAGCACCAGAAGTAAAATAAAGAACTCACTCTGAAAGGATCACCCCTCAAAGATTGCACAAACATAGATCCTGAGCCACTTCCCTGCAAGACAAAAGCCGTCATTTTTCTTTCCTGTGGTTCTCGGGAAACAATGAAGCTCCACAAACATGATAGAGTTTGACGTCACAAAGGCAGACGCTTCTTGTATTTCAGTATTAAATCATTTTAAACATTGTATCCATACCCATAAGTGGTTCATACATTGTGATACTGTAGCTTAGCCCAAAACAATAAATAAAAATATGAGGTACCTCCAAAGAGATATCCCTTAGACGCCTTCCAGTTTGGGCACAGCAAATGCGGACTACATGCTCGTCACAACTCCCACTGATAATATAATCCCTTCCATTCATGTAATAGGAACGAGTGTAGTTCTGAGAGGTTCCCGTAGAAGCTATCTCAAGATTCAAGTGGAGCCTCCCATCAACAGCCAGAAGTTGTCTAACCTGGCAAAGCGCATGATATCTCAATTCCACTTAACCTCTTAAAAAAAGAAGATGATGATGATCAATATGTCAATAAGTACAGCAATAAAGGACTACGCACAATATATATATATATATATATATATATATATAGACACACACACACGAAAAAAAGATGAACATATATCTGAACTCTAATGCACATTTTTGAAAAAAAAAATTCACAATAACCAAAATGGAGTCTGTCTGATGTATAGACTGAAGTACGTGTTTACACCAAAGAGCAACTAAGTTGCTATTATCCCAAGAACCCAGTCAATACCTACTTCCACCACTAGAAAATATCATTTGTTTCCTTCATTCTAAACAGACCACCATGCCACAAACAATCTTCAACAGAAACAATCCAGAATGACCATTCACTATGCATCCTTTATCTACCACTTGCATATTAGAGTGTATTGAAACTTTGTGGCGGCTAAATTCACAAATGAGGCTTTCATGGCATTGGTTCAGAACTCCATCCTAGTCTTGTGCATGTCAAGGCCCTTTAATATTGGGTGTCGAACTTGTATCACAAAAAATTCTTCACACCAGCGATATACCAAATTTAGTAATCAAAGTTTATCATGTAAAATAAGGCGAAAACGTCATGGCGAAAAATTTTTAGGGGGAAAAAAAGCAGCGTAATCCTGTTCATAGAAATCTTCCATTTCGATGGCCATGCTTCAAGGCAGGTTCTAACAAACTTTCTAGTTTACTAAGACACTTTCTATTGTGCCTGGACCAATCTCAACAAGCATTTAAAAGTCTGAGACTTGGGAACCAAACACCTAGGATAAGACCTAAGTATACGTTGGATATTTCAGAACATAGAAGGAAATCAACACCCTCAAATCATATTGTAAATCCATCCAAATATTACCTCATTGTCAACAGCTGAAACAAGAAGGAACTGATCATCTGGAGAGAAGCAAGCCATCACATTTCCCCTAGAGCTTGAAGCAGTATAACACGGGTGTAGTGGTTTCTGCCGTAAGTCCCACAACTTGACATCGTGATCAAAGGAAGAAGTAGCAAAAATGGAGGGAGAATGGTTAGCGAACTTCACTACATTAATATGCTCTCGATGCATATCAGTGAAAACCTGTAAGCGTCTTCTGCTGCTTAAGTCATACAATGCAACATTTCTTGAGTATCCACTTGCAAGAAAGAGTTCATCCGTAGAGTTAACATGAACAGACGTCAGTTGGTCGAACTCATCAAAGGAGACAGAGCCAGCACTATTATCATATATGCTCACAGTAGTTGCTGGCATATGTTGGATATCATATAATTTCAATGAACCATTATCCGAACCAGCTATGAGCTGACATTCACCAGGGGAAAAGTTAAAACAGAATTAGAAACACCATATTCATTAGACATAAAATTGACATAGAGCCAATGCTCCAAATTCACCAATGGAGAATGCCAATTGTTCTGGCTTAAGCTGGTACCTAGTGACCAGCACATAGTTTGGAATGAATCCCTAACTTGAGAGTATGATTACAAACAGTTCTAATGATGAGAACTCAAATAACACATCCTGCTGTTAGCAAAGCTACTAGCCACAGCACACAACAATTCTGTATTTTGATGTAATCTATCTGTGCATGGCTTCATATAAATATTAAAGGAAATGACAAAGCAAGCAAAAGCCTGATGATGTAGCACCGTCCGAATATAAAATGAAGTAATAATTTCCCAGAAGAGAAATAGTAATTGCAGAGGATATTCTATAGAATAGTAGAGCACTATTATTTGATCTCTTTTACACATTCCATGCAGAAATTATATACCTTGGAGGGATACTTCTTGAGCCAACAGAGTCCCAGCACACTGTTCATTGCACCAAGTGATGGGATATAACTAACAATTTGTTCTTTCTCATGGTTGACTACAACAACTTCACCATCCAAAGTTCCAAAGACCATTAGGCTAGAATCAGATGGATGATACTCAAACTGCCTTGGACGAAAGCCCATACCTTCATTTCCCAAACCATTGCTTCTAATTGAAAGTGGATGCAATAAAGGCCAGGCAGAAGACCCAACTTTAGCAGCACAAAGAGACCTGGTATAAAAATATTTTGACTTTCCAGGAGTATATGATGACTTTTGCATTGGATTCTGCATATGACTGTGACTTGCTCTTAGTTCACGCCTCTGTAAGATACTAACGACGCTCTCTTTATGCTTCCTTTTGTACGGTAGATACTCAAAGTATTTTGAAAAGGTAACTGTAGCATTTTCCCTGTCAATCATTCTGATAGGCAAGTTATCTAAAACTTTCAAACGGGGCAATGAAGCTATCATGTAGTCTCTATAGTGCTTTTCAAAGCATATCGGTGAGGCATGACAAGAAACAAACTTCAAAGTGACGTCTGAAATTTGCCTTGTAAAGGCAGCTGCCAAAGACTCTTCTCCACTTTGACTGTGTAATGGGTCAAAAGAAACCTGCCAGACGAGTCACGAAGTCAGACAACAAAAGAATATTGCGTGTGTGCCACGCGCACGCATGTACGCATGGGTGTGCTTTAAAAATTCATTATGATGCATATATATAGACAACAGAAACATATATGTTTATAACCCTGTACCCAAAAGAAAACTAAAAGAATCTTATCTAAAGTAGAAGTATAAACTTTACTGCCTATCTTGCATTATGATTACAGACAATTATTTTAAGGGAAAGGACAATCTGCTTTACCTCATTCAGCTGATCAAACTGTTCATTCAACCTAGGAAAAAAAGTGGATGATAGCTCCCTATAACCATGTTCTTGTTGGCGAAAGGAAAAATCGACATCACTATCATCTGATGAATCCTCAATCATGCATTGAGCTTCGTGATTTGTTACCACATCATTAAGTGAAAACAAATTCCCGAGTGCCTCTTCCGTGGTTGAGTTATAATCTGTGATTACACCGATATCAACGGATGATGCTCCAATGTAAGGAGCACTCTTTGACTGACAAAAATCAGTTCTGCTATCCAATCTCCCTTCAGATGATGTGGCAGAAGGCCCAGCATCATTGCAACACAGCCAATTCTGAAACCGAAGTTCAACCAAAGAAGGGAGTTTAGAAAGTGCGGCAATGGTTGTCCAAAGATTTATAATTCTCGTTTCACACATGGAGAGGCACATCAAATTGGGCATGCAAGTAAAACAATCTTCCTTGAAACTAGTGAGTGAAGTACTGAAGTCAAGGTTAAGGGTGTGTATCCGCTTGAACTCCCCCATTATGTTGAGCTTCCGGAAGTGTGAAGACCTCAAGGCTAAGACTTGGCATGGCAAACCTCTCTTAGAGAGATCCCTGAGAGTAAAATTAAATTAGTGATGAAAAGTCATTTATCTTTGCAAGACCTGTAGTTTCATAAACTTTGTCAACTGATACACTGTTTTTCTACACCATGAAAAACAGAACCAATTCTTTGTGCATAAGTAAGCCAGACAAAATGCAAATGGAAACTTTATACAAAGCAGATGGCACTACAAATGGAAACTGCCGAAACAAATATAAATGAAAGTCTAAGAAAAAGAAAAATTCTTCAAAAAATGGAAGATACTATAACACAGGTGTTCAACTATCCTGAATTCAAACTGAAGTACCCAGTCAATCAAATTCACTTGTTCTCAAATATCAAATTTCCAATGGAGTGAATTTTCCTGGGCCAAATCGTAGAGCTTCACTATCTTATTACTGCTAGAAAAAGGTGGCAAATAAAGATATTTTGTGATGAAATAAATTAGGAACTACGTTAATGAATTAAGAATAAGGCACTGGGAACAATAGATACCGTAAGAAATTCTTTCCAAATGAAAAATCTTGGAGATCAACTCGTCGAAGCTTTTGATTGACAGCACGCATCAATGACAAAGCATATTCTCCATCAAACATACATGATGATTCATTACGTACGTCAATTGCTTCAATCTCTGAAGCATCAAGTTCCATAAATATGTCAAGAAGTGGATGAAAATCGGTATCCTTGAGATGGTCCAAGAAAATTTCCAGGCTACACGGCTCATGGCGGGATTTCTTCACCACAGCCTGAAAAACAAAGAAAACTGACATTTCACTAGAACCAGTCTCCAAGATACAAAATTACTTCAAAAAAAATTTTCATCCAGCATACAAAACTCGATTCATAAAACTTGCTCAGGAAAATGTTAGATGTTAATTCTTTCTTTGCAGTATTCTACAAGAGATGAAGAAGTTTGCATCTAAACATAAGAACAAAACAGTGTCAAAATTTTTAATAACGTTCTAGGAAAAATTAAGATGGTAGGAAAAACAGAGTTAAAACTATCAGAATCAGATGATAAACTTGATAAGTATTAATTTTTAATTAGTTAAAAATGCTCGGGCAGACTGTCTGCTCAATCTCTAAAGCAACTTATTTCAAATTACACATTTGTGTTCATACGTGTGTTATCCATGCAACATCCACATGCACAATAACAAAAGCAATGAGCCAATGATAATATCCCGTTTTGAAGAAAAGAAAATTTGAATAAGTAAACCAGATTAGACCAGACAGAACGTCCACTAAAATTGAATGATTAAACTAAAATTGTTTACCTATAACACAACACAATTGATACAAACCTTGAATAGACCAGACAAAATTGCAGTATTAGGTATGACACCATGCTTCTTGCAAGAATCAATGTACCTAGAACCAAAAGAATAAATGAATAATTAAACGAGAAATAAATCAATCCTATAGACAAGGTGATCGGTTCAATCAAATTAGATCATAAACAAGTTGATGCAAAGTAATGGAGATGTCGGAGAGCAAGAAGTCGAAAGAAGACCAGGTGTAGCAAGAGACTGGACATGAAAGAGATTAGTGGGAGGAAAAAAAATTGCAGTAACCAGTTCAAGGTTGGGGGGGGAAGCAAAATGCAAAGCCTTTACAGTAAATGGCTGCTGTTAAAGAGGAAAAAAAACCTCCACATACTTCCCCGAGATTAATTTGCAATAACCCAGTGTCCAAACAAGCCCCAATACATTTAAATGGTCACAATGAGTAGGCCCTTGAAACACCTAATGACAATCATGTCTCTTATACCCTTGATGACCATAATAGAAGTTAGTTAAAAAGCAATAGAATTGAAGTTCCATCTCTAAAATCTAGGACTGTCTAAATTGTAGTGAAGTGCAAACTCCTTTCCATGAATTTAAAGCTTGAACGGTGAATTTTATTTCTACACACCCTCTCTATATCCAGAAATTCAAATTATCCAGAAGCGAATTAAAAAAAAAAACTACAAAAATAAATAAAACTTGGAGCGTAAATTTTACTACAACACGCCCTGTCTACAACCAGCAATTCAAATTATGCAGAGACGAATAAAAAATTCCACGAAAACAAAATAAAAGAATAATCGGATTACACAACATTGAACAACTGCAACGATATCATTGAAAGTTCAGCCAAATATTCAAACAAAATTAAAGTCGTAATACACCGAGGTAAAACAGGAAGTGAACCTTTCTTCCAAAGCTGAGATATCGATGGCCATGACGATTGATCTCAATGACCGGAGCTTTCGAATTACCAGAAAACAGTAGAAAATGACTGATTTTTTTTTCTTTACACACACATTTATACAGAGTTAAGAATGGCAGTTTTTATTTTTAAACCTTTCCTTGTATTGATTTAAAATTAAAACCTTTCTCCGTGATGGGCGAGAGAGAGAATACAGACCTTAAGCCCAAGAATTGGGCCCATAGAAAAACTCACTGAACTGGGGATTGCCGTTCAGTTGAGCCCAACAACATGCACTCCTCTAAGCCCAAATATAAGTTTGAGAAGCCCCAGCTAATTCTTTAAGATTTAATGGAATAGTAATTAAAAAATTAAAATTTTCATTTCTATAAACTGATAATAATTTTAATATAATGGAATTAATATTGGTAAACAAATTACGATCAGGGCATTATAAATGGTAACATTTTATACCAGTCAATCTCAGTGCTCAAGCTTTACACAAACAAAGCATTGAATCGTCTCTCTAGGCCAACACCATACGGATCGACTTTATTTTAAAGTTGGGGAATCATAGACGACAAGTGTATGAAAAAGAAGCAGGAACATATGCAGTATGTAACCCCAAGCAGGGAAAAAAGGTTTAAAGGGTCACCTCTTACTTACCGGTCTAGACTCTATGTCCGATGACTTTATAATTAATTAACTTAAATATGATAATTAATACTGGTCATATACATACATATATATATATATATATATTATACGACAGTCTCTTGTCATCCCAGATTGGACAGCCCCCAACTTGAAGAAAGGTCACCCTCTCTCCCATTCTCTTTCTAGCTAAAACAGACTCTTCTTCAAAGGAAAAAAAAAGTAGCAAAGCTCGCCTCACTTGATCTCACCATCAAAGATCATGAATCACGATGACCAAGCTTTAATTTTCTACGAAGCTGCTCAACTCTCTCTCATTAATTATGCATGATTAGTATAAGTCGTGTCTTAATTTGCTAGATGAGTACTACTGCACGTGCCTAGCTTGGGACGTAAAGAGGCCAGGAAGGTTGTTGGTGAAGACAAAAGAGGCTAGGGTACGTATCATGATCTGGGTCCCAAAGCCAAAGGGAAGGTCCTAATTGCATGCAGCTTGCTAGCTTTATATCTTCTAATTTATTAATTATTATGCTACCCCAACAACTGATAATTAAGAAACACATTAGCCTCGGATGTTTCCTGTTGATCTGGTCAGGGAAAAAAACAGACAAAAACAAAAAAACAAAAGCAGCAACAAACTAACTTCAATTTTTTAAGTTGGAGATTGATTAAGAACACTGTACATGATATATAAGTGGGAACAGATGATCACTGAAGTGTGAAAGCATATATATATATATATAGCTGGTACGTACGCGTTGCTTCGGATAAGTTCTTTCAGTAAGCAGTAGGCCAAAGAAAACATAGTTGGCAACAATCAAATGAAGATCCCAACTTAATCATTTGTGCACGAGGGAAGGCATCATATCATGATATCTAATAATACGTACATAAATATATACATATAAGGTAAGTATTTTTCTATTAGCGGATGGTCACTTGATCATCGTTACATTTAGTAATAGTCAAGTAGAAGCATCACGCTTATTTTTCATATGGTATGGAGTGTATTTCATAAGGTGTGAGATGTGGGGTGGTGAATAGTAACTGATGAAAAGAATTTTTTTCTATGTATATGTATTTTGTATATACTAACATGTGTGGTAAAGTTAAACAAAGTGTAGGCTTTTGTAATTTCATTATAAAATTAGTACTAACCCTACAATCATAACATAATTATGTAATTTTATATAATTTATTAAATATATTTTAGAATAAATTAAGTGAATATATATCATTAAAATCTTTCATATATATATTTATGGCATATATAGGGAGATCTGCTTTACCTTTTTCATGTTAAATTGATCTGCAAGTTACAGCTCAGAGAAAAGAATATTGTCAGAGTATCTGTTCATACTACAAAACATCGTTTAACCTTTTTGACAGTAAACAGATGAAGGCTGGACTTAGATTGGCAAGGAGTTTGGTATATATGCCTTTGTCTATAAGGAACAACACATGCAGTATTTTTGTCTGCCTGGCTACCTTCTTTAAGCTTTAAATGTGGGCCATGCACTAGATCAATAATTATGGTTTAGTTGTAATTCCAGTGGCCCACTCGTGACAGGTTTGATTAATAAAGCAGGAATATATATATACACGAAAAAGGTGAACATGGGGCTACCTGGCTAGCAGCTTGAATAATATTATCGGATATATGTTAGCTATTGGATCGGGGGTTTAAGATATTTTTGCATGGATGATGGGACTCTTAGGGACAGCATTATCATGACTTAAAATAAAGCGAAGATCGCAATCAAAATCCAAAGCATATATCGGAGGAATCGCATATATATCCATTACATAGATGCCAACACACTCAAAAACAACGTATATATAGATGCCAATACCTATAAAAACTTTTTTTTTTTTTTTAAAGTTCTTGTTATTGTGATGATCATCAAGAATTGGTGATGTAAAACGTATCGTTTTGGTTTATTTAAATCCATTGAGAAGCGACAATGAAATAGGAAAAAAATAAACAAATAAGTACTAAGCTACCAATTAATATAATTATATATGTATATATATTTTTTAATTAACCTAGTTGAAATCATTAATCTATTGGACTTTGTACCTAATTATAGACCCTGAGTTAAATTCTTGAGAGTGATATTCCCTTTGATTATTTGAGTTTGATCTCGGTGGAGCCTACTTCTAATATGATTGGACGGCTCCTCGTCTTTTTGCTTTTAAAAAAATACAGACATCGTGGCTTGAACGCCATATGTACGAATACATGAATTGAAGGAGCTTTTCTTTCAAATCAGACGTGAGAAAAATCTTTAATTCTGATTTTAAAAATATCTTACATGCATTGAAGAAATTAGCTAGGGAAGTTAACCTAGACAAGAAATCTAGCCGCATCGACTAAAAACAAACAACACATAAGGAAACAGGTACTGGAACATGGACAAGGTGTTTGCAGGACATGAATCCAACTGAACAAACGGCCCCCATGAAGCATGGTCAGGCCTACACATGAAGGATGGCCATGGGCATTTAGCATGATGATCTCCAGGCCGCCACCTCCCGAATCAAGCACATTTACGTGGATCCTTTTGTCGGAATATAAGAAAAAACAGGATAACAAAATATACATGGAACCCACGCTATATATGTCGTACATTGGACGCATTTCGTCTATTTTGTATAATTTAAATAACAATATATGTGTGTGAAAGCAACAATCACATGTATCAATATTTGAGTAATTTTATTTAAAAATATTCTTTTACATCACACATCATTCACGTGACATAATTTAATTCAAAAAATAAATTTTAAAATTTAATTAATCTTACAAATTAAAGCATTTCACATAAATAGTATGCGGTATAAACACTTTCAAATAGCATTACTTGTCAATATTTTTATTATTAGATACTCTTTGTTGGATATAAAATATGCTGGATCCAGCCTATTGAGAGTCTATTACCAAAAGGAAATGAGGCAAGTTCACTCAGGCACATAAAATGAAAAAGTTTCATAAGACAAGTGTGATTCAATTATTCAAATGAATGAAAGAAACATCTATAAAGGGAGAGAATCTTCTCAAATTTGGGGAGACTTAACTACGTACAAAGACCTTTAAAATCTTCTCTTCAAGATGATGGTATTTTTTTTAACCTCTATAAATCTTAACATCTTTAATTGTATTGAGAGATATGTGAGGCTATGAGAGATTTTACAATTATCAAGTCTAGTGGATTTCACTCCCAAAGAATCTGTGAAAGTAAGTATTTATATTGAATCACGTAAATCTCTACACCACTCTCTTTATTTATATTTTATATGGTTATATACTATCTATTTTTATATATGAACGTTCGAGCACCGTATCGACACTTAAACCACTATCATGGACTTTTTAACTATACCGTTGATTCCTCAAACCACAATGTGGGTCGGAGAGGACTCTCTAGTCTCTCCAATCTTTCTAACCTGTTGTACAAATTTAACAGTAACACTCTTATGCCACAGTGTCGTGTTTATACCGTGCATGATAATGCTTTTGGATAATTATAATTAAAAAAAAAAAAAAACTAATTAAGCAGGACGTACGATGTAGGATATCAGGAGGTTCTCATTCCTCACAAAGTGGGAAGTAGGCCCATTCATCATTCATGCTTCTAGCTGTACGCACTATATAAATAAAGTTAAAACGCGTAATTTCTTTTAGCCTCAAACGCGGAAGAATTGTCACGTTATCGGTTATATAGTTCATGGCAATAAGCCTATCGCGACGAGGCTTATTACAAGTGATAACTAAGAAAACTCGCACGTCTAATCGCTATCAAGGCAAATAAAACCAAGGAAAGAAAATCTAGAAGAGTGGAGAGATATATAAGTAATAAACGCAATGATGCACAAGCTTACGCAATGTTATATATAGTCATAATTGTGAAGTGCGTAAGCGTTATGTAATCATTTTAAATAAGCGTAAAATTTATTATTAAAAAAATAATTTTTTTATGTAAATATTGTATTTATATACTTTTTTAAAAAAAATTACACGGCGTTTACATATTTTACGATTGTAAATATTATTTATCATATATATATAGGACCATCTTCTGTATGTCCAACATGTTAACTGATGTTTTTGTCGCTCACAAATCACTGCATTTAATCTATAGTGGTTGGTTCAAGTGATAAAGATCTTAGATTTGGGATAGGCTCTCCTCCTGTCTAAATTCTTTTAAGTGCAAATAATCTCTAGAATTTATCGGATTAAGGGATTTTTTCCTTAAATTATTTAAGATGCACTTATAGAAAATTCTTTACAAATGACCTATGCACTCTCAAGATTAGTTAGAACATTGTTCCCGAACACTAGATATCAATAAAAATAAATAAAAATACTACATTCATCTCGTCCGTGTGTATATATATATATTTATATTGAAAATTATATTGGTATACTCTTTAAATTAAATGCGTCCTATAACGTGTTGGTCCAATGTATCAAGATTTTCTAGAAATTTTCATTTTAAATTTTAGGACAGAGAATTAGAGAAAAAGTTTAAACAAAATATAGTTACATGTAAATCAGTAAATGTGAATAAGGCTATAAGATCTGGTTTAGATTTAGGAGACGTTTGGATTTTCAAGTCATCTCAGTTCATCTCAACTTATTTCACTATTATTTATTACTATTCAACAATTTTAACTCACAAATCTCACTACTATTCACAACTCAGCTCATTACTATTTATAATACATCTCAATTCATCTCAACTCATCTCAAGTCATCTTCAAATCCAAACATCTCCTTAAAAAATCACTTAAATTCTTCTCAACTCTTTTCATCTTAATTATTACCACTTTCTATATAAAACTCACGGAGAAGGACTTTCAAATACTGCTGGAGCCTGGGGGAGAGTACTGCGCAGCCAGGAATTGTTCAACTCTCTGTCTGAAACTGAAAATGAACGGATTTGCGTCTGTTTCTCTACCAGAATCCAATCCAGATTAAGATTCGATGCCACCTTCTGGAAATGTATGCCACGCGCTTCGAAAGGCCGTGGGATACTTTCCTCCTTACCAGGTTGAAGAACAGTGCACCTTCCACGTCAGGGCTTTCTCTCAGTTGGTAGTCTGCATGCATTGCACGAAAAAAGTACGAACATCAGTACATCACATTCTCTTGGCTATTGGAGCACAAATGCACAGTTGCTCTCCATTTGCGCGAGGCATTTAGCCAACTTCAAGTCTTCAAAACAAAACCCTCCCATATACCAATTTTAAAAGAAAATTTAAATCCATCTCATTTAAGAAAATATCATTTTTATCATTATTCTCACAACAATTATTTTCTTATGCATCATTAAATAATAAATTCACAATTAAAATATAATAAATAATTTTTAATTATTTAATATCAACTCATAAAATAATAAAGGATGATGATAAAAAAAAATAACAAGTAACATTACTTTTCATATAAAACAAAATGCTCAAGTTTGCTCCAAAAACGAAAATCTCTACATATAATGCACCCAAAATAGAAGTAACACACCGTCTTCTAAAAAAAATTCTTATAATAAGTATGTGATGTATGAATTATGAGTAAAACAATTTAATTAGTTCCACAAGAATAAAATAAAATAAAAAATAATCTTAAAATATATAAAGTGTGTAGTGTGAGATAATGAGTAGCAATCATCTTCATTAATTGTTCTCACTTGTAGTAGAGTAATACTGTATTATAGACAAAGCTTTGGGGTTACCATAAAAATCTTCAAGATCAAAATTTAGAAGAAACTTGAATAGTGAGTTAAGATGAAAGTTGAATAAAATATTATTAGAATAATATTTTATAATATTATTATTATTTTAAAATTTGAAAAAGTTGAATTATTTAGTGTATTACTATATTTTATATGTAAATTTAATAAAGTTGTAATAATTAAATGAGATGAGATGAAATGTTTTTTATACCCAAACCTAGGCTAAGCACATATTTTATATCCAAAGTTAAAATCAAGCATATAAACAAAATTACTATACATGCCTGACAATATCAATATATTGCATTAGACATATGGCATGTAGAAAACTATCCATATCTCAAAGAATAGGGAGCAGTCATTTTAATATAAAATTATGATTTATTTTTCATCACCAGCACACTACAGTACTTTCTCATATTATGGATTGGATCCTCTTGGAGCCCGCCCTCCTCTTCCGAACATCACCAACCTTGATTTTAATGCAAGATTTTTCCTTACATTGCCAATGTATTCCATGCCTCCAAACCATTTATATTTCAAGATTTTCGCTATCTATTGAGAAAAAGCCAATTGCATCCCTCTCTACTCCTCTTCACTCCCATACAAATTGAATGTTTATCAGTCTCGTTTTTCGAAAAAGATAATGGCCATAATACTAATAATTGAGCATAAATGAGTAGGCAGCGAAAATAAAAAGATAGGATCGTGCTACAGCCCCCGCTTGGGCTCCCGCTGGGAGCTCCCGTTGGGGCTGTAGTGTATTTTTGTGTGTGTTTTTTTTTAAGTTATTTTTTATATAATTTTTTTAATATTTTTTAATATTTTTTAAAAAATAAAATAAATTTAGAACATTATTAAAAACACTTTCTTAATCAAGAAGTAAAAAAAAAAATTATTAAAAAATACTTCCTTAATCACGAAGTAAAATATAAAATCATATAAATATGATTTTATATTTTACTTCGTGATTAAGCAAGTATTATTTAATAATATTATAAAATTTTTTTATTTTTTAAAAATATTTAAAATCATTAAAAACATCTATATAAAAAAAAATTTAAAAATACACATAAAAAAATACACTAGAGCTCCAGCGGGAGCCCCCAGCGGGAGCTCTAGCATTTTCCAAAAAGATAATGGTCATAATATCACGTATAGTTATAAGTACATAAATATTAGGTAATTATTTTTTAAAAAATAAAATTTAATTTTTATGTAGATATATTTTTTTTAAATGATTATATGTAGATTGTGCACTCTACTGTTATAACTATCATTTATCTATTAGTTAACACAGAGTTATTAGCATGAAAAAATCTAATTATAAGCGATTATACGTACTAATATGCTTATTCATTCAATATGATTGGTTAAAAAGTAAATTTTATTAAAACAGTACTAATTTAAATTTAAAATATAAAAATAATAATATTAATATACAGATTAATATGCAAACTTACTTATATATAATAAAACGCTATTAGCATTCGATCATCATAACAAAAAATAATGATCAAGGACTTGTGGATTAGCTAAAAGTAGAATGAGTATTGGACTATATTTAATACAATCATTGCATCAGAATATTACGTCCATAGAATTATTATGTTTAGTATTTATCTCAGATGAATCTTTGAATTCGAAAGAAAAAAGAAGAAGCATAATCCGGTATACCTCGCCAACAAAAAAGAAATCCGGTAAAAGTATAAAAACTCTCCTGCCTTCTCTTTCACACTCCAGCAAGACCCACTCTCTTCGATCCATCTCTAAAATACATCACTCCTCTCTCTCTCTCTCTCTAGAATCACACACCTCGCTCGAAAGTCTCACACACTACCATCACCCCAAAGTCAGTCTTCGAGCCGTTCTCCATAACCGGTTTCCCACATTCCTACTCACTAAAGTCTAAACTCTCTCTCTCTGAAGAACAAGTCTCACTCACGTTCACCTCGCTCATAAACCCGCCTTGCTCTCTAACCAACCAAACACTCACTACTCCCTCCCCCACAGAAGCAGAAAACAACATTCTCGTATCACTTCTTTTGGGTAAGATTTTCGTTTTGAATAGGGGGGAAGTAGAGTCTCAAATGGAAAGAAAGCAGGGGTTCTTCTCGGCGCTAAAAGATGAGGTGGTGAGGGGCCTCTCGCCGTCTCGGTCTCGGGCCAACAGCCCTGCCAGAACCGGTTCGCCTATCATATCGGGCCTGCTCCGGAGAAAGAAGGGCAGCCAACACCAAAATCCCGTGGCGCATCCGGAGCCTTTGATCGCGAGATCCGGCAGTCTGAGGCCACTGGGGGAAGCATTGGCGCCGCTGATGGAGGGTCCGGACCCGGACGGAGGGGAAATTGGGGACTCGAGGAGGAGCGGATCAAGTTTGGGGCAGTGGATGAAGGGGCAACTGGCGAGGACGCCTTCCGTAACCTCTTCCATGGCGGCTTGCAAGAGGTCTGATTTGAGGCTGTTGATTGGGGTGATGGGTGCTCCTCTCGCCCCGGTGCACGTTAGCACCACTGACTCATTGCCTCATCTTAGCATCAAGGACACCCCCATTGTCAGTCTCTCCTCCCATCTCTCATTCTTACAAACCCATTTGCCTCTCTCATTTACGGTGATCCTCACTTATTCATGCAAAAATGATAATATTGAGCTTTTCTCAATCGTTTGTGGGGTGACTCCAGAGTCGTAAAGAGTTGGGTTGGTTTCGTTTTGTTACCTTCGGTTTTTTTAGTGGTATATGTTATATACGTGGAATTGGGATATTGAGTGCTCCTTATATATATATATATATATGCTGGATTATTTAATTTTTTTCCCAGTTTAAGTCCTCGTTTGGTTGATGAGAAAACAGAGGAAAACACACTAAAGAATCCTCAGTTGGAATGAAAATAAGCATAAGTTTGCTACTTTATTGAAGTAAAAAAGAAAGAAAGAAAAGAAAAATATACTACAATTTGCATTTTAGACTTGGAATTAGTGTTTCTCTCCTCTTTGAAATTTAAAACAAAAATACTGTAAAGTTAGTAAAACCCAGTCTTAATTTTTCGTTTTCCCTGACGGTTATTAATGCAGGAGACCTCATCCGCCCAGTACATATTGCAGCAGTACACAGCGGCTTCTGGTGGACAGAAGCTGCAGAGCTCGATTAAAAATGCCTATGCGATGGGAAAGATCAAGATGTTAGCTTCCGAGTTTGAAACCGCCACGAAGGTGATGAAGAACCGGAATGCCTCTAGATGTGCTGAATCGGGAGGGTTTGTGCTCTGGCAGATGAACCCCGACATGTGGTATGTGGAGCTTGCAGTTGGGGGAAGCAAGGTTCATGCTGGCTGCAATGGCGAGCTTGTTTGGAGGCACACTCCCTGGCTTGGTGCCCACACTGCAAAAGGACCCGTGAGGCCTCTGCGTCGAGCACTTCAGGTAAAAACTGTGGCTTTTTGTGCAAGTTTGTTTTAGTTTTATGGCCGTTTCAATATTTGGTTCCTCTTATATATGTCAGGGCCTTGATCCGAGAACTACCGCCAGTATGTTTGCGGATGCAAGATGCATAGGAGAGAAGAAGATCGATGGCGAGGATTGCTTTATCCTCAAGCTTTGTGCTGACCCTCGGACATTGAAGGCCAGGAGTGAAGGTCCGGCAGAGATAATTAGGCATGTCTTGTTTGGCTACTTCAGCCAGAAGACTGGGCTTCTTGTTCACATGGAGGATTCGCATCTGACCCGCATCCAATCTATTGGTGGTGATGCAGTCTACTGGGAGACTACTATCAATTCATTCCTTGACGATTACAGGCCTGTTGAGGGGATCATGATTGCGCACTCTGGGCGCTCTGTGGTGACACTCTTCAGGTTCGGTGAGATGGCAATGAGCCATACCAAAACAAAGATGGAAGAAGCTTGGACAATTGAAGAGGTTGCATTTAATGTTCCAGGCCTGTCGGTAGACTGCTTCATTCCGCCAGCAGATTTGAGATCTGGATCCATCAGCGAGACCTGTGAACTTCCCCAGGACGAAAGGGGAAAGGGGGCAATTGCACTCGCAGCACATCGGGCCAAAGTTGCAGCCCTGGCGAAAGACAATGACAGCTCAGTTGATAACATGATTTGGAAGATGGAAGCCTAAGAAAGGATAGGATCCAAATAGGGGAAATTGTTTATATTGGTAGCTAGTTTTAGTTGACTAACATTTAGAAGTCGCGGATTAGGAGTTCAGCTAGTTTTTTGGAAGTTGGTTTATTCCTAAATTAATCTGTAAATAGAGCATAATCATTCACAGGTTTCACTGGGGCCTGGTTGAATCTTTATACTCAATGCAGAATCCAACTAGGTAGTTGGAGCTCAGGTTTCCATTTAGGAATAGAGCAAGTGGAGGTTAATTTTTAATTTACCTTCAACTTATTATGAAGGTGGTGAAGCTCTGGGAATATTAGAGCCGCTAACCTTTTATAATTTTTCTACTAATTTCGTTGAATGAATTTGGTTGGGACGATAAGAAGGAAACTGGCTTCAACCGACGGGTTTGATCGTAATACTTACTTTGTTAATTTTGCCCTTTGTAAGATTGCTAACTTCTGTGTGGTTGTTCCATCATCCATGGGTTCAAAAGTTGTTTCTTTGTCTGGGAAGGAGGGCTTGGTGAAGGAGTTGAAGCTCCATTTCTTTTCTTTAGCGGCTGTAACCCGCACATATCGGATATGGGTTTCCGATTGCATCGTGACAGTCGGTGCTTCTTTTAGAAAAATGCGAACGAAACATCTTGTCCATAACATGTTGAATGCTCATGAATGTATAGATCAGCATCTTTAATGCTTGAATATCTTCTGTCGCATCACATTGTGAATGCCTACAATATTGACTTACCAGGAGAAAGAAGTATCTGTAATATTGAATCTGTTTCTTTTTTTTTTTTTTTTTTTTGCTTAATTTTTCCTAATATCATCCATCTGTGGGGTCTCCTAGAATTTTGCTATCTTGAAAGCTGATGAGATTTTTCTGGCAATGCTCCATTTCTCTGTGGTATGTTTCTAACTTTCTATTTCTCATCTCCATGGTGCTTAGAAGTACCCATAAATCTTTGACTCTTTGGGACCTTTTTGCTTCATCTTTGTCCCCCCCACCTAGAACTGAGAAGTCTCCATCGTGGGGTCTATGCAACTTCAAGTGAAATTACTTTTTGAATCTAATGCGAGGGTTAGACTGTAGATGGATATGTATATTAAGACCAAACGACTGTCTTGATATATTATTACAGGTTTGGTGGAAAAAATCTATACATCATATTACTCTCGTGCTTGCATCTTATTATGTAAGATGTTGTATATTTATTATTATTAAATAATTATTTGTTAGCAATAAATATTACATGTTACATAGTAAGATGAAAGTGAAATAAAAATATAGTATATAACATTATTCTTTGGTGTGTAATCGCTTATTTGGTATTCATTGCATATGTGTGGAAGGGTGCCACGTCAACATAAAAAATAAAAAAATGATCTTGATATTTGAACTCTTTTTATGAATATATTGGATTGCATAATGAGTGAAATAAGATATGTAGTCTGTGTATTTGCTCAGTCCTCAAAGACCTATGATCAGTATATGTGATATTTATCGACTGGGTAGTGAGAAGTGTTATAAATAGTAATAAAAGAAATAATAAAATATTAAATAATAATAAAAAATATTATTTGTCAATGTGCACCTTCCACCAAGATAAAAAGCAATTCTGAGAATACTGACATTATTTCTTTACCCCCGACTTGGGCCTTTCTGTTTCTTTTTTTGTTTTGTTTTTTTTTGAAGTTTTTTGTCTGCGGGTGTGAAGGTTCCACCTCGTGATGATGTTCCTGAGTGGTCAAAGTGAACAGACGAGGCCCTAGGCTTTATTTTTCAGTGGGGACAATGGGGTTGAAGGTCCAGGCCGCTGGAACCGAGAGGCCTTGTGGTAAATCTTGGTGGAAGGTGCACATTTACAAACAAATGTTTACAGTATTTATTATCTTGAAGGTAGATGTGGCATAGAAAACCTAAAAGTGCCAATTTAATTTATTTTCAAAAAATATCTCATTTCATCTCATCTAATCATTATAATTTTTTTAATTTTTAATATAAAATAAAATAAATAATTCAATTTTTTTAAATTTTAAAATAAAAATAATATTAAAAAATATATTTTAACAATAATTTATTCAACTTTTTAACTTTAATCTCATTTCATTCCATCTCATCTCTGAAAACAAACTAATCCTAAATATACAAATCGCCCCCAACAAAATTTTTTATTTTTTAAATAAAAGAGTAAATGCGAAAACCGACACAACGGACAAAAATCTAGAGCTGTCGTTTTCACACCCCATTTAGCGGGCAGCAGCTCATGTGTGCCTTCGTTTGACCATCGTGCAGTTCGGGCTGTGGGGAAGGCAATGCAATCAAGGTTGGTCAAAAGTAAAAACACAAAAAATCTGCACAACCCAATTATGTTGGGTCAGTCAGTTATACTAACTCATGAAATTCTTTCAAATTAAAGCACAACATTATAATTATGAAACATGTATTTACCAGAGTTGAGAGTAGAACCCACTAGCTAACTTAGGACAGAAAGGTGTTGACTTTCTGAGAAGTGGGGTTATTGATGAAACTTAGGACTAAACAGCCTTGGGTCCTTTACAATTTAAAATATATCCTCCATATGGGAATTGGTTTTTAAAAGTGTAATTGTTTTAGGTTACTCTGACCTCATGATCTCCATTCTTACTAGACTGAAATGTTAGATTCCGAGGTTGACTTGGAACTGAAGTTTCAATTCCTGTCATTTAATTATGGACACTAATTAAACACTTCTCTTTGATCAGTTGGATTTCTGAGCCAGATTCTAAAGTTGACTTCATATTGTCATTTAAAAATCCCTTATGAGTAGTTTATCTACCCATCTATCTTTCTCAAAATATGTAACTGTAGAAGGTTCAGAGTGTTTTCTAAGAAATAGTTTTATCAGGAATTTGGATCTTGACTGTATTTTATTGAAGTGCACGTGGGGAATGGCCTACTTTCCTTTTCCTAATTTCCTCGGTTGTTGACAACCTTATTGTAAAAAAAAAAAAAACTATATATGCCCACAATTTATTGGGAGTGACCCACTTCTTTAACCTTGGCTCACGAACGGGAATAGAGGGCAGTGAAAGGCAGGGCTTCAAAGGTTGGCATTGACTTTGTAGCCCCTATTTATAAGGGGATGTTTACTATAATCCTGCAACTCGGCGGGGTTTTAGGAGGTGCATTGAGCGTTTCAAGGAGGAGTATATATAGGAAGTTTCTTGTAATGTAGATCATCTCAACCAAACCATACATATAGAAATCAAGATGGTAGACAAAGCAAAGAAAATAAAAATCACAGCACTGTCGGCAAAGGAAGCTTGCTTTCCACTTCTTGTAATGCCAAAGAATGGATGCATATTTATGATATTTAATTTACCAACGTCCTGTAACTGATGCAATCCAATTTATGAGGCTTTATTGGCTCCCCATGGCCACACCCTTACTATTATTATTATTATGTCTAAGCTGGACCCATACCGAGCTACAGCCTACAACTCTACTCCACAATCGTATCTCAGTCTAGATACTAAAAAAACGTAGCTTGTTAATCTGTGCGTATGCACCATTTTTTTTGCAAATTTGTTTGTGGGGGTCTACTCACGTTTCCAATAAATAAAAGCAAGTGGCAGTGGCAGCATCTTAATTATCAAAGAATGTGAGAAATGAAGTCATGAAGTCGTTGGTTTGATAGCAAAGTCTGCATTTTTTTTAGACCCAATTGCAGAATCTTACAGTATGGATTAGCAGCATCTCATGATGTGGTTATTTTGGTCATGGAGACACCAAGAATTCGATTGTCTTACAAATCCACCTTTCTTTCTGCGATTGTCAAACAGAGAATTTTTCTTTAACAACTGAACAATGTGGCCAAATTGTATCTCAAAGCTTAACTTTACAGCGAGGGATGAAGACATATTGCCTTATTATTGTTCCTGATACTTCCAGGAATGAGCTATGGGTGTTGCATGATTGGAACAGTCGGACGAGTTCGTACGGCCAGCTTGGTTTAGGTCGTGGTATGCTTCAGATTATGTTCCGATTGGAAAATATATTTAACGGCTTGTTTGGGAACTGAGATCATCTCATCCCATTTCAAAACTTCTTATAATTTCTTTCTTAAATACAAACACTTTTTCATTTCATTTTTTCATCTAATTATTATAATTTTTTAAAATTTCAAATAAAACACAAAAATAATACAGTTTTTTGAAATTTTAAAATAAAAATTATATTAAAAGATTATATTCTAACAATATTTTTAACTTTATAATATTTTTATTTAATTTTTTTTCTCTCATTTACCAGAACCCAATAAAACATCTTAACTCAAACCATTTTATTATTATTTACAAATAATTTTACTACTATTAATAAAATTATCATCTCATCTCATTAGCGTTCTCAGAGTTAGGGCAGTGTAAAATTCTAAAATTTTTGACTCTGCCCGACATCCTCTCCGATTTCGACTCCGACGGAGTCGAAGTCATCGGAATTCGGAGTCGAAATTCGGAGTAATTCAGAATAGATAATCGGAGTCGGAGTTGAAGCTCCAAGGAGCTCCGATTCCGACTCCAACTCCGATTTTTTTAAAAAACAAAAATCCAAAAATTAAACGACACCGTTCCACTTAATATGGAGCGGCGTCGTTTTGATCACACTAGGGGGTCCAAAACGTAGGACCCCCCATCTTCCTTCTTCGATCTTCCTTCTCCCTTCTCTCTTGCGTCTCATGAAGTCCGTCTGAAGTCTGAACCAGTGAAGTCGTCTCGCGTCCCTTCTCTCTCGCGTCTCAGTGCCGTTTGTCGTTGCTCCTCCGTGCCGCCATTCCTTGTTGCTCCTCCGTTCAGCTTCCACCTACGGTGAGAGTAAGGGGTTCCGACCCCTAAATTTAATTCAAGCAATTTGATTTTCTACAGCACGTCTCTTATCAATTGGTATTTTGTTGTGATTCTTGTAAATTGGTTTTGTAAATTTGTAATAAGGAAATGTGTTTGATAAATTGTATGTTGTGTTGTATGCATGCAATGTGTTTAATAAAATGTGCAACAGAATCAAGAACAGAACACCTACGATTTTTGCTCTGTTGGCTCGAGTGAGGTGTCGAGCGTAAGTTGAGTGCACGTTGTTTTGAACATTGGCTCGAGCGAGATGTGGAGCGCAAATCGAGCGAACCTCTATGGAAGAGTTCTGCTCGAGTGCCATGTCAAGCGAATTTCGAGCGAACCTCTTTGCATGGGTTCCGTTCGAGCGCTGAGTCGAGCGTACATCGAGCGAACCTCTATGGAAGAGTTCTGCTCGAGCACCACGTCGAGCGCACTTCAAGCGAACTTTTTTGTATGGGTTCCGCTCGAGCGCTGGTAGCTCCTTACATTCGAGGCCGACGGGATCGACAGTTTCCTCAGGTGATACTGACCCATCTGTAGGGGTTAGAGGCAATCGTATTATACAACAGTATCATCAACTCATGTCAACAAGGAATATTATGCATTGTACATCTAAGGTTGAACGATATTTTATGGAAGTTGTCGAGGCACCTAGTGATGTATTTCAGTTATTAACTTGGTGGAAAGTTAATTCCACCAAGTATCCAGTCCTTTCTCATGTAGCCCGAGATGTGCTAGTAATTCATGTCACTACAGTTGCCTTAGAGTCGGCATTTAGCACTAGAGGTCGCGTGTTGGATGCTTATCGGAGTTCATTGTCACCGTCAACCGTAGAGACCCTCGTTTACACACAGAATTGGATAAGTGAAATACCCATTGGACTAGATACCGTTGGCATTGATGCCGAGAGCTATAGACTTGAATCGGATAAGTTTATATGCTTGTAAATGATGATTTAGGTTGTATTTGGATGTTGAAATGAGTTGAGTTGAGTTGAGTTGAGATGATAAAATATTGTTAGAATATTATTTTTTAAAATTATTATTATTATTTTGGGATTTGAAAAAATTGAATTATTTATTATATTTTGTGTTGAGATTTGAAAAAGTTGTAATAATGAGTTGAGAGGAGTTAAGGAACCAAAATTTATTTTTAATGTTTCTAACTTCTACTTTTTTATGATTTTATAGATTTAATTGTGAATCCTAACATAATTGCCGATGATTGAGAGTATGGAACGGACGCCCCTTGATAGTCTTGGTAAGAATCAAATTATACTTTTACCTTGTTCAATTTCTTATTATCAATTTTTTTTCATTTATTGATTGCAATTTTCTATCTTCATTTCAGGCATGACCAATGGAACAAAAAGCATTTGAGTGAAATCCATGTTTAATTTTTATGTAGTTATATTTCAAAGCTAAGTCAATGTTGTTATTACGTTATAAATAAGACTGTTATAACTTATGGCTACATCATACATGTTATTTACTTTTTAAACTATTGTATTTAAGGTTTTTTTTTTTTTTTTATCTTTTCAGTATTTTTTTTTTACAGATTTGGACTTGGGCTTTGGTGATTATATTTATGTAGTTATATTTATGTAATTATATCCTGATCAAAGACGTGAGATAAGTACTCTTTAATTAGCTCGAAGTACTACCTTTGACATTAACAAGTAATTTATTATATATTCTCCACCATATAATTTTGCCGTCCAAATACATTTCAATATGTTAGAAATGTAGAGAAATAAACGGTCCGACTCTAAATGGAGATCGAAGCTTCCATTCGGAGGTCGGAGTTCCGACTTCCGTTCAAAGTTTCGCTCGGAAGTCGGAGTTCCGTTGGACTCCAACTCCAGTTCGGAGTCGGAGGGACAATTTGGCTCCGACTCTCGGAGGTCGGAAACGACAACTCCAACTCCGTTAGAGTCGGAGCTTAGTCCTACTTAGAGTTGTCGGTTGGATTCCATTACGATGAAATGGCCATCTCCTCTTCTCTGTTTGGTGAAAATTATAGTTAATATTCATTATAGCTATTGGTCTCGTTGAAAATTACTCGTTTCGTTTGACAACGACCTAAAGCTGTCCAATGTGGTTCTGATGGGCCTCGCAAAGGGCCTCCTCCTAGTGGAAAAAGCCACACGAAAAGGTTCGTTTCGCCCGTAGTAATCGGTCAGGCTAAAGGTGAATGGGTCGAAATGCACATCAGCTTCTACATGTGATGATGCGATGATATCTGGGCTCAACTCAGAATCAAAATTTGCAAAGCTTCCATATTAAGCCCAAGTTGAAATAATAAATTAAAATTATCGTTCTATACTATACTTTTATTATATTGTGTTGGTAAGATATTTATCCATCAATTAATAGTTCACCTTTTGATTTTCAAAAATTGAATGGACGGTACTTTTTACTATTATTTAATATTCTATCATTACTTTTTCATTACTGTTCACAGAATACTTGAGAATACTTTACTATCTAAACGTAACATTATAAAGGGAGAAAAAGGAGAGAAAATTATGAGAGGAAATGTGATTTGCTAAGGGAAAAACATATGTTAATGAATTAGATATATAATTTGCTAATTAACCATTTGGCGAGCCTCTAATGATTAATAAATCAAAAGATATATAGATCGTTAATCATTCATTCAAAAAAGGTGAATTACATGTAATTGAAAAAAGAAGAGAAATCAACAGACTTGGCATATATATATACAAAAGTATACGCATAGGTAAACATGATTGACGAAGGAGAAAGAATAATCGATCCAACTTCTAGACTTCTCTACGAAGAAACACTTAAAAAAAAAAGTACAAGAACTGAAACCCTGAAGGAAGATAGAAACGGCCTCTGTATCGCCACTTTCTACTCTAAACATACCAAAGACGGCGAAGAAAAGAGGAATTGTAAAGGTTGATCGGTTTGTTGTCCTTCCAAGTTCCAAACAATGTATCGTGGTGGGTGTAGCTCAAAGGAATGGACATTTTTTCTAGCAAGAAGATGAGAGGTTTACGCATGAGAGACTTGTAAATTATACGGCGTGTTTCAAGAACGTGACACATTGAACACGAGGCAGGAGCTACTCCTGTTTGCACAAAAACAGACGGCGAACCTTCCCTGGCAGTGAAACTGCATTGCAGCCCACGGAGTTTGGTTGCTGAAACAACCTGCAGACCAAAAACGACGAGGCCATGCAGGCCACAGGCCCACAAGGGGTGTCATAGCCCATGACTATCCCGTTCGAGAATGTACAACTGAATTAAGATGCATGTGCATATATATAGCTAGGCTCTTGTTGCAGCTGTAACAGTGCAGGCGGGCTGAATTGGGTGCAATTGCGTTGAGGCCGATTGGACATCATTCGTGATTTATATACCTAGGGCTGTGCTGCGCATCAGCCGCACACCGCAGTACACTGCCCAATTTTTTTTTTTTTTTTTCTTCACTCAATGCACTAGGTTGTGCTCAGGCTTCCATAAACAGTAGGCTTACATTTATATTTTCTCTTGTACCTATAATTATTCTGCATTTTGATATTTCGAGTCATAAATTTTGGGTTTTGACATTTTGGGTTTTGACAAATTTTACATGTGTAGCATCACCAATTCAGAATTGGAAAGTGAATTGTAAAGCAGATGGCCCGTGCATGTGATGCTTTCGGTCTTGTTAGCCCATGGCACTGCCATTGCTATCATTAGCCAGCTCTTTTGCGATGAAATGGGTCACCATGTTACTTTGTTGTTTTCGTCGTCGTTTTCTTAGACGAATGAAATCAAAGGGTGCTTGACAATGGACTAGCCAAATGTTAATGTAAGTCTAAACTTTAGCTAGATGTGAGAAAAAGCCTCCACATTAGACTAGCCAATAGTCTAAAACTTAAGACTTGATGAATAGTAAATCTTAAGTCCTCTCCAAATATGACTAGCTACTATTCACAATGGAAATTAATATTTAATTATTTCATCACTTTTTGAATGGTAAAACATGCATGACATGCACATTATTTCTACTGATTGATATAGTAGACACATTATTTCTACAAAGCATGAAGATCTAAGAAATATATAAATTGTATTTGCAAATAAAAAAATAAAAATAAATAAAAAAATAAAATATTATATTATTATTTTAACTTTATAATGACTAGTCCAATGTGAACTCACTTAGTCAAAAATTGATATTATAGTTAAAAATTAAGATTCTAGCCAAACTTTAGACTTGGCAATAACTAGACCATTGCCAATGCTCTTAGGTGTTCCAAGTTGATCGACTAGGTATGAACTATAAAGAGAGTGCTCAAAAAGCTTGATAAAGAAAAAATACTTATCAACTAAAAGTGAGGTAGCAACAAATAAAGAGATAATGAGAGAAAGAGGTAGCCAGCCACCAATCCAATACAAAAACAACTCCCTCAATAGTCTCTAGTACATAAAAACTGATCCCCTCAAAAATCTCCCAAAAGAATTCAACCGAATGTAATAATATCCCAAATACAAGTAGCAAGTTCCATCATCAGGTGGGGCTACCATGATGGCCAGTAAATATATAGATGCAAAAGTGATAAAACAGAAATTTAAAAAAAAATAAAAAAGGAGAGAACTCTGAGATGTAGCTCTAAAGCACCAACCAGAGGAGAGCCAAACCAAAGATCGAGCTCCCAACCATCTTCTGAATGGAAAAGATCTTCTCAACACCACTCTGCAATATTACAAGATTGTATCAGAGCCTGTTGAACGATAGGATCGCATATTTATAGAAGACTATATATACATACATATATAATAACATCTCAAACACAATAATCCGACATTATCAATGACCATTTCATCAGCTGTTGCATATTCGATTAGCCTTTCCCCTTTTTACCCATTTCAGGCCTGACGTTGTATCAGGACAAGAACCGCATCAGACGCCAAGAAGAGTTGCATGAAGCTCTTAATTAGTAGCTAATGTACTCAGAGTGATAGGTCTAGTTTTAAGTTGCAATAAATACTTGCAAAAAAAAAAAAGTTTTTAAGTTGCAATAAATGCCGACCAAAATCTCAATCAACCAAATTTAAAGTATCTATAGCAACAAGAGCTGAAGGCTAGTATAGGCATCGAGCTACTGGTCGTCACCTTGGACTTCAGCACACATCCTTAGGGTTCTGTAACCTAGTGTTCTCCCTACCACTAGATTCTGTACCTTCTTCAGAAATGCTACCCAGCACCAACAAACTAGTCAACATGGTCACCCTTCTTCCTCACTCACCGTTTACCTTGATCTGTGGCTTATGCCTTACAAGAATACGATTAAATTTGTTGATAGTGCAATCAATACTTTTCATGCTTCTTCCATGAACTGTTGAACATATATCTGAGCACCCGAGATGTCATTGTTACTTGATCCAACAGTAAAAGCAAGATCGTGAGGTCTTAAACACGTGGCTTTGTTTGATTCGCTTTTCTATATGCGCTTCGAACCGATCAGACCTAAACCGCTCCCCAAGCTCACGTGAGCGCGAGACACTAGAACGGAAAACGAACAGGCCCCAGTAACTTAAGCCAGAAAAATCTTTTTCCTGTGCTAGCTGCATCACGCTCAAGTGCTCAAGTATTCCGACACTGACAGTCTATAACACTATAACCGAGATCGGTACCAAAAACAAGTTTATATTTTTCGTTTTTGTTGTAACTATTCTATAACCCATATCGTTACCCGAACTAGATAGAAGAGCATAAAAGGATCTTACCACCAATGTCGTATCTAGAACACTCTGATCTGATTGTTGACAGTATACTATCAAGCATTTTAGCAGGGAGCAAAAAAATATGGATAAAGAAACGGAAACGTACGTTGTCGTTCTGAGTTGGTGCGGGAGAGAGCGCTGACTGGCTCGGCCCCGGAGCTCCCGTCGGAGGAGCAGGTGGACTCGGTCCCAAGGGAGACGGAGCAGGAGCTTTCACCTTCTTGCTTGGCGAGGGAGCAGGAGCCGTAGTTGGAACCATCGCAGGTGGAGATGCAAGTGGAGATGGAGGGGGCACAAACGGTGGAGGACTTGCCGGAGGTGGACTGGCGGGAGGAGGAGTCGCTGGTGGAGGAGATGCTGGAGGTGGAGTGGCCGGGGGAGGACTAGCTGGGGGAGGAGTTGCGGGGGGTGGGGTTGCTGGTGGTGGAGTCGCAGGAGGAGGAGAGGTTACCGGTGGAGGTGTTGCTGGAGGAGGTGAAGACGGAGGCGGAGAACTGACGGGAGGAGGAGTTGCCGTGGGAGGAGATGTAACGGCTGGAGGTGGGGTCGTGGTTGGCGGTGGAGAAGAGGTGGGAGGACTAGTCTGCGTCGGCGGAGCCGGCGTCGTGCTAGGAGAAGTAGCCGGAGCCTGGCCACCAACACCGGCGATCACAATGCAGACAAAACCAACGAAGAGAACAGCCTTCCGATTCATCATTTCTCTTATCATGCGCACCCCTCCCTGCTTAACCTGCGCAGTAGTCTAGCACAGGCTAAAGAGCAAGAGCGAGTGCAGAGTGTTTGGGTTGATGCGTGTGTTTTGAGTGGGAAAATGGGACGGATTAAATAGGCGTTATGTGACGGCGAGGGTAAAGAAGGGCCTTTCAGTTTCGGATCCGTAAACGTGAGGGGAAGGTTCGGGTTCGTCCGTCCACATGGCCTAACTGTATTCGTCGCTACCACACGGATCCGCGGTGTCCAATCCTAGGCCTCAGTACAGGGTCCCACTATGCATCTGGGCGCCACGTTGCACCTTTATTTACGGTAGTGATTTTCACTTTGACTCTTAAGTTTTAACCAGTCAGGTACTGGTTAAAAACGGTGACCGGTGATGCTGCGGGACCCCCTCGTGGTTGGACGGTTGATATCGTACCGGATTAAGACATGTATTTAAGATTCACGATTAGAAATTGAGATGAATTAAGTTCATTATAAATAATAATGAGTTAGATAATAGAGTAAATTTTGTGAAATATATTTAAGATAAATTTATATATGTTTATATATTAAAATGAGTTTAGATATATTTATAATAATTTAAAAAAAGTTATGAGTTTTGCTTGAAAATATGTTTTAAATTAAAAAAAATTGTGGATTTCACGTATAAATTAAAGATGTTTTGAGTTAAAATGAATTTAATGATTTAAGAATAAGTGTTTAAATGTTAGATACAGCTTAAAATTAGATTGAACTGAATTGATCTCAGTACAATCCAACAACTAAATGAGGCCTAAATCTTATTTAAAATCTGGTTAGTTAATTTTTTTTTTAATCTTATTTCGTGTGTCCTTAATGTATTGGAACGTGGCACTTTGGTTTTTAATGTAAATAAATATAGTTACAATTTGTAGCTGATCTGTACTAAATGTCTCCTAATGGTGTTGGCGAACCTTAGTTGGCATGAAGCACAAGTTGTGAAGTAGTAACAAGTTAGAAACATTATGGACTGTGGTCGTTAACAAATTAACAAGGAAGCAGGTCCAATTTGGTTGGTGTGACTATTACACGGTTGGTCTTTGTTTAATGATTCTATAATGTGGATGGGGATCATAATCATGAGCTTTCAAGATGGGTAAAATTAATATACCGCGAATCTAATTTTGATATAAGCAATTTAATTATAATATTATAAATAAATTGGTCTATCTTGGAATATATATATAGGAAAATATATATATATATATTTTGTAATATTATTTGATGCACAGTTGGCAGGATTTTCGTCCGTTGGAAGATGGAGCAAGATTATGATTAGGGGTGGCCTGCCACTTCATGCTATCGACCGTTTTATTGCAAATGTGATCTGTACGCCAAGCTTTGGCAAAAAAAAAAAAAAAAAATCAAACGAACTGAGCCGGTATGAGCAATGATGAAGCATCGCCAATCAAAATGCAAAATATAAATATGAAAATACAAATATAAATAAAAACTCAGTTGGTGGGCTTTGTGAGCTGTCTGTCACGCCGTGATAAAGGGCCTTGAATGGGAAATATTGCTATTTTTTTTTTTATATATATGTTTGAAAGAGATAATAATTACAGCTAAACTTTGGCAATGAGTGAACATCATTATCTGGATCTACGTGTCTTCTCTAAATTTATTTAGGACACATGAAAAAAAAAAAAAAAAAACTGATGGAAAAAGAAAGGGTTGTTAGTTTGCTTACAATCCAATCAAGACCTCATAACGGCTTTACCCCTGTTAATGCTTAATTCCTATTAAGGGCCGCCAAAAGTCGCACAACAGGCCGAGAGATGAAGAGCCATTCCTGATCAGCTGCTACGATTCGATTCGAGCTGCAGGTTTCGTTTGAAGTTAAATTCATTTCAATTTATTATTATAATTTTTTTAAATTTTAATATAAAATATAATAAATAATTTAATTTTTTTAAATTTTTAAATAATAATAATAATAAATAATAATATTTTATCATCTTAACTCAATTCAATTCAGTTTAACATTCAAACGCATCTAATTTGTGTGGTTTGAAGCCTTCAATGACTGTCTAATATGGATATACTATATCTATATGTACATCCATAACAATAAATATGAGATAATAATAAAAAAAATATGTAGATATACAAATTTATATAGTTCAGTATAATATTTACGTGCACAGATTGTTTGAGATAAGTAAATTTATTATAATATAATTGTTTTATAGTCTCTCGTGATCTTTTATTTTTACTATACAATTAAAGTCTGAGTTATATTTCTTAAAAGAAATATTTTTTCAAAGCTCTCAACGCGAAATTGAAGAAACCAAAATAGCAGTTTGAACTTTGAAGTCCATCTTTTTCTTCTACCCATTTCCTTCTTTACGTCACATGTTTCCATCCTTTATGTCATATATCTTATTAACGCCCTTTTATTTTTTTCAACAATTTTCCCTCATTTACTCATCTCTCTCTTCCCTTGTGAAGAGAACTCCATCCTTAGATTGAGCTTGGAAGCCTGGAAGGCCATATCGGGCATGAGATATTTTATTCTTGAAGTTTAAATATTAATACATAATAGTAATAATTTTAACTTTATATTTTATATGAAATAAAATAGTTTTAGATGAGTTTAATAAAATATTATTTTTTAATATTATTATTTTAAAATTTTAAAAATTAAATTATTTATTATATTTAATATGAAAATTTTAAAAAAATTATAATAATAAAAATGAAACGAGATAAACTAACTCTGCATCGAAATAGGGCTAAATTATCGGCAGTTGTTGCAGCTCGAGAAAGAATCATAAAGCACGACAATCATGACAGGAGGAAATGAACAAAGTTCCTGAAACAATCATCGTGGTAATGGAGGACAGCTACAATTTTAGGTGGGCCCAGAGCCCAAACCAGCGTAGAGAGAAAGCTAAAGCTACGGATGGGCCATGTTGGTTTAACGGTCATATCGATAGCATGAATGATGTTTACTGGCTAGCCTCCGCCTGTTGGCCCATTTCTTTCAAAAGCTCAAAATGACCTCCACCGCCACCACCACCGCCACCATCCGCCACTGATTGAGTTGAATTTATTATCATCAGATTTCTTTTCAACTCACGTCACGCAAAAACTAAAAAGCTTGTGAAAGAATTACCAAACAGAAACAGCTAGATGCGTTTAAAGCAGATCTGAAACACAAAGCCAATTACAAGGCAACAATTTTTATTATTTTTTTTATGACAATAACGTACGTAGCGGACATCGTAATCGAAATGCCGAATGATCATTGTTATCAGCTAGCGGCATGCATCATGTGTTATTCTGTGATTGGTTGTTGTGCACCAAACTGAGCTTATGGTATGGAGTTAATACATAACATATTTTCATGGTGTTGTAGATTTCAAAACATTGACTTGTTGAATTTTAGTTCATAATAACGTATAACTTAAATAAGGAGCCAGAAAGCCAGGCTGCTACGTATCTGCTAGAGCAATTAAGAGGGAATGTGGTGTGGGGTCCTTTCTTTCACTTTTCCTTCAAGTTTGGGTTGCCCACAAAATTTTTGTTACTTTAGGCTACAGCGTTGGAAGCAATATTTTTAATTTCGTACCGTACCGGCTGGTACAGTTGAAATTTTTCGTTTCGACCGTCCGGCCGGTACAGGTACTAGATATATACTGTACCGGCCGTTTCGGCCTAAATTTCGGCCTGTATCGGCCTGTACCGGCCTATATTTCGGCCGGTACCGGCCGATATTTCGACCTGTGTTTTTTTTTTTTTTTTTTCGTTTTTTCAAACTACAAGTTTATTTTTTGACCCTCAATTTAGATTAGACTATTTATAATTTATATGTATGTATGTATTTATATATAATTTATTTATATATAAACTATTATTTTAGAATATAATTGTTATATATATTTATATATATAATTTATTCATATATCGACTATCCCGAAACGATACACGAAACGGTACCGGTATCGAAATATTTCGTTCCAGTGTCTTGACCGGTACGCCATCCGGTACGGTATTCAAAACATTGGTTGGAAGCTCTAGAAGCCAGTACACTCTCCGCAACCAAAGACTTCACTTCAATTGCCGAACCAAAAAATTCCCTTTTTTTTTTTTTTTGTTTTGTTTTTGTGTGTGTTATTTATTTGAAGTTTTGGTAGAGCTATGGGCCATCTAAAGTGAGCGGAGCCGGACCATCACACATTGGATCTTCGAAATGGTTGTTGGATGGTCATCAAAATTCATAACCTATCCTTATTCCTTAGCCCCAATACAGACAGATAAACATATATCGGCCCAAACACGAGAAACTTCATCCATGACCTAGCTGGCCTACACTCCCCTCCTTTATTCATCTGTTTATCCTTCCCTCCACGCCAATTATTTCCGTAAAATCACGTCTACGCAACAAAATCAACGTTTATAATACGTTTTAGTTTAATTACTATATTAGATTGTTCGTCGCAGAAAAACAAGCAAAACGAAAATATATGAGACAAAAAGGACAGGATATTTCCGTAATTATGTTGATCTGGAAAAGCTAAGAATTTGTACACCAGAGGATTTAGGGGGGTTTTACAGACTTGTCTAGTATCCTTTCCCTCTCTCTCTCTGTGTGTCTGAGTCACGCTCTATCCCGTCACTGAGCAAACGAAATGGCGACCTCTCTTGGGTTCTTCTCGACCTTTATCTCCGGCAAAACTGCGTGGCTGACGGCCAAACACTCATCCGCCTATTCCGTCATCCTCGCCCATCCCCACAGGGTTTCAGCTCACCCGCGCATGGTGCGCATGGTGACCTCCGCCACCGTTTCAAACGAAGCCCAAGAAAAGCGCGCCCCCCGAGGCATTATGAAGCCGCGGCGTATCTCTCTGGAGATGCAAGCCCTCGTTGGAGTCCCCGAGATTTCTCGCACCCAAGCTCTCAAGCAGATTTGGGCCCACATTAAGGAACACAATCTTCAGGTCTGAATCGTAAATTTTAGTTTTTCCTTTTTATTCCTCTATTATTTCGAAAGTAATAGTTTTTTTAACCCCTTGTGTGTTTGAAGTGGATTTTACTTATTGGGGTTTTTAGACAGGGTTTATGTTTGGATACATACGGCTTTGTTGGTGCGAATGGAATGTGGGTTATGTTTTTCTATCAGCGTGCCTCGTATGATTTGAAATGGTCTGCGTTTATGTGGTTTTTCATGGGGTTCTACGGTTCTGCAGTGAGTTGAACATTGGATTTGTTGTTGGTTGTGGTGATGCTAATAAATGCGATTTATTTGTGGATTTCGTATTTTGGGGTTTTAGATGGGTTTATGTGTCTGGATAAGGCTCTGTTTGGGCAGATGAAAGAAGGCTAGGCAACAGTGGTTGTGCCTCAAATTGTCTAGTACTTAGTATGCTGTTTGTTAAACCGTAGTGTGTGTTTGATGTGGGCTTTGGTTTTTTGTTATTTATTTATTTATTTTTGGGTTTTACACGAGTCTCCATTGTTGAATAACTGCTGTGTGTAAATGAAATCTAGGCTTTGGTGCTACTCTGATTTTTCTTCTTAATATCTTCAAGTGCTTGTTGATTTTTGCAACTCTTTACTGTGGTTGACGCTGGTTTCTGTTTGTTGGGGTTTAGTTGGGTATTTATATCTAGATAAGGCTGCGTTGGATTTGAAAGTTGGGGTATGTCACTGTAAAATCACCACTTGTCTCAAAAGTTAAGTTGATGGAAAGAGGTAGATTTTATTATTTGTATTATATTCAGCCAATAACATGGTGTTATTTTTCTAACTTATAGAGTAAGTAACACTTTGTGTGTTGAAACCATTTGGCAGGTTTGGTTTGGTTATGCGGTTTTATAAGTTGGACAAATGTAGTGTCTTTTGCTAAAGTTTACCTCTTGGGTTTTCATATGTGCATTTTGTTTTTGCTGTAATCTGCATAGACTATGGCGGTGGACAAAATATAGGTTTCACTCTATTAGTTTTCAGGAAAAGTGTGTCAATTGTAGTGGAAAGAAAGATGCAACATTTTTATATCAATTTTCTGTGCTTCCATGTGTGGATAACTTGTGTTCTTGTTGATGAAATGTGCATTTTGCAAGTATCTCACTTTCTGTGAGTGCTTTTTGAGTTGTGTGGCAAAGATCTAAATCCTCATCCTCCCAGGCCAATAAGTTAGTCTTGAAGTAGCTCTCAAGTCAAATGCATTTAATAATCGAAGGTCAGATGTGTCTTGTTTCATTCCTTCTGTCAATAGATTTTATAACCGTAGCACTTCGTCACTGTAGACAACTTCAATTAAGAAATACTTCAGACCAAGATATTGTTGGTTCCATTTTGGTGATAGATTTACTATTTCTATGCTTAAAATTTTTTTCCCCCTTGTTTTTTGTTCTATCACGCACTTTAGTTTTCTTGGGTTGTCTGTTACTTGAGTCTTCTTGCATCAATGTGGATTTATAACATGTCATGTCAACTGTGCCATGTCTGTGTTAAGTACCCCTAATTTGTTTTCCTGATTTGGTTTCTTTGTTTTCATTATTCTAGGACCCGGAGAACAAGAAGATCATAATTTGCGATGAGAAGCTGAAGAAGATATTTGGAGGGAGAGATCAGATTGGGTTTCTCGAGATTGCAGGGTTGATTAGTCCTCACTTTCTTAAGTGAACCAAGGATGCAAGAGAACCAAGATGAACTTGGTGGAAGTGTTATGAAGCTAATCGTTTGTGCTTGACGCCTGTGATTTGGTTGATGATAATTAAAGACAGCTACGTTTTGCAACTCAGTAGTGTTATCTTAGTCTTAGGAGTATTCGGCAGCCTTAAATTCCAGGTTCTTAGAAATGTAGGCTTCGACTGCAATATCGGCTATGGCGGCTAGTTTTTGTTTTGTTCCACATCTTAGATTTTGGTGGAACCGCGTATCAATTAATCGTGTTTTGTCAAATGTTCCCATGCTATGTTCCCCATGCCTACATAAATCTTCTTGTTCTGCTCAATTTAATCTTGGATTTATTGTATGAGAATCCTTCCCGGACGATCTAAATATGCCCACACGTAGAATAAAATAGTGTATTATTTCCTACTTTTGGAGTTCGAAAGCGAAACGTGACCAATATATATGGGCCCTGAACAGAAAGAAAATCGGTGAATTGTCATCAATTACTCTTTCTGATTTCTAAGACTGGCGACGATTTTGAAGGTTCTCTCCCTTTGGAAAAACAGAAAGAAACAGTTTCGTTGAGAGGAACTCCAGACCAGAATTGCCACAGAAGCATTTTTGTTACTAGTAAGGCCTGAATCAACTGTTTTGCACTGTTTTCTCTTTAGGAGGGATTAAGATACTTCAAGTTCGGATGCCTCAAAATGATAGAGAAGTAAGTAAAGTCTAATTAATTTTCAACTTAAGGCCCTGAATCATTTTTCGTTTTAATTTACGAGACTTTCTTCATTCGTCGGAAAGAATTAATGGCTTGACATAATAAATATCGCAGTAATTTCATTGCCAAGGCAAAAATATATCGAATAAAACACAGCATGACTTTCCAAAAATGACTCCGAATGAAAGCAATCTAAAATTCAAACATAGTACAAATGAGTTTGATTCCACCGTGTCTTATTGGGAACAAAGCCAAGCAAACAGAATTGGACATATTTTTCGGTCCAGTTACGATGCGTTGACTGTTATTTTCATTTTGGATTCACAATGCCCAGGAAAAGTGCAGATGAAGTAGTTTTGTCCCTTCACCAGCGTGATCTGATCGCTTCCACTCTGAAATTGTTGAGAATCTTCAGCTGCCTTGCATGTTTCGTAACCTTGTTTGTCTACAACCACCACATTGTGGACTGCCGAGCTGTAGTTGAACACTGTAATATAGAAACATGGAAAACAGTACTTTAGTCTTAATTTGTCGGAAAATCGCTTAATGTTCTAACCTCGTATATATCAACTTAATCAGAGTTATTTTTGAATTGGGATTTCATGACAAGTTGCAAGTGTACGGTATCGATCATATGTACGTACCCAGAACATCACCAGCCATGAAGGTCTTTGCATTAGGCCAATTATCAACACCGAAGGTCCAACCGCCTGCATCTCCAACAGTAAAGGTAGCTGCCCAAACGTTCTCACAGTGAATTAGGAGCATACCTAATAGCACAACTGTGGCAACAATTGCACTACCTCTTCCCTGGGCCATCTGCATGCCCAATATAACTTCCCCACCAAAGAAAAATTAACAAGAAGAACGATGAAGTGTTGAAAGGCAAGGATGGAAGACTAAATGTGTGACTAACTTGACCCTGCAAATGTTCATTTTATGGAGTTTCTGCACTGATCACCAAACATGGGAATAACATTGCTCTAATTAGTAGTTGAGTAATGTAGAGGTCATGTAGGATTGCAGGTGTACGTGTGTGTGTGAGAGAGAGAGAGAGAGAGAGAGTATTTACTAATCTATAATCTACCGGAAACAAGAAATTTCAAAAACATGAATTCATGGTTTTTTTTTTTTTTTTCATTTTCCCAAACATGATCATAGTCGGCTACAAAATTAGTAGATATAATTTTTACTAAAGAGACTTGGTTTTGTCAAATAAGGATAGTTTTTCTTGTTTTTCCCAATATATTCCTCAAGCTGCTCTCCTGTGCATGTAGTAACGGCTTTGACAAAAGGAGAAAGCAAGTTTTAGATTAGTTGAAGCATGCCGTGGCACTGGCTGATGTTCCATATTGACCCTACAGATTCCACATGGCTGAGAGTTTCGTGTTTGGAAATTGCAGAGAGTTTATTTTTGGGTTCTTTGAATATGATTTATTATGCACTTTAGGCACTGGGGCTAAGCTGCTAAATCTTTGTGCATCAAAGAGATTTCGAATGCGTAACATCCACTACGCTATAAATACCCTTACTTTGTTCTGGGTTTTGTCCTCTGTTTTCATTCTTTTAGGACAAAACAAGATGATACTTCGCGATGAGAGGCTGAAGAAGATACATATTTAATATTTGAATAATACTACATACAG
This sequence comes from Juglans regia, assembly GCF_001411555.2. NCBI lineage: Eukaryota > Viridiplantae > Streptophyta > Magnoliopsida > Fagales > Juglandaceae > Juglans > Juglans regia. The sequence continues at coordinate 1,374,857 of NC_049913.1, forward strand.
TTGTGGAGTGCGTAAATGCCGTGCAGTCACTTTAAAAAAGAGTGGAGTCCATTATTAAAAAACTAATTTCTTTTTATGTAAGTTTTATATTTATTCAATTTTTTCAAAACGACTGTACGATACTTGCACACTCACGACTGCAAGTATCATTCTTCTTAATATTTGGAGGATGAAAGCTAGCGGATTTATATTTCTCAGGATGTCATCAATTGATCAGCGAATATAACATTCACTTTCTTAAGTGTTTGACAGACAAAATGAATTTAGAACCCAGAGCAATATATTTTCTTATTAATATATGAACTTTAGTCCATTCTGTACTACTGAAAAGGAGACCTCTTTGGCTTAAGTTACAATGCATAGACAGTTATTTTCATTTTGGATTCACAATGCCCAGTAAAGCTGCAAATGAAATAGTTCTGTCCCTTCACAAGCGTGACCCGATCGCTCCCACTCTGAAATATTGTATCTCCTTCGGATACCATGCATGCATCATAACCTTGTTTGTCCACAACCACCACATTGTGCCTTTCTGGGTTGTAGTTGAACACTGTAATTAGTATAGATACAAGGAGAAAATAGTTAGTAAGGCTACGTTTGGATAGAGAGATGATCTCAAATGACATGTGAATAATAGTAAAAAAATGATGAAAAATTAATAATAAAATATTAAATAATAGTGAAAAGTAAGTGAAGACTAACGATGGAATTTTAAATAATAGTATCCAAACACAGCTTAGAGCACTAGTATTAGACTTATCAAATGAGTCTAACTTTCAAAATTTAATGATTTTAACTTTAAAATCTTGATATTGGATTTATTATATGCTCAAATATCAAGTTTTTATCTATAGTATATTTTCCTTTATCTTCAAATTTGAAGACTTCCCATTCATTGGTTATCGGCATTATTTTAAGATTAATGGCAGGATCCTGCCTTGTTTGGTTCATTTGGTACATATTTTCTCCAAAATAAACTGTACAGTTAGAAGCAGATAGGTTCGTAAATTCTTTTGAATTTGGGTCAAGTGGCAGTTATGTTTTCTCTTTATCGTTCATCCACTTGCGGGATGTCAAGATGAATATATTTTTTGGAAGATGGAAATCCGAACTTAGATATGAAAGAAAAAATTAACAAAATATGAAAAAAAAAAAAAATTATTAAAAAAATAATATTATATTATTATTTTAATGAATCGAATAAATATTAATCTGAAATTATAAATAAAAAAATTTTAAATTTATAAAAAATATATATTTTAAATAAATTTAACGAAATCAATCCTAATTAATCTGAAACTGGTAGGCACAGCAAAGTAGAGGAGTTTCCTACAGGTCATTATTACCTAGTACATCACCAGAATTGAAGGTCTTTCCCTCCGGCCAACCATCAACATTGAAATTCCAACCGGAAGCATCTCCAACAGTAAAGGTAGCCGCCCAAGCGTTCTCACTGTTGAGGAGCAGAACCAGCAGCAGAACTGTGGCAACAACTGCAGCAGCGTCTCTTCCCATGTCCATCTGGCTGATCAAAACTTTGAACAAGGAGAATTAACAAAAAATGAGAGCTATAAAGATGAGAATGCCAATTAAGGATGGATAGGTTGAGCCAGGAAATCTTCCTTTTATAGAGTTTCTGGCAGTATTCACCCAAGTACACGAGAATTGTATGGATTTCGTTTGTCTTAATGGGCGCTACTAAATAACAGTGGCTCCATCTCGACTCGACGGTCCGACTCCACGAGTCCGGATGTTGAAAGAATTGAGATTAATTTAATTTAGTCTAATTTTAAATTAAATTTAATAACTAAAATATCTAACTTTTCTACTCAATATCTCTTTAAATACGAGACTCATAATTTTTTTTAATTTCTTATAAATATATTTAAACTCATTTTAGGTGGATCCCACAAAACTTACTTTATCATCTCAATTTATTATTATTTATAAAGAATTCAATTCATCTCAACTCAATTCAATATCTACATTCCAAACAGTAAATATGTACATGGCCAGCGGTTTCACCAAACATGATCTGCAGTGGGATTATGTACCCTATTAAAGATAAATTCATAATTATTAGTTTGGATTGTGTTGGATTATTTTTTAGGATTTTTTATTTAAATAAAGAAATAGATTTTTTTTTTCTTTTTGAAAAATAGACGATCCTCTAATCTTATTAATCAATCCTGGTTTTGACAGACGAATAAGGGAATAGATTGATATTAAAAAAATTTAAATAAGTTAGATAGTATTCAATTTTATTTATATATTTTTTTATAAGGCCATCTATAGCTATATTGATAATAAAGGGTGCCAAATGAGAAGTCCATATAACTTGCTAAATGAGAAGTCTAGAAGAGCAAACTACAAAAGACGCCAAGACTTCTGTGAATGATCTTAGTTATGTCTGTTACACGTTCAATTGATGGAGCACAAAATCAGTTAGAATTTAGATGCGAATAGTTTGGCCGCACTCATAAAATTTTATCAGCAGCAGTTGCTCGAACTGTCACCAAAAAGATGAATGGAGCGGCGGTCACGTCTCTGCAGACCATTGCCGTCCGCAGTCACGTTGGTATGCTTATTAATCAGCCTAGCATACGGTTGAAATGGTTCGTATATTTATGTGTATATTTAAAAAAAAAAAAAAAAAGTCTGTTAAATTAACCCCTTATTTTTCTTCCTAAAATCTTCTCTATGGTGTGAGATTGATTATTGTTTCTTCAAAAAAAAAAATAATAATAATAATAATTTATGCATTTGGATGAATCGAAGTTGAGTTGAGTTGAGTTTTTTATGAATAGTAATGAGTTGAAATGATTTGGTGAGTTTTGTGAGCTCCACCTAATATGAGTTGTATTTAGATTTTAAAATGAGTTTAGATGTATTTATAGAAATTTAAAAAAAGTTGTGGATCCTACATATAAAAAAATGTTGAATTGAAAAAGATTGTAAATTGAGTCTCACGTATAAAAAAATTTTGAGTTAAGATAAATTAATAATTTAAGAATTGAGTATTTTAATGTTAGACTTATATTAAAATTAGACTAAATTGATTTGAACTCAAATGAGTTTAACTACTAAACCGGATGTTATCCTTGGTTGAAACTTCAAAGACAAATAGAATAATATTATACAGAAGTCTCGTATTCTACATACCACTTAAAAATATATAATTTTCTTTTATTTTTTATATTTATAAAAAAATAAAATCTCATATTTTTAAATAGTTTGCATGAAATTGAGATTTATATTTAGAATTCAAGACAGATATTAAAGTTATAAAAGAAAAGATATTAAAAAGTTGGGTCTAACACCCGCGTCCCTATCTATCTTTGTCCCTCGACCAAAAAGATCTCTCTCGTTGGCTGCTAACTCGTACACAGCCCAACCGTGTTCGCCATACCCACCTAAGCCACCTTGTAAAACCTCTCTCTCTCTCTCTCTCTCTCATGGCAGAGAAATTAGCTCTACCACTCGTACTCGCAAATCCACCACCCTCAAGACCCATATTCCCCAACATCCACCAAAGTCAGCACCACCCTCCTAAACCCTCAGCCGAATCCGTAACCCCTTTTCTGCAGGACCTCCTCATCAACCACCAGAACCCCAACTCCCAACCCCTCTCGCCCCAGTCCCCAATCCCCAGAACCCGCCGCAAGCGCATCGGCAAGTCTCGGGACCCCAACCGCGGCAAGCCCTGGTCCCACCACCGGCTCTCCCTCAAAGGTCAGCAAATTCTCCAATCTCTTATTGACCCACAGTTTGATTCCGCTAAACTGGGTGAAGTCTTGCTTCAATTGTTTGAACCGTCCCCCGAAGAAGAAGTAAGTTCTAGCTCTGAATTGTTGTCTTTGGATGTATTGGGTATACTTAAGGGTTTAGGATTTAGCAAGAAATGTGACTTGGCACTGAGTGTGTTCGAGTGGGTTCGGAATCGCAAAGATTGCGAATTGATTTTGAATGGCTCTATTATTGCTGTTGTAATTAGTATTCTTGGCAAGGATGGTCGAGTTTCGTCCGCAGCGTCGTTGCTTCATGATTTACATAAAGCTGGGATTGATATTGATGTTTATGCTTATACTTCTTTGATTACTGCTTGTGCTAGTAATGGGAGGTATAGAGAGGCTGTAAAGGTTTTTAAGAAGATGGGAGAAGAGGGATGCGAACCTACTTTGATAACTTATAATGTGATTCTGAATGTGTATGGGAAAATGGGTATGCCTTGGAATAAGATTTTGGATCTTGTTGCCAGCATGAAGAGTGCCGGAGTTTACCCTGATTTGTACACCTACAATACGCTTATAAGTTGTTGTCGGCGTGGCTCTTTGTATGAAGAGGCAGCTGGGATTTTTGAGGAGATGAAGTCTGCAGGGTTTACACCAGATAAGGTTACTTATAACGCGTTATTGGATGTTTATGGGAAGTCTAGGTGGCCAAAGGAAGCCATGGAGGTGTTGAGAGAGATGGAAATCAGTGGGTTTTCTCCTAGCGTAGTGACTTACAATTCATTGATATCAGCTTATGCTAGAGATGGTTTGCTGGATGAAGCAATGGATCTCAAAACCCAAATGATGGAAAAAGGGATTAAACCTGACGTATTTACCTACACCACCCTTTTATCGGGGTTTGAGAAAGCTGGCAAGGATGAGTCTGCAATGAGGGTTTTTGAGGAAATGAGGAGTGCTGGGTGCAAACCAAATATCTGCACCTTTAATGCACTCATTAAGATGCATGGTAACCGTGGAAAGTTTGCAGAAATGATGGAGGTGTTTGAAGAGATCAAGATATGTCAGTATGCCCCTGATATTGTTACTTGGAACACACTTCTAGCAGTGTTTGGGCAGAATGGAATGGACTCAGAGGTATCAGGAGTGTTTAAGGAAATGAAGAGGGCAGGGTTTGTGCCTGAAAGGGACACCTTCAACACATTAATCAGTGCATACAGCAGGTGTGGTTCTTTTGACCAAGCCATGGCCGTTTATAAGAGGATGCTGGAAGCTGGGGTTACTCCAGACCTTTCCACCTATAATGCTGTTTTGGCAGCATTGGCCCGGGGTGGGCTCTGGGAACAATCTGAGAAAATACTTGCTGAAATGAAGGGTGGTCGGTGTAAACCCAATGAGCTGACATACTGTTCTTTGCTTCATGCTTATGCTAATGGCAAGGCGACGGAGCGCATGAGTGGTCTGGCAGAAGAGATATATTCTGGTTCAATTGAACCGCGCGCTGTGCTTTTGAAGACCCTTGTTTTAGTTAATAGTAAAAGTGACCTTCTAATGGAGACGGAGTGTGCTTTCTTGGAGTTGAGGAGAAGAGGGTTTTCACCTGACCTATGCACTCTTAATTCCATGGTTTCTATATATGGCAGAAGGCAAATGGTTACCAAAACAAATGAGATTTTGAATTTCATGAATGAGAGTGGGTTTACTCCTAGCTTGACAACTTACAATTGCTTGATGTATATGTACAGCCGCTCTGAAAACTTTCAGAAAGCGGAAGAAATTTTTAGGCAACTTTTGGGAAAAGGAATAAAGCCTGATAGAATTTCTTACAATACCGTTATATATGCCTATTGTAGAAACGGTCAGATGAGAGAGGCTTCACGGATATTCTCAGAAATGAGGGATTCAGGACTTGCTCCTGATGTGGTCACTTATAATACCTTTGTTGCAAGCTATGCCGCTGATTCAATGTTTGTGGAGGCCATTGATGTGGTTCAGTACATGATCAAGCATGGATGTAAACCAAACCATAACACATACAACTCTATTGTAGATTGGTATTGCAAGCACAATCGCCATGATGAGGCCAGCATGTTTATTAACAGCCTTCATAAGCTTGATCCACATTCTTCCAAGGAAGAACAATGCAGGTTATCAGAACGTATAACAAAGAAGTGGTCATAGACGATCCTCAGCTATCGACGGATGGCAGCTTAATTTGCTTGCATTTTACCTATTTAGCCTCGTTTCCATCCAGTCCTTGTTCCCCCTTTCTTTGTGCTCATGTATATTGTTTGGGAGAGAGATGACCCGAATTGTAACGTTCTTCATGCACATGATTGTTCTCTCTCGCTGGATTGACTTTTTGAGTTGAAGGGGACAAAGCTATACAACAAGCGTTCAACAAATGTATTAGCAGCATGCCATGTGTAGATCAGATAACAGATGAAAGGAAGGTGGGGCTGGGGAGGAAAGAGTTGAATAGGTTTGAAAGGTATGTAAAATCATATAGCAAGGAATTAGGAAAAAAATGTACAGTCAACGTCTAGTCTCTAGAAATACTTTGTTTTGTAAACTTTTGAAATCTATCAAATTTACAGAGAATTTTTGGGCTAGGATTTGGCTTCGATTTTGTGTTAATGAGAAATGGATTTTCTGTTTTTTTTTTTTTATATATTTGTTGCACTACTAACTATTGAGCTTATATACGATTGGAATTATTGGCTGTATGTATTAATATTGTGAAAGAAAGACTCAATCGTGACGTTCTAGGAACATGAAGTAAAATCACAGTTGCTTAGCAAAGTGAGATACAAAAGCACCTTTACATTGCTATCATTGTTAGTTGGATAATTAATTAAAAGTTCGATGCAGCCTGTGGTGGAGAAAGAATTACTGATATACCTTTACATTCTTCTAGTCTGTTTGCAGCATGTGAGGTTTCAGAAGTTACACCTTGTTATAATAAAATTTGTGAAATGTTGATGCTTTTGAGTACATTGTGGAGGCTTGTAAACCTCCATCACCAGCCGTATCAAATAGAATCCACCTTGATAATTACAAGTAGGGTGTCCTCTGTTGTCTTTGATCCGATTTTATTGGCAATTACGATTAGTGGGTGGTTATAAAAACCATAAGAACTACTTAGCTCCAAAATTTGATCTACTTCATTTCATTAGATTAGATTAGATTTAGGTAAGCATCAATGATCCTGTCGCCATCAAATTTTTTAAAAGCAGAACATTAACAAGTATAGTTCTTTCAGTTGTATAAAACGTGGGGATTCGTTTATCCCCTTTGTTTAACTGACATGGCAGCTTGCTTATCATTTCTCTTGGAAGTATTTAGCTTGCGATAAGGTTGCTCCGTAAACGTCACGCAGACAGTTTTCTCTATTTTCAGCATGCAACGTGTAATTTGTATGAAAAAAAAAAATGAGCAGACAAAGATAAGGACTTCAACTCACTAAGGTGGCACCAGCCACCGATGACACCATAGCTTATGCATTGATGTACACAAAAACGTGTCGCATGGGTGTTCTCTACCAATTATTACAAGTTAAGTATGCAAGGATGTTTATCTTGATCGTTGACCAATTATTCATTTTCTACCAAGTAATGGTTGAAAATTTGACCAAACCAGAACAAAAAACTTTAGTTATGGCTGGACCAAGATTGTATATGACGTAAGGATATAATCAACTCCCATTGATTAGATAGATTCTGAATTACGAATTAAAGGCTTGACGTTAAAATAAGATCATTTCATCCGATAATCTCACCAATCTGCAGAAATTCTTCAATGTTTATGCTGACATAGATATGATTGTGAGACTTCAAGGGAAAAAAGAAAAGAAAAGATGCGTGTAACCAACATAATTCAACAAATTCACATGAGCAAAATGCTTCAATCAGTCGAAGACAAATTAATGGTTGACTTTCGTACTTATGTTGAGCTGTATTTGTAGCACTTCCTTAAAATAAAAGGATTTGGCGAATAATATCGGATAAGGTTGCATGGCTATGATTCTATGAAGAACAGATACATTAATGATTAATGGATCGTACAATCACTGCTGATGCAGCTGATGAGAACTGACGAACAAGTCATGACCCAGTCCCCATGCATTCCCCTGCCCTTCCCATTAAATTCCATTTATTTCAACAACTATCTCTTGCGCGCAAGATAAAAAAACAAGCACGAAAACACGGACAAGACACTTGATCTTTCTCCTCCTGCAATCACAACAATGAGCTGGTGGTGGTCTGGTGCAATTGGCGCTGCAAAGGCAAGTAATTCCATTCCCATTCTTATTCTTCCTTTCCATTTTAATTACCAACCTTTCTTCGGCTATTTCTCCGACGTTAATCTCAGTCTCCGTGACTATATTTATCAAATTCTACAGAAAAAATCTGACAACAGAGATTCACCACCGCGGTACCAGAGTGTGGCTCTGATCATCGGCGTGACTGGCATCATCGGCAACAGCCTGGCCGAGATCCTGCCACACTCTGACACCCCTGGTGGACCATGGAAGGTCTACGGCGTAGCCCGCCGCCCCCGCCCCGCTTGGTCCGCCGACTACCCCATCGAGTACATCCAGTGCGACATCTTGGACGCCCAAGAAGCCCAGACGAAGCTATCCAAACTCACGGACGTCACGCACATTTTCTACGTGGCTTGGGCTAACATGCAAGACGAAGCCGACAACTGTAAGGTGAATGCTGACATGTTGCGCAACGTTCTCAATACTATCATCCCAAAGGCGCCAAATTTGCAGCATATTTGCTTGCAAACCGGTCGGAAACACTATGTCGTCGCGCCAGAGTTGTTTGAAATAGTTAAGCCCCATGAACCTCCATTCCATGAGGATCTTCCAAGATTGAATGTACCCCATTTTTACTATTCGCTGGAAGATGTTTTGTTTGAGCAGGTGGCGAAGGAGGAGCTTTTGACCTGGTCAGTGCATAGGCCAGGAGTGATATTTGGGTTTTCGCCACGTAGTTTGACGAACATTGTTGGGAGTTTATGCGTATATGCAGCGATATGCAAGCATGAGGGCGAGCAATTGAGGTTTCCGGGTAGTCTTGCGGCGTGGGAGGGGTATTGGGATGCTTCTGATGCAGATATGGTAGCTGAACATCAGATATGGGCAGCCGTGGATTCTAATGCGAAGAATGAGTCGTTTAATTGTAGCAATGGAGATTTGTTCAAGTGGAAGCACTTCTGGAAAGTTTTGGCCGAACGGTTTGGAGTGGAGTGTGGGAAATTTGACGAGAACTCCAATTTGAGCTTGCAGGAGATGATGAAGAATAAGGGTCCCGTATGGGAGGAGATAGTGAGAGAAAAGGGTTTGATGCCAACAAAATTAGAACAAGTCGGGACTTGGTGGTTTGTGGATGAGGTTCTTGGGGCTGAGTCGTTTTTGGACAGCATGAACAAGAGCAAAGAGTATGGTTTTGTGGGGTTCAGGAACTCAAAAACTTCATTCAATTATTGGATTGATAAGATGAGAGCTCACAGAATTGTTCCTTAAACGACTAGGACTACGGATTTGTTCTTGGTTAATTAGAATTTTTAACATGTTGTTTCTTCATTCAATTATGAATGAAGGATAGATAAATAAAGCTCCAGCTTTGTAAAAACACTTGATTGTTTTCTTCTTACTTCGTTTTTTGTTTGGTTGTTCGTAATCTTCAACTCTGTTGTAAATGTAATTCTTGTTTTTACATCACGTCTCGTTTACTTTCACAAAATTTCTCAGTTTATTTCATCTCATCTAATTATTATAATTTTTTTAAATTTTTACATAAAATAAAATAAATAATTCATCTTTTTTGAATCTCAAAATAAAAATAATATTAAAAAAATATTCTAATAAGATTTTATTCAACTTTTAACTTTTATCTTATCTCATCTATAAAAACAAACGAGATCTTAATGATACTATGTTAGGATTTGGACCTAAGACGGGAGGATTGGAGGCAGCATCTCTAAGAGCATCCGCATCCGTTTCTTCAAAATGTATTTCATCTTCAAATTTAAATAATTTGATAGAAAGTTAACCCATATTGAATTAGCCAAGTCCATTTCAAATTAAATTTGATCTACAGTAATTTCATATTTCTTTCCAAAGATAAAAACAATTGTTTCAAGTCCATACGAATTGTTTATTGTTTTCAGCTCCATCTCCTGTGATTTCTTTCTTCCTTCTTCTTCCCTCTTTCTCTCCCGCGTCTCTACTTTCTCTTCTTTTTCCCTCTGTCTCTCGCGTCTTTGCCTTCTTCTTCCCCCTTTCTCTCCCGCGATTTCTTCTTCTTCTTTTTTTCTCTTCTTCTTCTCTCTCTCGCGTCTATGCCTTCCTCTTCATTCTTTCTCTTCTTCTAGGGTTTTTTTTTTCTCTTCTTTCTCTTCTTCTTCCCTCTCTCGCGTCTCTGCCTTCCTCTTCCTTCTTTCTCTTCTTCTAGGTTTTTCTTTCTCTTCTTCTTCCTCTTTCTCTCCTGCAGCTAAAAAAGCTTCCATCTTGTCTCCAGCACGGCACCGCAGTAGCTTCTTTCCAGCATGACAAGCAATTCGGTAAAACTCGAAACTTTGTTCTTGATTTTACTCTTGATTTTATTGTTTGGATTTGATGTTGTTTGGGTTTGATTTTGTTTTCAGCAAGAGTTTTTCAATTTCTAGTCTTGATTTGAACACGATAGGGTTCAATTTTATTTATTTTTTCTAGTTATGTTGCTTGTTTTCGTGTTCCTATGTAAAGGTGCCTCTGTGCTATACAGGTATGGGGTGGGGCAGAAACTGATGACAATGTGTCTGATGACATTAGCATTTCTACTAGCCTGAGTTGGTCTTTAGATGGTGAACTTTTTTCTGGAAAGGAAGGCATGGGGTGTGGAAACCATTTTGCTAATACCAGTTTAGATTCTGATAAATCCACAGACGGAGAAATTATATGTGGCCCTAAGCAACGAAGAGCTGTTGACTATAAGAAGTTATATGATGTGAGTATCACAAAACTCTTATGGTCATGTTGAAGCTTCCAGAGATGTTGTTATAAGAAATTATATGCTGTGAGTATCACATAAATTGTGTGAGGAAAAACCAATGAACCCAAAGGTGAAGCTATAATGTTCCCTTATCCTCCGTAGTTATTCTTTCACCCAAGAAGGGGAAAGAAGAAAAGGGAAGAATTATTTATTTCTTGATAAGTAGGCCAGGTAAGAAAATCAAGATGGCACATATTTTATTTCTGAAGCCACAGTTATGACCTGTGGTGTTAGCTTGATTGTGTGTTATCTGATGGACTGTGAAGGAGGCATGTTGTCTACCTGGAGTGTGGTATTAGATGGTAGTTCTACATGGGTTGCTTGTGATTACTTACACTAGATTACCAGACATATAGAATATTAAACGCAAGTGACAAGTTCATATAGAATATTAAAAGATGCATTAATTAGTCCTAAAAATCCACAAAGCACAACTTCACTGACTACAACAAGAAGATATCATTTGAATAGCAATGCTAAATAACTAAAGCAATATGATATTGAGTACCTTAGCACAATAACTAGCACACCATACAAAACCAAGTATTCAAGTTCAATGAAGAAATAAATCAGTGAAATGTCCCACGGACTTAAAAAATCATCTGTTAAAACAACTAATAGACAATCCCTAAACATAATCTACTGTGCAAGACCATCAAACAGGTAATACAAACAGAAAAGTATAAGAAAATATCATACACTACTATGACCATAAATTAAACAAGCAACCATCCACAAATCCCAGGACTTACTTAATCTATCAATTAAAGATATATTTAAAAACGACTCAAAAAGAAAAAAAATTATTGCCTGCTAAATCATCACCAACACATCAATATCTTTTTATGCAAGTACCTAGTTACAGGTTGGTCACCATGGTACTAGTCACTGTGTTTTAAGATTCTTAGTAAGGTAGGAGTTGAAGTTCCCATTGCTATCAGCACAATGCTAATTTTCTATGGCAGCACATTTATTTATTGCCCTCCTCATTTGACTTGACAAGCAGGAAAAAAATAATATATATGAGATAGCCTTATACGTTTGACAGGTAGCCTTATACGTTTGGAGATTATAGGAGGTTATGAAAATAAAATTAATTAAAAAATAAAAATTAATTATAAAAATATAAACTAATAATATTTTATTATTATAGAAAGTGTGATGACTAATCCAATATAGACTTTAAGTTTTGAATGGTTAGCTAAAAATAAAAAAATTATATATTCTTCAAATTTTAAATAATAAAATAGCCAATCTAATACCAATACTCTAAGCGCTCGATAAATGGAGTATAATTGGAAATTGTAAGAAACAAGGTATAGAATTTAGAATTTCATCAACCGTCAATATTTACCCCTACAAACTATAAGCCTATGACATCTGAACAGTGTTCTGATCAAACCCTCCACAAATTCCAAGAAGGTACACCATTTTATCATTTCCGTGCCTGTGGACACTAAATTTCATGCTCAGCAGCAGTTCCTCACAAAATGAAAATGGAACAAATTAACGAAAACGTTCAGCTGTGATCTACTCATGAATGTCCTAGCTCCTTAGCCCCACCTGACTTCTATTGGATAAACACATCAACTTCGTTCTTTGCTTCTGCTGCATAACACACTGATGCAAAAGTGGCTTTCACCAAAAGACTTCAGAGTTTTGATAGCAGTACTGCTAGCTGCTCATCAGACACCTTAACTTCAATAAAAGCTCCCAACGACAAAGCTAGTCTTGCAGCTAACTGATGCTTACACTAGAAGAGAGGGAAACAAAAAGAATTCAATACAAGAAATTTAGTAGAAAATAAAGAAGAGAAAGGAAAAGAGTTGTCATTGGTCAGAGGATTGGACTGCAAAACATAATGGATAAGCAAGAATGAGATCTCACACAAAGCTGTTCTCCTCTATTCACAATGTCATAGAAGAATGAATAACAGGCACAGTAGTTTTCGGCAAAGCAGAAATATTCCTCCTTCCTTCGTGATTCTCCCACAACCTAACCAGATCAAATAAGTAGTTTTAGTTTTTCTAGTTTTCCTCTAAAATAATTCGATAACAGCTTTCTTCACCCAATCTCCCCCAGCACCCCCTCCCCCAGGCCAGCTTCTCGGAGTATCTAGTCTATTATCCATGGGGTAACAAAACATGGATGCAATAAGCAATAAACTTCACCTGAAAGACGAAACGGCCGCTAGGTTCCCCAGAAATTCTCTTGACACCTCTTTGATCCACGATCCTAGTGGCTCGCTCAAAGTTTTTACCAAACAAGAAATGCAAGCTGCACGTATACGTAAAAAGAAAAGCCCAATAATTTAATCCCATTGCATACCGGTACTATTTCTCCCTCGACATAGATTAAAATGGATTTAGATATACTAACATGGAGAGCTGATCATCTGTCACTGTCCAATTTCAACGTGCTCCTTAAATTATCAAATGCGCGCATGAATATAATAAAGTAATTAAATTGTATAAAAACTAATGATTATTGGTTTCAAAGTAGAAAAGAGAACGACCTGAACGAGTTGATTCGATGTCCTTCCACACCGCCTCCGCTGTCAAACTACTTGCACTCATCGTCGTTTCATTTGCCTCTACAAAAGCATAAATTTCAATGCTTAGCACTTCTGGGAGTGCTTTCTTGCTATCAAAAGCTAGACATAACTACAACCTTTGTCATTGAAAGTAAAAGTATTCTATAAAATCACTTGATAGCCTACACAAGGAAAATTCTCAGGTTTCTAACAAATTAAAGCTAACAATAACCAATGAAATTTTTGCTTTTTTGGTTTTTTCAAAGCAAGGGAAGTGCCCTACGATCAGTTTAAGAGCCTGTAACAGAAACTAGTAAGGGTAACAACAACAAAATGCAGGCATGTGGCAGTAATCTAGGTGCTTGTGTTAATGCCTAAACCAGCACGGGTCCGTTTGATCTCTCAGAATTTGAAATCAGCAGGAAAAGAACTGAAGCATAAAAAAGAATATTCTAAGAAGTTGGTTGATCCAACTTTGCTTATTTTGCCAAACGGAGATCTCAGTAAAAATGAAAAAAAAAAAGTGTGGAAGGAAAATCTAGGGATTTATTTTTGGGGAGGGGCGACTTTGACCGCTCGAATCTGATTATACAAACCGGTTTGAAGGAGATATTCTCGGTCGGCCCTCGTTTTAAATTTGAGCCAAGTACCTTCCGGACTTTCTTTTGTCTCAAAGTTATTATTTGCACTCTATTCTTACAACTTTCCTTCGCGTGCTTCACAGAATACCTCACTGTTCGTCTAGCGAAGTTTCGCCGCTGTTTACTATTATTTATTTATTATTTTTTTATTATTCACAGAATAATTAAATTATTTTCACTATCCAAACTATTAAGACATAGTTTATTTTAGAAAAATATCTCATCTCATCTAATCATTATAACTGTTCCAACTTCTAATATAAAATAAAATAAATAATTCAACTTTTTCAAATTTTAAAATAAAAATAATATTAAAAAATATATTCTAACAATATTTTATTCAACTTTTTAACTTTAATCTCATCTCATCTCATCTCATCTCATCACATTTCTAAAAACAAACGAGGTAAGTCACTCCGAGACAGTAGGCTTAATGTAAAATATTTAATTAAATAAAATAAAGTGTAACGTGATTTGAACTCAAAACTTATGCTCTAATATAAAATTATACTATATAAAAATAATCACTTATTCCAAATATTTAAATCGATAAAAAAAATAAATTTAATTATTTATATTATATTGTTAATAATTATACCATCCTGAACGTATCCAAAACACACAAACTGGTTCGATCAAACAATGTTGCCGCGGCCTTAGGCCGTTGTTTATTAGCTGCACGTTACCATTTGTCTGATAAGCACTCAACAGAGCAGAAGCTTTGTTATTTGTAAAAATATGTTTGAAAAAAAAGTTACAAAAACTGGTGTTCTCGTGATACTCTTCTTTCCTCTTGGATTTACTATCATCAACTCAAACGAGGCAAAATCAACAACCGAGCGACTAATGCAGCTAGAACTTCAGTTGCATAACCTATGGCAGCTTGATCCCATTAGCATCCATCAAACTCGATTATCAGTATATAGGACTGTACCTTTCTATATTCAAACCTTCTTTCCACCAAAAAAAAAAGAACAAACAAATAAAAGAACACATGATATAGTCCTCGGAAAAACCAGGAGTCAGTAAATCTTCAAAAGGTTTTGTTTCTCTAGAAAACTGGGTGAAGAAGATCATCTTCAGCCACATCTGCATTCAGGGAGAAGATGTCAACTGGTGCATTGGTGCAGGAAAACGTATTGTGCTTAAATCTTCCATTCGAGGAACCTTTTTGGTGGTCAAGATAAATGACGATCACAGTAATATCATCATGGAAATGACGCCTTACTCCCTTTTCAATTTTCTTTATGTCACCATATCTCATCTCTTTCTTCTTTGCAGCCTCTTGAATGGCAGCTCTGACCAATGTCTTTGCAATTCCCTGCATGTATTAAACCAATGAATGGAGTGTGTCACAAGTAGTCAAAACCCAACACCTCACGTGAAATTATCATTATGCACATATGCCATAAAAATTCTAATTGAACAATTTTCACCAGAAAATTTCAAAGCGATTCCATCAAAACACATAATAAGTATGGCAGGATTCTGCGAAGCACATAGCAATAGGATTTTCTGAACCAAGAAAAGTGCTGTCGATAACAGTTGGAAAAAAGAACTATATATTAAAAAAGAAGTGAATGATGGGCACTCACAGCTCTTGGATTTTTTAACACAATGTCTACTGCTGCTTCATCACTTAACTGTTCCCAGAGGCCATCTGATGCAAATATCAGGAATAAGTCCTGTGGCTTAAGCTTTCTAAAAAGGATAGAGGGTTCTGCTGTCATTACTGGTCGCTTCAAAGGAACGGGGTTTCCAAATTGCTGGAATATTGGGTCTCTGTTAAACTCAGGCCTTTTCAGGTAGACATCGCCAATAGATCTTGACACCTGAAGATAAGAAAGAAAAAAAAATTACTGACAATTTCCTTCCACAATCACATTATTCAAGGTTATGGATAAGCTAACTGATATTTGGGCATTAAAAAAAAAAACCAGAGTAGTACATAATTCACTCAAGCCCTATGAAAAAAAAAGAGAAAATATTAAGTTGCACGTGTCGGACAAAGTTGAATAGGAAGAAATCGAGATAGACTCCCTTAGACCTTAGGTCTATGTTACAAGAGCTCTTCATGTACATCTCATGCATGGAAGTCAAACTGCTTTTAACTTCATGAGATGCTGGATTGGAAGCAGAGCATAGGATTTCTCAAAGAGGATGAAAGATATAGGCCCTCTTAGTACAGCTTATGATACAAAAAATCTATCCTGTAAGAATACAGACGTGCGGCAAATGAACATCCGCAGCATCTACTTCCACTTATAGAAGAAAGTTAAACAAAATTAAGTTTTTTCAGCGTAATCTGCATTTGCCAACATCTCTCTCTCTCTCTCTCTCTCTCTCTCTCTCTCTCTGTGCATGAATGAATGAGTATTTGAAGAAAACTAGAAGACAATACTGAAATCATATTCTCTATCTTCTGAACTCGAGCAAATTCAAATTTGACTCGATCTATAACAATTATATCGCTTAAGTTAAAAACTCTTCCTAATTACATTTTAAATATAAGTAAAATACTGCCACAGAACGAAGGTATCACAGCCTCACAGGTAACCACCATACCTGAATTATTCCCTTAATCCTCCAAACTCCACGGCAAAACACCACAATCTGCGAATCATCGGGGTGAAGTGCTTTCAGCTCCTTCCTCACCTTCTCAACCGCAACATTATGATCATCTGACAACCGTTCCGCCACAACCAAGTTTTTTGCACTCTCCAGAACTCTTCGGCCAAGAACTGCTCTCGAGTCACCAAGATTTGCGACGTACAATTCATCATTTGAAATAGCACCAACAAGACAGCATGACCCGACTGAAGCAATTTGTGGCCGTGTTGGCAATGCTCGCTTTACTAAATGCAAAAACTCCTCCTCGGTGACATGAAATGCCTTCTTTATCACATCCACGGATAATCCACCTTGTTCAGTAGCGAATTCTACAATTAAAAAACAAAATAAAAATTCATTAACACTTAAAAAAATTTTACAACAACCAAACAGAGCCCATGTTCACTAAACAGAGACTTCCCATAGTTCAATGAATCAAACGAAAAAAACCCAACTCAACCATTAAAAAACTATCTGCAACTCATTCAGACAAGCATGGTCCTGAACAACCATATCATCGGAGGACAAAAAAAAGAGAGAAAAAAAGATAATTCAAGTCCTTTCATTTCCCTCCCGTACAGAACAAACGAAACCTTCACAAACAAAGCGTTCCACAGAGTCGCAGAGATAGGTTTCTCCTTTTCTAGAAAATGCAAACAAAGATATGAGGCTTTGGCGAGGATAATATACTGTGCAAATAAGGAAATAAGCGCTTGTTGACGAATCTGGAAGCCTCTGGCCCACCATGGCCATCGTAGACTCCGACGTAAGTGGCGGAGGGCGAGCTGAAGACCTGGCTCTGGTCTTCGAGGCTGGAATTGGCCTGGACCACCGCGATGGAGTAATCCCCAGACGCATGAGGCTTGAGGTCCGTGTGCCAGAGAAGTCCATCGCCCCTGCCTCCACCACAGCCACAGCCTAGACGCCCAAAAAAGCAGCGCTCCAGTGGGCTGTAACACGACCGCAGCATCTTCCTCGTTCCCTGTATGAATCTGTTTTTGCCCCCAAAAGAGCAAGCTCCTGCGTGTGCTCTGGTTTAGTCGGGTCTGTGATAATGGAAGGGAAAATCTAAGAGGCAGAGAGTGAGAGATAGGGACAAAGGAAAGTGGTGGGCGAATTACGGCGTCAATACACGAGGAATGAAGGAAGCTGACTGTTTGAATAAACGCTTGGCGCTTTTATACTGTACGCGTTATTTTTTTCTCTCTTGCATGGAAAACGTATAGGACCGGTTTTGCGGCTGTCTTTTGACTCTTTTTCTAAACTTCTTTTTCAACCTCTTATTTATTTATTTATTTTTATTTTTTGTAGATGAGGACATGGCAACAAGATTTTCAGGTTATTTATTTATTTATTGGCCATAGCCCATAGGAAGTGAATATAACTTACTGGCAGTCTGTTCTATCAAATCCCATTTTTGCCAACTTAATATGGTGTGCGGTGCACCTCATGTTGTCTTTATTCATCCATCACATTCATAATCACTTACCCCAATATGAAATAAATAGATTTATATGTAGAATTACTTACCAAAATTGAGAAAGAAAAAATAGACAAGGAAAAGAGGTTCATGCAGCTCGAGCGCACTCACTTTCGGATAAATACCCAATTAAAAGTTGAATACTGATTACTGTGGCGGTGTGGCATGTTTATTATTAAACATGAATATAAAATGATGTAAGGGGGATAAAAAAAAAAGGCAAAAATGAGGACCAATAACTAACAAAATAGGGGGGAAATGACGAAAAATATTAGAGGACTATTCCATCCAATGAATGACCACTTCGGCAGCAGACAATCTTGAAACATTGCACAAAAACCCGTGAGGCCCATTGAAAGCTACACAAATTTAAAACAATTGTTGACCCCTTGGATTGATGTCTTGGTTAACTGGACCCGTCATGGATGAGGTTATATCATCTACTTCAGAAAAACTACGATTCAGTGTCGACAATTAAAAATAAAAAAGGAAAAAAGATTGATTCTCACAGCAAATAATATTTTTAAGAAAAAATAATAATTTAACATATTTTCAGATGGAGGGAAAAAATAATCAAAAGTTTCAGTGTAACATTCCTGTATCTACAGAGAATTAACTCTGTAAAATCTTCTATAAAGCTTAAGAGGAAACATAAAACATGGATTTAAAATTCATGTTCAAGGGAATGAAACAAATTTCTCACTTAAGAGTAGGGATCTAAAACATGCGTTCAAGACTTTCCAGGTGTGCAACAAAACAATAGATACAAGGATTACCTATCTACAATTTTTTAAGGCAACTATATAAAATAGTAGAGACCCAAAACTTTCAACGGTATAAGAAATTCAGGCTATAAAAACGTACGTGTAAAGTTTACGTCCTTTTTATCTCTCTATGACTAGTTATGACTATATCTCGACGGCAATACGGACAGTCCCCACAGGTTCGAACCCAAGGATCCAAGCATGCAGAGTGGAATTTATGCCCACAGGGCAAGTGTATAAGATCGTCTCCCTCTAAGAAAGTCTCCAGACATATACTACAATCCTGTGAACCTCTTGACACCACCCCTTCAACTGTGCTGCTATAAACCTCCATGCGCAAACAGTCAAGAGCCTCCTGAGTGAGACCAGGCGGCTTCTTCTTTGGTTCTTGCAATAATTGCAGCCTCTCAATTCGGGAGCTCAAGTCAGTAATGGTTGAGCTTCCAACTGACTGACCTGTTGACGTTCGATTCCCCATGTCACCAACATCAACCAGCCCTCTTATATCATCTTCAAACATTATTTCAGTACGGTTAATGTAAGACGGAGGTCTGCTGCTTTCCCTAAATATAAAGCCAAAAAAATCAGGAAACTACATTAATTCAGCATGGTTAATGTCAGATTAAGATATTTCCATTCAAATATACCAAAAGACGGAGCTTAGAACATTTTGTTGATGAATAAGTAGCTTAGAACATAGTAACATCTGCAGGCTGCAGCATATGAAAAGTGGCAGAAGCAGCAGCAAATGACATTTTTCCATATTAAAACAATTCAATAAAGACTTTGGGGGCTCAAGAGACTTAGAAAAATCATGGACAGAAAGGAAATAAAAATTAAATTAAATCAAACTACAAAATACAATGAATGATTGAAAGAGACATCAATCGAGATCAGTTCGATGAGCTCATAGAAAAATTGAATGGAGTTTTCGCCATTTTGAGTATTAAAGCTTTATTATTGTATAACTTTGCGTGCTTAATGAACATAAGCATAGAATCCAACATTTTAAATGCATACGATAATAATTTTAAAGAAATATTCGCAATAATTTACAGCTCCACCTATGCATGTGCTTAGTGTCCCAAACCCAGAGAAATAAGGATTGTACTAGATTGATAGCCAGCATAAAACTAGGCATCAATGCTACTGCCAATCAATGCTACTCTGTACCGAGCATGCCGTCCGAACCTTCATGAATGCTACTGCTGCTACTGCTACTCGAACCCAGAACGTCCATGTTTTCACAGTCAGTAGCATTGATGGCTTCCAATCACTGTACTGTGCAGATATGCAATGACAAATGGGTATATAAATACCATGGCTAAATTAAATGTATGTCATAAATTGGTTCTACAAATCAATTGCAACATCAATGGGGAAAATTGGAATAAATTTGTTGGAATTCTTTGATCATATGAGTTTTACATGCTAGCTTTATTTTTGGGGGTCTCTCTTGCACACATCCAATAGTTGCACCCCTTAATGTTCCTTTCTATGAAATGAAATTCCATTGGATCTCCAAAGCCACAGAAAATTACAAACACACACATAGCAGTAAGCACAGACCTGTTTCCAGAAAGAGGCTCCCCTCTCAACCTCTGCAGAAGCCTTGCCCTTGCAAGCAGCACAGCCCCAGGAAGCCTGTCATTCTCAGTTAACCTCGGCCTACTTCTGCTGCTTAAATTTTCTGTGTTAGAATTGTTGCTTGCAACAAACTGACTCGTACTTCTGTCAGATCGAACTGATGCACGCTCCTTAGCAGCAAGGGTACAAAACACAAAAAATTAGGGGATATTTAACTGTGAATCTCCAGACACCACCATATGACTACACACTTTCAAATTAATTTTTATAGCCGAGATTTCACCGCTAACTTTACAAGATTTGGAATAAAGAAAGAAAATGGAGTTGCATCCTCCACTTCACTAAGCCTGATTCAATTATATGGGTTAAATCAACATTCTTAAAAACCAAAACAATAAGAGGCAAGGTCTCATATACATATACACAAACACATGTATAGGTTTGCATATTATTTATATATACATGTGTGTGTGTGCATATATCAGATTCTACCAAAATCGAGAGAAATTTCAGCTGTTCAAACCAACAATCTCCACCGGACCACCAAGCCCGAGCCTAATTTATTAAATTGACATTCGATTTCAAAATCAAGTTCAAAAAAGGAAAGAAAAGATAAAGAGGGAGAACTGGCCTCATTTGCATTCAAAACTCACTTCATCTCATCTCAACTCATTTCATTATTATAATTTTTCTAAATTTTCACACGAAATATAATAAACAATTCAATTTTTTCAAGTTCTAAAACAATTTTATCAAATTTTTACATAAAATATAATAAATAATTCAACTTTTATTCTATTATTCATAAACCATCTCAACTCATATCTGAATCCAAACCACTCGATTATTATTTTTTCTTTCTCTTGGGATCCTCTATTTCCTGACGAATCAAGGAGAGATTTATAATAAATAAAAAAAAGTAGTAGATATCTACCACGTGATGCGACACATGCGAGGATCGCCGGGGAGGATTGCAGCCGTCCAAATCTCGGCGATGATGGTGATCGGGCTGATGGCTGTGAAGATCGATATGATGGCGGCGGTTGTAGGGACAAATTCGATCGAACCCTAGATCCTGGTCGCTCCGGCCCAGGCGAGACCTCCGGGAGTAGAATAGCTCCGATGCGCTCGTCATGCACTAACCCGACTCTTTCACCTTTACAACCCGATTTATCAAGAAGCAAAAGGCAAGTTTAAGCTCTTTATAGAATAAATAGTAATGGAGGAAGATAGGACAGTCACTGAAAGATTGGGAGAAACGCGGGAGAAATAACTTAGAGGAGAATTTGAGAGCGAAGTTGAAGTCTGAGAGCTTCGAAGAAACGCACTGCGAGTCTGTGAGGGAAGTTTGAAGATGCGTCAAGAAAACGAATTTTGATGGAGGTTGAGAAAAAAGAAAAAAAAAAAATTGTCGGATAAAATATTGAAATGGGAGGCGTTGGATTGTGTAGTTTGTACTGTATTGGGATTTGGAAGTCGTCATTATAACGGTTTACTAAAATAGCACATATTATTTTTAATTAATTATTTAATATTATTCTTAACTTATTATTTAATATTATTCAGCAGTTTTTATTTACAAACAATGCGTATTAAATATCTATTCTATTTTATCAATCTTTTTTATTTAAATTTTAAAATTTGAAATCTTTGCCAGCTCAATAGACAATACCGGATAAATACGAATGTCTCATCTAATTTTAATTAATAGTTTTATTATTATTTATAAATCATTTTAAATAATATCATCTTATTTTATTATCTAAATGGATCCTATACATATTAAATTATAAGAATAGGTAATATTTTTTATGTTTTTATATATAAATATTAGGTGATTTAATTCGTGTATGAATAATGCTAGAGCATTTGGCTTGTATCTTGTTAATCTCAATGGATAAACCCGGTTCAAAAGTAAATGGACAAAATTGAAATATTAATGGAAAGGCTAATTTATTTTTCACTTAAAAGTAATTTTATCCACTCATTTTTCAATTTTCAAGCAGAATGTATCAAGTAAAGTTTTAATCGGACACAAGTCAAATTTAATGCTAGAAAGATTATGCAGGTCTGTACATTCTCATTAAAAAAAGTGAAACCTATTATTAATAAATAAGTTTTTTCTATGTAAATTATAAATTTATCAAATTTTTTTTTAAATAAATACATTGTATACTTTTAGACTATAAAAACTATTTTCATTAGTAGATTATTTAAAATCATATAGTTAAAATATGTTGTATGTCAAAGATAATTAATAAAGATATTATAAATTGTAGCAGAATAATAGCAAGTTTACTCATAGTTGGGATGGAAGTGATAGCTCTGTTGAAATGGCTGCCTGGATATCTACCCTGTAGGTAGTGCCATTGGCAACAGGCAGCGTGCACTTTAAAAAGTGAAAGTGCATTATTTATAAAGGTTTGCATGGGTTTGGGGGCAGGATACGTCGTGTTGTCCTTATTATGGGTTTACCACTTATTATGCTCTGACCTTCCCCATGCTCACTCAGCTGCCACTGCCAATCTTAAATTAATTGTGTGAATATATATGTTAACGCCAAACGACAAAATATTTCGAAAGGGAAGAATTGGTGATTCTTGATTCGTTATAACGATAGGAGTCTCAATTTGTGTGGTGTGGAGCTCCTGATAGAGATCTGATGTGGCTGCATAATGTTTGTGTCATATCTATGATAGTAAACAAGAAATAAACACAAATAAAGTAAAAAGAGATTGACATAAATTTATATAATTCGACATAATACATATATTTACGGATCGTTTGAAGGAAAGAATGCATTATAATATATTAATTTTACAGTCTCTCATAACCTCTCGTCTTCACTGTGCAATGGATATAAAAAATCCATCTTCTAGTGGAGATATTGCCGTTAAAAATACTGTCGTGAGGTTGAACAAGCTAAAGTGGAAGTCCAAGAAGTCGTCTCCTCGAAGCCCCTCAAGAGAAGTCTGGTAAAAAATCCTTGAAGTCTTCTAGTTCCCTCCTTGTTATCTTCTATCTCTTGTTCCTTTATGTCTCATCCCATCTCTTTTATATCACGTCTCTCATTTTTCTCTTGAAATCCTGTCATTTCTCAATCTTTTGTCCCTTCATTCCCTCTCTCGTTCTTCCTTCCTTCTTGATGAGATCTCGCACCTTGTGCTAGGCCTAGAAAACCACTTTGGGCTTGGTAGATTTTATCCTTTCCAGTTGCATGCGATTCTTAAGGATAATTTGTTCCAAAAAAGAAAACCTTGAGAATCTTTAAAGATAAAATATGCAATTAAAATAATCCGCCAAAGTCCGTAGAGAAGTAAATTCTAAGAGCGGATCCCTAATTATTTGTTTTGCTTGCGTTAAGTGATGAAGATTTTCGAACACGAGGCTAAGCGAGAGATGGGCTCAACTGCGTTAAATGCGAGTCAGAGCTCATCTTTGTGAGATAAGCAGGAGGCTAAGCGGGAGATAGGCTCGACCGTGTTAGATGTGAGTGAGGAGCTCATATTTGAGAGATGAGCGAGAGACTAGCTCGACCGCATTAGGTGCGAGCGCGGAGCTCGTCTTGGCTAGATGAGCCAGAGGCTAAGCGGGAGATAGGCTCGACCGCATTAGGTGTGAGTGTCAAACTCGTCTTAACCACATAAACGGGAGATAGGCTCGACTGCGTTAGGTGTGAGCGTGGAGCTCATCTTCGCGAGATAAAGTGGGAGATAAGCTCGACCGCGTTAGGTATGAGCACGAAGCTCATCTTAGAGCATGAAGGTCAGGCAATCAAGAGTCTTGCCCGTTGATGGGGCACTTGGGGGGTCAGGCAATCCCTAACCTTTCCTGCCTGTTGACTCGTTCTCGAAGATAACCCGAGTGAGGCGATTGTGGCACAAGTCTAAACACTTGACGTTTGCTGAAGGAGATGCCGCCTCAAGAGTAATGTCAGGCGGTAGAATGACTAAACCCAAACTCTACCAAGAGAGATTTCGAACAGCCTAGAGACCAAACTCACCTCTTTGAGTCTCACAGGGAGGTAAATAAGATATGCTTGATAGTGCTGTAAAACAGGGAGGTAAATAAGATATGCTTGATAGTGCTGTAAAAGTCAAACCAGTTAGTGTAAATAACCCTCAATCACGAGCATGAAATTTGCAAACCTGAATCGTCGTCTTGAAGTGTGGCGAAGGTTTGAGGCTCAATGTTTGCTAGAGAATATGCAGTCCCTGGATTAACGTCGAGCATTCGAAAGACTAAACCTGCCCACCGAGAGGTTGGATAGCCTGAAGACCAAACCCGCCTCTTTGAGTCTCATAGGGAGGTAAATAAGAGATGCTTGACAATGCTGCAAAAGTCGAACTAGTTAGTGTAAACAACCCTTAATCACGAGTGTGAAATTTGCAAACATGAAGCATCGTCCTAAAGTAAGGTGAAGGTTTGAGGCTAGGCTTTTGCTAGAGGAGATGCGGTCCCTGGAATAACTTCGAGTAGTCAACAGACTGAGCCCGCACTCCGCCGTGAAGGAGGTCGGACATCTTGGAGACCAAACCTGCCTTTTTTAGTCTCATGGGATGGACACTAAATGAGTAAATAGGAGATGCTTGACAGTGCTACAAAATTCAAGCTGATTAGAATAAAAAATCTCTAATCACGAGATGGAGTGTGGCAAAGGCTTGAGACGTTACTCATTTAGTGTCTCGTTTGGTGGAGTTGGAGTGGGGTGACTGGTGAGGGTTTAAGACGTTATCTGTATGGTGTTCCGTTGCAAGAGATGGTGGCCTAGGAGAAATTGTTAGGCAGTTGGATGACTGGACCCGCACTCCTCCGTGAGAGAGGTCAAGCAGCCTTAGGGGCCTAGGGCAGACTTGCCTCTTTGATCCTCACGAGGAGGTAAGTTGTCAGGCAGCTTGGAAGATGGACCTGCATTTCACCTTGATAGAGGTTGGTTGGGTAGCCAATAGGCTAGACCCGCACTCCTCTGTGAGAGAGATTGAGCTGCCTGGAGGCTAAGCTCGCCCTTTATGTCTCACGGGGAGGTATGGCGAGCAGTTTGAGACTAAACTCACACCCGCTTGTTGACACCACATGGAAGGTAAATGCGGTGGCAGGCTGGAGCTGGTCCTGCACCTCATCATGACGAAGGTCAGGGTAAGTCGTCGAGCCATCGAGAGGCTGAACCAACACTCGTCCTTGAGAGAGGTTGAGTTGCCTGAGGCTAAACTCACCTATTTGGTCCTCACAAGGAAGTAAGTTGGGTAGTTTGGGACTGGACTCGCACTCGCCTGTTGATGCCACAGGGAAGGTAAGTGTCGGTGCAGGCTGGAGCTAGTCCCGCACTTTGTTGTGATGGAGGTCGAGCTGCCATGAGGGTTGCACATGCCTGTTGACTCTTACAGGGAAGGTAAGTTGTCGGGCAGCCAAGGGCTAGACCTGCACTCCGCAGTGGGAGAGGCCAAGCATCTGGAGACTAAACTTGCTTATTTGAGCCCCACAGGGGAGGCAAGATGGGTAGCTAAGAAGCTGGACCCGCACTTTGCCACGACGGAGGTTTGGGTAAGTCATCAGCAGCCGATTGGCTGGACCCACACTCCACCGTGAGAGAGGTCGAGCTACTTGGAGACTAAACTCGCCTCTTTGAGCCTCGCGAGGAGGTAAGACGGATAGTTTGAGACTGGATCCACACCCTCTTATTGACGTCTCAGGAAAGTAAGTGTCGGGGCAGGCTAGAGCTGGTCCCACACTTCGTCATAACGAAAGTTGGGGTAAGTCGTCTGGCAGCCAATAGACTGGACTTGCACTCCGCCGTGAGAGAGATCGAGCTGCCTGAAGGCTAAGTCAGCCCTTTTGTGTCTCACAAGAAGGTAAGACGAGCAATTTGAGAATGAACTTGCACCTGCTTGTTGATGCCACGGGGAATGCAAGTGTTGTGGCAGATTGAAGCTGGACTCACACCTTGCCATGAGAGAGGTCGGGCTGCCGAGGCGGGGCGACTTGACCCGCCTGTTGGCCCTCATAGGGTAGGTAAGTAAGAGAGGCGCTTGTTTGTGTCCATGTGAGTGCCAAGTAATTTATTCTGATGGAGACATATCGAGACGTCCGAACAATGTTTCAGTGTGGCAGCGTATCCGGTATTTCGTACTACAGGAATAAATTATGTTAGTAAAAATAAAATGCACACAAGTTTTTAGGAATACAAACTGGGGTGTTTTGGCCTTTATAGCCAATTCTTCTTGATCGAAATTGCCCTCTCCTGATTGTTGTTTCTTCTCTTTCTTGCCTTTTTTTTTCTTTATCCTTTATCCTCCTCCTGTTTTTTTTTTTTAATAAATAAGGGAGATTCATTGGGCCCATGTGTAGCACTATGGTTGGGAGGAGGTGGCAGAAATCGTGGTGCATGGGTCCAAGTAGTGGTGAGGCCGTGCTGGGTTGGCCAAGCACGTTGTTGGCTACCCGCTTACACATGGTCGAGATGGTGGCGGTTTGCTTGGTGAAGAGGAAATCCTGTGGCGAGGAGAAGCTGTTTGCGTTGGAGGAACTATGTTGTTTGAGCAGCTATGGTGAGGGGTTTCATGTTCGAGCAATTAAGGTGGGCAACGTTATTGCCCGAGGAGCTTAACCGTCAGGTCGTGCAGCTTTTGGGCGGGAAATACATGGCCAAGGAGCCTCTAGGTGGGAAAGTTGTCCATCTTAGTGGCAGTGTGGTCGTGGTCGAGGAGATCTGGTCACATGGGTTTACGTCCTAGTGTGCTTAGGCCAAACAAGTGCTTAATGAGAGTTGTCGAGGACGTTACATGGGGACCATGTTGTTTGGTCGAGGAGCACATGGTTTCCTACCCGTGCATGGCAGGATGCAGTGGGCGAGATGCATGGGTGAGAGAGAAACTCTAGTGGGCGAGGTGCATGGCGTCGACCGAGATGCATGGCAGGAAGGCACTGGCCGAGATGTGCATAGCTGGGATGAGTTGGCCGAGGGATAGGTTCTCCCGTGGGTTAGGGCCGAGTCGAGGGAGGGAAGTCCTTCGCTGGAGGCCATGACGGAGCTGGCCGAGGAACCCAATGGGGGGCCGTGGAGACTAGCGGTCGAGGAGGGGACTCCTCGCCGAGGGAGTGAGTCAATTTCAGTAGTTGAGATGTTTGAGGGCTGCCAACCTGGCCGTAGGGGCATGACCAACGGAAAGACTCTTCATCGACGCTTTCTATGGCAGAGGAGTACCTTGCCCGTGACAGAGATCACCGACGGTCCTGAAAGTAATCGCTGGTGGGGACATGGGGCTCATGGCAGTTAACTGTGGGTCGCCATAAATTGGACGCAGGACTATGGTCCACCGATTATTTGCTGAGGTAGCTGGGGTCCAACTTTCAGCCGACAGAGTACGCTGGTGGTCCAAGTGGTGACTGCTGGTGGGAGCTGGGGGCTCATGGCAATTAGCTGTGAGCTAGCCTTTAGATTTTGGTGTATTGGACACGGGGCTGTGAGCTGCCGCGAGTCTGCCTTGGTAGTTGAGGACCACGCTCGAGCCAGTAGAAGACGTTGGCGTCCTAACGATGACCGCCAGTAGGAGCAGGGGCTCACGGCAGTCTGCTATGGAGATCTAGGCCTCGATCGGTGTGATGTAGAGCCCGTAGCAGTGGTCCAGTGCGGTTGTATGGTATTCGTGAGTACATCCATGCAAGTGAACATGAAACAAACACAGGAAAAGTAAAGAGAGTGAGACACTCAAATTTACGTGATTCGACATAATGCATACGTCTACGGATTGTTTTAGGGGGAGAATCTACTATAATGTATTTATTTTACAGTCTATCATCGTCACTATAGAATGGATATCAAAAATCTATATTTTGGTGGAGATATCGCCGATGGAACTCCTGTAATGAGGTTGAAGAAGCCAAAATGGAAGTCCAAGAAGTAGTCTCTTTGAAGCCTCTCGAGAGAAGTCTGGCAAAAAAACCCTGAAGTAGTCTGGTTTCCTTCCCTCCCTTTTATCTTCTGCCACTTGTTCCTTTATGTCTTATCTCCTCTCCTTTATGTCATGTCTCCCGTTTTTCTCCTGACAGCCTGCCCTTCCTCAGCCTTTTACCCCCTCCTCCCCTCTTTCTTTCTTCCTTCCCGATGAGACCTCCCACCTTGAGCTGGGCCTAATAAAATCACTTTAGGTCTGATAGATTTTATCCCTTCCCATATATATATATATAGAGAGAGAGAGAGAGAGAGAGAGAGAAAGAGACACACACACACACATTTAGAGCAGTTACAAATATATATTATGACCAAACATTAATATATAACTCGTGCTCCATTTGGACCGTGTCTTTTGTTTTTACTTGCACACTTTGGTCGCAGGAACCTGATAAAAAAACAAGCGTAGAGTAATCAAAGGTTGGAAACCCAAATCTCACGCATTGGGTGACCCTAGATAGATTAAATATTGACAAAACTTCAAAGTTTTCAAGGCTGATTTCGACCATTAATTAAAGTTATGATCAATATTAGTTGAACAATATTATTTAATATATGTTTCCAGATTTTGGTCATTAATTCACATGACATTCCTCACGCTTATTGCTTGTAAGTAATAAGAAGTTCGAGAAAACCTTGACAACTGCTAAACTCGATATATACGTGCAGAAAAATTACTGATTAAAACCATAAATTCGAATATCCAATATCATGGATTAAATTCCTCAGATCTCTGGTGATCAGTAGGAGAGGAGGAGAAGTACATTATTTCTCAGTACATTAGTCGATCACCATTATTCAGAAACCCTTTCCTGTAAATTTTCTACGTACTTAATTATAAACTGTAGTTACAGGGACAAATTAAGCACATCATATATATATATTGATATAATTAGAAATTATTTGTGAGAAAGTGATCATGATCGTGTGGAGTGTTAGGATCTGGCTTTTCAACGCCATCGACGTTCCTCATCCAATAGGTTTGAAACTGATTGAGAGAAGCCGCACCCTCTGGAACATCCTCCATCACCGATTCATGGCCTTTCGGAAAGTATATGCCTGTACGTGGATGTGGAACCCAGTACGGTGAATCATCCATCTTCACATCACTGACCGCATTTCCAAGTTTTTCTGGACGACCTGGTCCAGCTACAAGCTTGCTCGAGCTCCGGTTTATCCGTTTAGCTTCCCTGCACCAAACACCATGGCCTCAAATCATCAACATCTATCAAGGTTTTTTTTCCTCGCATACACATGCAACAAAATGAGAAAAATTCTCACCTATCAGAGTGATTGAATGTGATTGGATAACACTAGGATTAATGAAAACAAGACCCAGTAGCTATGAAATCACCATTTATTCTAATAATAGATTAATATATATATTGGGAATGAACAAATGTTCTGAATTCGAACTCTAAATCTACACTCTATCCAATTTAATTAAATATTTCATACAGATCCACTTATTAAGAGGGAGTACCTCTAACATACAAATGAAGAAAAATGTTAACATATAAATTAAATAGTAAAATATATCCATTTCTATTAGCTTAAGCTATTAAAATGAATAATGATTTCATATGCCACAGTAAAATTACCTAAGCATAAACATCTTTGTTTTCGCCATCAATCCCAACTCTTTGACTGTGAGATATTTGAGCGGGTGTTTATAAGGCAGTGAAGTGAATGTACACGTGTGATGCAATGTAAGATCTGAATGAGAAAAATTGAAAGGTTTTAAGGCCTTTATATATTAAGTTCTTATGAGCGGTGCATATAGAGCTCATGCCTAGTTTATTAATTCCAGAATAAGTTCTGTACATATGGGGATTGGATGGTTCATGTATAAAGTTCATATACAGCAAAAGCTAGTGAGCATCAAAACCCTTTTTCCTCTTCGAGACATGAGGGTTATGCCGATTGACGGCTCTAAAACTCCGCTAGGACATCACTACATATAAAATTGAATAAAAGAGAGTCATAAATCATAATATTCCCTCCCCCCCTCCCATTTCTCTCTCTCTCTCTCTCGATTTGGACATTCTTTTTATCTTTATAGTCATATATTATTCTACTTATGTGATTAGAGAATATATTATTGTTTATATTCTGTGGCTGGAGATATATTGTAAGGAATTCCTTATGACTGGTCCGACTGGTTTTGAACAAATAACAGCCTACCACTTACACAGTTACACGTATGACTTCTACCATATTTATCCTAAACCAGCAAACATAAGAAAACCAATTTCAAAACAATACCCCTTGCACCCCCCTTCGTCTTTCACACCCCCTTTCATCGAGTTGTCGTTACATACCAACTCCCCACCCATGAATCGCATCCCTGAATCGCACCCCAGATACCAGAGACCATTCCGGGAGGGCAGGCCATTTGTTGCAATCCTTTAACGATAATGGGAGGTTGTGCAGATAGTTGTAGTCACTCCAATCAAGAATGACACCCTTTAATTTCCACCCCAAGTCGGCTACCGTACGCTTCATAAATTTTCGGTGAGTTAGCATAAACATGCTTTATCTCCATTGACAAGTGAAAGAACTCGCGCCAAACCTTTTGGGCATGGTCCAATAGTTGGGGATTAACTCCATGGTTGAGGATTTGGAAGAACCCCCACTTTCGACAAGCCTCAGATATTTGGCCAAGTATGGTGGCATGAAGATCATCATCTCCGTCCAAGCCTTGAATATCGATGATTGGGATATTAACATCGCTAGAAGTAGTTTGTTTAGCTACACCTGGCCTTTAAAGTGGCGGCTTGATGTATCTGTCTGGAATCACTGGTACTTCACTTTCAGACAAGGATTGGACGCAAACTATTGGCTCGAGCCAATCTACTGAGCAATTCATGATGTTTTAATTAAAGTAGGTTTGGCTTCCAAGTTAAAGAAAATATATAGAAGTCTTGATCCACACACAGAGAGAGAGAGAGAGAGAGAGAGAGAGAGAGATTGGCTGGGTGCATGTGAGAGGGATAGACGTTTGAGAATTGAGAGCAGTGGTTAAAGGAGCTGGGACAAGGTGGAGTGGTGGAGATGATATGGGCGTGAAAGAGAAACATGAAATGTAAGGGTTTTTTCTGAAGCTTGTGGGAGTAGTGACTGTGCGAGAGCCGAAGTTCGTGGAGATTTTTGTTTTGGACGGTGCACAAAGACCAGTGAGCAATGAGGAAGATAATGGTTTTGGGTGGTGCAAATGAGAAAGGGGCTAGCAACACGTACGACCATGACCTTGATTCTCTGTGGACTAGCGTATTTCTCCTTTTATATTTTTTCTAATGAGTATTAAGTTAACTGGATGGTTATTTTTGTAGAATTAACAGTCGCATCGCTGGGAATCAGCTCTCACATTGTAAAAGTTTTACTATATATCAGTCATTATTTATTTTTAAATTTAATATTTTTTTTATATATGTAAAATAATAAATAATAATTAATAAAAAAAATATGTAGTATACGTCGTTTGGTTGAAGCATTAATAACCCTTGACCCGGAAGCATAATAAGCATACTGTAGTTGCACGTGGGTTAGGCTGGGGCCCGTGAGCTAGTTAAGGAATAAGAGATACTGTTCCCTCCCACCTAGTCCTACTCGAGGAGTAGTACTATGATTTAAGGCCCATGTTCGGCCTAATCTACACTCCTATAATGGATGCTTGATGTTTCCATAGATGAATTGTTCCCACTAATATTTCATCAATGAATAGTCTCTTCGTCTTGTACTAGAGATTTGTATGGAAATTAGCCTTCATTTATAATGAGAAGGCTTCCCCCCCTTCCTCGCAGTACTTACTCTGTAGTAACATCACAAATTCATTGATTGCATATAGGGTTGTTGTACGTACATGACTTAAAACAAAATTTTTTATGTAGTTGAAGTTTTATTTATGTATTAAAAGATGAAATCTCATACGATTCAGACACAATTTTTAAACGGTAAATTAAAAATGAAAACTCAATGGTGAGGATAGAACCTAGAGTAGAGGTAAATTGATATGAAGCCAAAAGCGTGCCATATTCACATCTGCATTGTAATTGGGCATCAAGGTGGCAAGTAATGGGGTCTTGTTACACACTTCTTCGAATCTGAGTGGAGGACGACAGGCGACAGGCGACATTATAATCTGTCAATCTGTCTCACGTCAAAGCCAAGAAAAACTCCCGCCAACTCCGCCTCACCGCCAACGACGCGTTACGGCCATCCCCCCCAAACGCCTCAATTCAGAGCTTGTACTGGCGAGCGAACACAGACATAACATTAACCTGCCTAACACTGCAGCTTCAACAACAACGACAAAAAAAAATAAAAAGAAAAAAGAAAACATAGACGCACGCACCTGCGGACAGTGGTATTAAGAAAAGTCTCCTCGTCAATCTCAGAAAAAAAAAAAAAAAGACAGAGAGAGAGAGAAGTAGATACCGAGGGGGAGAGAGAGAGAGAGAGAGAGAGAGAGGTAGATAGCGAGGGGGAGAGAGAGAGAGAGAGAGAGAGAGCCTCCTCTTGCAGCTTCCGGTGAAGACCGAATAGAAATAAGGAGATGAAAGGTAAAGCGAAGAGATCCAAAACAAATCTAGGGTTACCAATCGTCATCCTCATATGCTTCCTTTTCTTCGTCGCCGGTTTCTTCGTTTCCGCGCTTTTCTCTCAGGTCTTTTTCTTCTCTCTAACATATGTGCGTGGTAGTGTAAATTTGTGTAGTTGTTTCTGGTGCTGATAATGGATTGGATCGCGTTGACAGGATGCGCCTAGAGTTAGACCGAGGTTGAGGACGCTTGAATTGGTCGAGGAGATTGAGCAGGAGGGGGAGCTGGGTTCGATGCCACACGGCGACACCGGAGGAGCTTCTATTGAATCAATTCCTTTTCAGGTAGGGGCTGTAGTCTGATCAATTAAACTTTGATGCTTGCGATTAATGTTAGATTAATTTTAAATTGTTTATTATTTTATTTGTATCTAGGATGGATTCCGATTACGATAGTGGAATGATGGAAGTTGTTGGATGAACGATTCATTCTGTTGCGAGACGTTCGCGATTAAGTTTTGTTTGGGTGATTGTTTAGTTTGATATGAATTATCCTGTTATTTTTACCTATATATAAAAATATATATATCCTGTTATTTTCTTTTTGTTCTATGGAAGCATTCAATTACGTTTTTCTTCAGTCATCGATGGATACTCAATCTCCGTCCAGTAGCCTATAGCCTTTTCTGAGACGAGGCTACTGAACCAAACCGAGCAAGTGCTTGGTGGGACTTGCCATATTCCAGAAAGTGATTACAAAGTTACCATCCTGTAAAAGATGTTTGGAAATTAAGAAGAAAAATAACTTAGTCAATTGGAAATTATGATCTATTGTTGAGAATGAGATATAGAGTTCCAGCCACCTGGCTCAGGTAGTAGAGGGACGAATTAAATTGGATCAAATTTACAAACGTCGTTCTAAGTAGCATAGAGATAGATCAATTATGGGTCTAAGGCCTTGGCTCAAATTATAAAGAAGCATGGTAGGGTAGCACTTGGACTTGATTTCCAATATTTTCCAATTAAAATTGGACGTTTACATAGATGAACCAGAAATTCCAGGGAAAAAAAGGTTAAACAGAATACAAACAGAACATTACTCAAAATGGGAATCTGAATGGGGTCATGCTGAAGATGAACACATTATATGGGAAGTTATTTGCTAGAAAAGGCTTCTAAGAGTCTTGATCTTATTATTAGTTAGCATTGGAAGATGAGAAATTGTTACACAACATTGTTCAAGAGATCACTTCAATGATTTTGCACTATGCTTCTTCTTTCCACCAATTTCATTGTTGGCCTTTCTATTATTGGATGCAGGTTTTAAGTTGGAAACCACGAACTCTGTATTTCCCAAATTTTGCAACAGCCGAACAGTGTGAAACCATAATTAAGATTGCAAAGACCAACCTAAAGCCATCACTTTTGGCTTTGCGAAAGGGGGAAACTGCTGAGAGTACCAAGGGAACAAGGACAAGGTACCTTAATACATAGCAGATCCTACTTTATGAACCATATGTTGGAACATGTCAGATGAATGGGTATCCTAGATCTTTGTTTCTCTAAAAATGATTAATTCGTATATGGATAGTAGCTTTTAAATAACAGTCCCTAGTAAACTAGTACCTTTTGTGTCATATTACTGGCCTGGATCCACCTTTTAGATCTCACTACCCTGTCTTGTTTATACTTTTACATTCTTCTGCGCAAAATCTCAAGCGCATTTGCATCATATGTTTACTAGAACTAGGTATCATATTAATTATATCTGCATCGATTAATTTCCTGAAATTTTACCTTGTATTTGCATCAAAGATTTCTGTATGATTTGACAGTCTCACTTTTTTTATTTTTGTAAATTTCACCCACCTGGCAACAGCTCAGGAACGTTTGTTAGTGCATCCGAAGACGAAACTGGAGTCATGGATCTTATTGAGCAAAAAATAGCTCGTGCTACAATGATTCCAAGAACCCATGGTGAGGTATGTTTTATTGTCAAATTACCATTTTTTTAGTAACAGTTTTTTTCTTCTGGTTATGAAAGTGTTGAGTTGGTTATTCAGAGGCTTAAAGATTTCATTGTATATACAGCCTTACAGGTCTGGATGCTCTACTTCCAGTTTTACGGATTTTTTTTTTCTTTTAATTTTTATACGACAAAAAAAGTTAAGCTACAACTATCTCCCTGGAATTTTGCATGTGGCGTTACTTGAAAACGTGTTAGCTTTCCACTATTTTCTTCACTCTTCTATGTCAACGAGGGAAAAGATTGTAAAAGATTTGGTAGGACTAAAATTGTCTATACTCATAGCCAATTAACTTTCGACCTAAAAGGAATTGAGATGCTTTTATAGTTTTCATTTGATATTATATTTCTGCCTTTGCAATCTATAGAATCAACTCTGGCCTATTTCAGTTCTCACAACAAATTTTAATACTATGCCTTAGCATTGAAAATTTAAAAGAGTTAAATATTTTATTACTGTTCAATTGAAATATTTTCTATTAGTAAGGGTGCACATCAAAATCTCAGGCATTCAACGTACTGAGGTATGAACTTGGGCAGAAGTATGATTCTCACTATGATGCATTCAACCCAGCTGAATATGGCCCACAACAGAGTCAAAGGGTAAATGTCTCCATCATGGCTTTATTGTTTATATGGTCGCTGATTTCTGGCATTATATTTTTTGTCTGATTGGAATAAGAAAATGACAAGTTTTAATTTATTTTATCCTTTCATTGATTCCGTAGGGACCTTGACCACATACTACAAATTGATTTTTCAATGGTTTGCCCCTACATAAATAGCCTGGCACCAGAAAACCAAACTGAATGAAAAAGAACATTTTTTTTAACTCTACCCATTGGATCAGTCACCTATCCAATTACAGATTCCTCTTAAACAATTTCGAGTAGGATTCAATGGTTTATGGTTGTACCCAAATGGAATAATCTATGAAACTTAGATGCTAAGATGTTTGATAATTTTGATTGATATAATCAGCAGTTGTGCTTGTGCTTTCACTCATCTTATATTACCACTTTTGGAGAAATGCTTAATGCATTGCATTTAAGACCATAACTTCTTTTCAGTCTATCAATGCAACCTTGGAAATCAATTTTAGGAATGTGCAAAAGATAAATCAGTGATAGCTGACATCATTTTTAACTATGTCTCTACTAGCTGAATCTTATGGTAGATCTGTCTGATGAGAAATTATTTTTTAGCTGACATCCCAAAAGTTTGCTCTGATTTTGAGAAAAAAAAAATCCATCGTATCTGGTTCTTTATGACTGATTTTTTATTTTTTTATTAAAATAGATTTCATGGTCATCCTTCTTTTGTTTAGTATTTCGGTGGCGAAAGCATTTCTTCTCATCTTTGCTTTGGACTATGTTTCCTTGCCTGATGTTCAAATGCATTCTTTATACTATTGCCTTGTACATTTTTACAGATTATATGCTAGGATTTGTATTTTCAGCAACTTATATATTGATATATATTGATCCTTCCTTGGTATGCTTTTACACACAGTAGCTAGAATGATATGTGAAACTGATCAAATGGTAGCATTTGTCAAAGTGCATATTGTTTTAGTTTCGTTATTTTACCTTTGTCACGTGTTAAAATACTCTTCTGCGTGGAACTGCCTGTGGTCATGATTTAAGTTGAACTCAATTTCACAGGTTGCTTCTTTCTTGTTGTATTTATCCAATGTAGAAGAAGGTGGAGAAACCATGTTTCCTTTTGAGGTATATAAGAAAATTTATGTTTTATCTTATATTTTCTCAGGTCATTCATCCCTTCTAATATGGTCATCCTGCTCCTTTGATTGCAGAATGGCTCAAATATAGGTACAGGCTATGATTATAAAAAATGCGTAGGTTTAAAAGTGAAGCCACGCCAAGGGGATGGCCTTCTATTTTATTCAGTGTTTTCAAATGGAACAATTGATCGGGTAACTATCTTCGCTTCAAATTGTACTCGATGCATGTGTTTCTTTCCTGTTTCTATCAAAAAATGATGAGTATTAAAGCTCTCTTTTGGATCTCCAAAAATTGTTTCCCGCATATTGTAGAAGTTCTCTCTCCCTCTTAAATTCCACCCTCTTTAAGTGGCAATCACTAGCTCTCCGCATTTTTATGTTGAGTCATACTCTATACTGCACCCCCTTCTCACTGCCATCCCACTATGATGATGTGGCACAGTTCTCAACCTTGGATCAGGTCTTTTTTGTTTTGTTTTTGTTTATAATGGACACTGCATGAGCATTTTGGAATAGCTTAAAAAAAAAACTAGAGGGAGAGGAATGGGGGTGTAGTCTATAGCATTTTCCTTTTATTTTTCTGCTGGAACTTTCCGTCCTGTGCAGGCTTTCTAGTTTATTTCTAGTTTACCATCTTAGGCCTATGCAGTTGATTCTTTTGTTTAACTTCAGAGGTGAGGACCCCCGGCGAAGCTTGACTTTATTATAGAACGCAAAGAACCTTGTGTTTGTTTCAGTTGGCGTTTGAGTTTCAAGCTTTCAAGCTTTGCTCCTTACTTTTTCTAAGCTCGCTTGTAATTCTGGCTGTAGCCGTGTGGTTATGTTCGCAGTAGGACTCATTTTCTCACTTTTCTTTTCCTTTCTATTTTGTCGGTTGGTAAGATGGATAGCTGGTAGTGACTAGGGGATAAGAAGGGAAAAGAGGGGGGGGGGGGGGGGATCTACCATCGATACTGAATACAAATGGGAAAAGGTGTGGGGATGGGAATGCTGGAATAGAATGGTAATGAAGTTTTTGGAACTAAAAATGACCATTTGGAGCTGGAATATAGTTTATGTTGTTTGGGGTGTAAGATAAGATGATAATTTTATGAAGTAAGATAATTTGTAAATAGTAGTGAGATAGTTTGAGGTTGAATATTTTTTAGATTTTGAAAAATGAGAGAAAAAAAGTTGAATAAAAATATTATAAAATTAAAATATTGTTATAATTTAGTTTTATAATTTTATTTTTGTCTGAGGATTTGAAAAAATTGAATTATTTTTTATTTTTTGTTTGAAAGTTTGGTAAAGTTGTAATGATTAGTTTGAAAAAAATGTAATGATTAGTTTGAAAATGTTTGTATTTGAATTATGTTTGAAAAAGAAATGAGATGAGATGAGAATTTTAGAATAAGATCTATTTCCAAATAAGTCGTAAGACCTGCCCCTCTACCACACGAGCCAAGCCCCAGGAACTTGTTTCCTTCTCCCATCTAATTAACGATCAAACAAAGCTTTGAGTCGTATCCTCACATTTGTGGTTTCTTCTCTCTCTCTCTCTCTCTCTCTCATCTTCATTCTTTTAACTTTTGTCTGCAGACATCTCTTCATGGAAGCTGTCCGGTGATCAAAGGTGAGAAATGGGTGGCTACAAAGTGGTTGAGAGATCAAGAACAAGACGACTAAAGTATTATTTTTGTTCAGCTTTCATTTTTGTTTCAAAAAATTTAAATATAATGGTACGGATTTTTTAAAAGGTAGGAGTTTGAAATTGTTAATCACCATACGGTCTTATCTGCTAGCTCTTCACATATACACCTTTTGCGTACCTATTTTCTAACAATGCCAGCCATGGCCGATTGATGGAACAATTCTTGCCATCCTAATATAATTTTTGTGATACAATATTTTAGATTCTATCATACTAATATAGTAATGATACCCATACAATAAATACATTTCACAATTATGTTTTAAGATAGAGGTATTTTTATAAAGACGAGTGTTATATCTACAAAAGAATTACATAAAAGTGGTTTCCCAAACTAATGTCGCACATCAGCTTGTGGGATTATTTTTGTGTAATCTCTTTGTGGCTTAAGTATTTTTCTTTTAATAAAATTGTGTTACTTTTATAAAGATATCTCACATTTAAAACATAATTGTGTAAAGTGTTGTGAAAAGATAGTGTAAATCATTCTTCACAAGTCAGGTAATTAATTTAGACAAACTTGGGGAGTTAGAAGATATGAGAATTTTGTGAATAGTAGGAGATAGTTTGTGCATAATACTAAGATAGTTTGAGTTTATGTTTTAGGATCGTGCTACAGCTCCCGCTGGGGGCTGTAGGCATATATTATATGTGTTTTTTTTTAAGTTGTTTTTTATATAATATTTTTTAATATTTTTTAAAAAATAAAATAAATTTAAAACATCATTAAAAACATTTTCTTAATCAAGAAGTAAAAAAAAAATTATTAAAAAATACTTCCTTAATTACGAAGTAAAATAAAAAATCATAAAAAAATATTTTATATTTTACTTCGTGATTAAGCAAGTATTATTTAATAATATTATAAATTTTTTATTTTTTAAAAAATATTTAAAATCATTAAAAATATCTATATAAAAAAAGAATTAAAAAATACACATGATAAAATACACTAGAGCTCCAGCGGGAGCCCCCAGCGGGAGCTCCAGCATTATCCTATGTTTTATAGGATTTTGGGAAAAGAGAAAAAAAAAGTTGAATAAAAAATATTATAAAATTAAAATATTGTTATAGTATAGTTTTTTTTTTTATTTGGAGATTTGAAAATATTGAATTGTTTATGATTTTTTGTTTGAAAATTTGATAAAGTTGTAATGATTAATTTGAAAGTATTTATTTTTTAGTGATGTTTGGAAAGAAGATGAGATGAGATGAGATAAAAAAAATTTTCCAAACAAGCTTTAGAGTTTTGCTACTCATCATCCCTACATACCACACAAATCATACTTATTTTTATTTTTTTATTCCTAAACTAATTGATTTTTCTACTCATCATTCCAACATCACATATTGAGTAAGAGAAAAAAAATTAAAAATTAAAAAATTATGTAAAGTGTGTGGTCCGAAGATAATGAGTAAAATCTTTCTTAATTTAAAATTAGAGGTAAGATTTTAATAATTTAATGTCATTATATTCAGAATTATTTTCAAGTGATGAATTTTACTCATCTATCATTATTCATAAGGTGGAGTGTGGAATAGTAAATAATAGTTGATGAGAAAAAATTTTCTTTTCAAATACTCTATTTACTTGCCTAATCTATCACAAAATCATAAGTACGAATGAGATGAGATTGCTTCTTAAGGCTTAAAAGAAAAATTTTACTCATCATTCTTATACCACATACTATACATAATTTTTTTAATTTCTTATGAATAATGTTAGGTATAAGTTTCAAATAGACAAATTTCATATAAACTTTTTATAAAAAGTGAGTCTCACTAATAAGAAATAGTTTTTTTTACACTTTTTTTCAAGAGCTTGTATGAGATTTGTCTCTTTAAAACTTGTATAATTTTTTTCTCTGTTACTAAATATATGGTGTATGGATGATTTATAGAAGAAATTAATTAATTTAAGAAAAATAAATTAAAACTAAAAATAAATATGGTGCGCCGAGCAAAATTCAAATAAAAAACCTATTTATAAAATTATTATATACTCTGGAAAAGTAACGGCTCTGAGCCTTCCAACTCGATGTGACCACGTGTCATTATCCGTCTTGCGTCCCCGGACATCCAAAGCATCCACGCACTTTTAAGGACCGTTGAGGAACACTCAGACGCCCTGTAACGGCTACTTTTTTCAAACAAAAGAGCGAGAGAGACGGGAAAAAAAAAATCCAGTACTGATCCCGATCTCAATTTTATCTTGCAAAATCTCGTTCTCAATTTCTGCATTCTACAATTTCTCTTTTCCCTCTCCAACATATTCCTCTATATTCTTTCCCTATCGTATATTTAGATTACAAGGGTTCGCTATGGATCTCGGCTGCTTGGACTTGGGTTGCGTCTCTGTGTCTGATAAGCAGGGCAGCACCCGGGCTGCCGTTTCTATCTCGGATGGCAGAGACGACAATGTAAGCGAGAATACCACCGCGAGGCCGAAGATCGGAAAGGTAATAAATTCTTTAAATTTCTATTTTGTAAAATCAAGAATATTAAATCTTTGTTGCTTTCTTGACTTTGAATTTTTTTTCTTCCCATTTCTTGATTTGTATTTTCAAATAAGATTGAATCCGGTTCCTGTTCGTTTGGTGTTTGGATATTATTGATTCAAAAACCTGAGCCATATTTATTGACGAAACAATATTTCGGCATTGGGTTCCTTTTTTTTTTGGGGTTTAGGCAAGTTTGAGATCACGAATACCTGAGCAATCGAGTATCATGTATTTCCCGTTTGGATTTTACTGAATTCGAGTTCTAAATTTTAACCGGCTTATGATATTCTATACTAATAGAACATTAAATAATTAAACTCATCATTCTCATCCTCTCAAGTTTTTTAGACAAACATATAACTTTTTTATCGCTCGAAATTTAGCGAGTTCAAATTTAAATTTTTACCAAAACAAACTGTTTTGGACTGGTTTTTCCTCTTTGTTGTGACTTTTCTCGAACACTCCGTTTGATTTTTTGTTCTTTTTTGTTTGGTTCTGAATTGCATGACTGAACTCCAATATAATGGGTGTTTCCAATTTTTTTTTGGACGCAAGTAAAAATTTTGTTTCTTTTGGATCCTAATAAAAGCAAGGTCCTCAATTACGAGCACAGCATAGCCTTACAATAACTAATGAATTTCCACGAGGGAAGAGGAGTACTGGGGAACATATGTAGACAAGCTCACATTATTACTATCATCCCACGGTTGTTAGATAAATGCTAAAGAAGGGATTTCTTTTTGTTTGCCTTTTGATTTTGGAGATTGATGGGGGAGCGCATACAAGACTACAAGTTAATGTCATATTCAGTACAAGAGTTTGTACTCCAGTGACCTGTCTTGTGGATATTTGTGGTGGAGATACTGTTTCTCTACGGAGGCTAGTTCTAAAGACTAGGTTGTTTTTGGTGGTAGAGGCAAGCGCTGTTTATGGTGGTGATGCTGTCTGATTTTCGTTGTTTTGAGATTGGGTTCTATCTTGTATGAAATGCAGTATCTTTGTGAGATCATTTTGCAAATTTTTTCTTATTTATTTAATCAGCCGTTTTCTTGAATCTAATAATTTCTTCCTTTATTTTTATTTTTATTTTTATTTTATGTGATTGTGCAGAATAAATTGCTGAAAGAGACTGGGCAACCAACATCAAATGCTCTTAACAAATTTACTTCACAAATCAAGAAGCCACCTCACCGTAAAAGTTCTCCTCTCAACTGGTTCCCGAGGAAAAAAGTGGACTCCTACTTAAAGAGGAAAATAAAAATGCTGCAGGTTGTGCAAATATGATTTAATCTTCCTTCAGACCGCCCCTTTGTTTTAAAGTTACTAATATAACTAATCATCTCAGGAAGTAGATGGCATGAATTTAACACTTGATGAAACCCTTGGTGATTCTAATCCACATTACTCAAGAGTCCTAAGAGAAAAGATGGCAACAAGAGAAGCTGCACACAAGGCAATGGAGGCTCGAAAAGCTGCTCTGGTGGAAGCATCTTGGTGTCGAATACTACATGCAGCTAGGTAATCTTTTCATTTGAGATGCGTATATTTTAATAATAATTTTCTTCTGGTAGCATATAACCTTTGGTTATGTATCTTCAGGATCCAAAGCAAAGAGGCAGAAACCCAGTTGCTGAAAGCAGAGAAATCTGCAGCTGAAGCTTTTGAAGCAGCAACAGCCATAGGAGTTACCATGTATGACATACCGAATTGCCCGCGGAAGCCTTGTCAAATAGAGACATCCTCTG
This sequence comes from Juglans regia, assembly GCF_001411555.2. Taxonomy (NCBI): domain Eukaryota; kingdom Viridiplantae; phylum Streptophyta; class Magnoliopsida; order Fagales; family Juglandaceae; genus Juglans; species Juglans regia. The sequence continues at coordinate 1,417,443 of NC_049913.1, forward strand.
TTGATGGAGGAGGATCTACAACTTATAAAGTTTCAGCATCTTTTGAAACTGCGTTTGAGGTGGATAAAGGAGTAGCTGCAGCAGTCAAAACTGCATTAACTAGGCTTGCAAATTGCGCCACTTTCAATAAAGATGAATTTAAAGAACTTCTACGAAAAATCAGTCAGAACCCAGATACAGGTGAAAATAATCAGGAACTATCAGAATTTTCTTCGGAATGTGAATCTGAGTCAGGGTCAGAACTTGAAAATGCATCTCAAAATGATGGCTTTAGCGCTCAAGACATTGACTGTAAGCTGCCAGTTCCAGAGATGAGGCAGAGGAAAAACAGGAGAAGACTATCTTTAGAAAGATTTAATTCAACAAAGCTTGTGGAGATGATGCTTGAGAGGCTCAGATGTTTGCAAGAAGATGAACTTTCTTCTCTTGCCACTATTGTTGCAACCTGTGGTTTAAATGCTGCCTTAGCTGAAGTACAAACCAGCAAGCTGCATGATCCAGACTCTGCTGATTATAGCTCCACTGAGGCACATAATTATGCGCAAAGAATCTCTTCTGTGGAAGCAGGAAACCTTGAGTCTTTCATGGATGAACATAAAAGAAGGAAGCAAGTTGACTCAGAACTCCCAAGTCTTGACAAGTTTTTGGTTAAGCGCATGTCGAAACTTGAAAAAGAGGTTTGGGAAGCAAAGAATTGCAGAAGGAATGAGTCCAAGGAAGGAGGAATCAAGAATAATTCTTGTACCATTGAGAAAGTGCTTGAAGAGGCAAATGATAAATCAGGAAGAGATTTTGAAACGAACAGTAAGAAGTTGAACAGTGATAGAACTTCATCTGAGGCTGTTCCTGATTTGGGAACTATACTAGTTAAGCGTTGCTCAAAACTAGAAAAGGACATTGAAGAGTCCAAAAGGAATAATGAAAAAGCATTTGAAATGAAGGGCAAAAGACTGAGAGGAGGGCTAAATGTGGTTGGTGGTCAGACAAGCCGGGATGTTTCGGAAGTTCCAAGCTTAGATAAGTTCCTAGTGAAACATGTCTCAAGACTTGAAAAAGAGGTCCAAGAAGCAAAAAACAGAAGAAAAAATGAACCGCGTAGAGGCAGGTTAACTATCAGGAAGACAAAAGTTGACTCCTTTGCTTCAGATGAACAATTGGAGAATATTCTATTTTCTGAAGGAGTGGAGGAAAAAGAAAATGCTGACTTGAATAAGGAAGTTTTTAAAATTTATGAGATGGAACAAAAGAAATGTAATGTAGGTGCCGGTGAGTCTTCATTGCAGATTGGACAAGTAAATCTCAGAGCTACAGAATCACTCCACCATAAGAAACAGGCAGGAAACAATGTTACAGATTGTGAGAGCTTAGACAAAATTTTAGTTAAGCATGTCTCCAGGCTGGAGAAAGAGAAGATGAGTTTCAGTTCAAAGGAAGAAGTGGTGGAGGTGAAGTCGAGTGAAACAAGAAGTCGTTTGCATATGAATTACGAAGGTGGTCTTGACCAAGTTTTGGTTAAGCATAAATCAAGACTTGAGAGAGAAAAGATTGTTGCAGCTCAGCAACCAGATCACTGGATTAGACCCTCTGTAGCTCGTAGAGAAGCAAGGGAGAGAGAGTTGCAAGAAGCGTGGGGAGGAATAAGTTTAGGGAACTCCATGAAGCCCCATCTCTCGAAACTTGAACGAGATAAGGTACATTCTTTCTTAATGAAAAATGCTTGCAATTTCTTATTTTTCGTTCTGGGGATTTCATTATACTGGTCCTGCTATCGTCTCAAGTGTTTCACCTTTTTTTTTTTGCACAGGCTGCTTGGATTAAAGCTGAGGAAGATGAAAGGAGAAAAGATATGAAGGGCATGTAGCTTCTTTTATCCATTCTCATTTTTGTCAGTGTGTGTGGACTTCGCTACTTTCAAAATCCAACCAGCTTTTCATTTTATTTTTTATATTCTTTTCAATGATCTTTGTTGAAACTGCTATTGAAGTCCGCATGATTCAATTGCTTTTTTTTTTTTTTAATGTCAATAGTGCTCTTGACATCTGATTTATGCAAATATATATATGCATGGAGTTTTTGTTTCCTTGAGCTAGTGAGGGGTTTTATTAGCATACAAAAGACACAGGACTGGAAGAGAACCAGAAACGAGAAAACAAAAAACATTCACAAAAACATATCACGATAGAGAGAGCGAAACATGTTTTTCTTTATTCTATTGTTTGTTCTTCACGATATCCCTCTGAAACGGGCTACTGCTCGTGCCTGTGTTGCATCTGACCTGAGCTTCTCTCCCTCCCTATCCGCTCCTCATTCGTTTCGTTATGAATGGGGATCAAGGTTTATCAAGTTTTAACAAACATCCGAATTACTTTGGTATTTGCTTTTGCATGTCAAGCCTGCCGAACAGAGAGAGTGGATCACAGTGAAAGAGTGGGAGGCTCCTGCAATCTGTTTTTAACTTTTCACTTTACACAAACAGAAAAATGAAGGGAAATTCTAAATAGCGTACTGGGCTTGGTGGCGCAATGTTTACTTTTTTAACTTGCTCTAATGGGCAACGGCCTTACACATGTAGAAGGAGAGAGAACTCATTACTTGCAGGCCTAAGTTGGCCCAATTTTGGAACCAACAATAACCCTTTATTACACATGAAAAGAACATTGGTGGCCCACTGACCGAAGATTGAGGCGTTAGGAAAGCTCAATTCCTCTCAAACTTCACTTAAAAAGTTGGAAGCTTTGACTTTGAGCAGAGGTAACAAGGTAGCAGCTGGCTGTAGTGCTATAGGGGGACTCTCGCTCTTTGGTACGAAATATTCCATTCTCAGCACTTGGTCCATAACTCATTAGTACCATTTGAAAATTTTATGTGGTTCGAAAAGAACAAAATCTTGGGCTACTTGTATTACCTTACCACCAATCTAGGATCATGATAAAATCTTTTTTATTGTTAAATAAATATAAACACGGAAACTAATAATAAAAGCAATTGTCTCTTAAATTCAATTTATCAAAAAGTTTGGATACACCCTCTTAATATGTCTACAATCAATTTGGAAGTTTATTTTTATAAACTTTTTTATGATTAGAACATTTCTCATATTTAATATTAAAAAATTTTATCATTTAAAATTTTAATTTTTTTAAAATCAATTTTTGCAATATCAATGCTATTAAATATGATAACTACTACATACATAAAAATATTCTATAAAAATAAACTTATAAATTAATGTGATTTTATAAAATTTATTAGATCTATTTTTTAATAAAAATAATTTTATAATCTAATATATCACATCAAATTATTATCAAATTATGTCAATTTTTAAATTTATTTTTATACATCTTGCTTAGTCAAACAGACTGTAGCGGTGATTATAATTCAGCAGCCGCCTATGAGGTCAAACTTTGAATACCGTATTCCTTTGGCCTTCATATGGGACCGATTGCACATTTTTATCGCCCATCCTGTAAAATAAACAACCTCCGACTGAAATGGCAAGGCCTGATTGATTGCAAGAGCGGACTTTTATTAAAAATAAAAAATCTCGCAGGGAGTTTGGTGAAATTTTGAAAATGTTCGAAACAACTTTACTAGGTTTCAAAAGACAAGGTAAAAGGTGGGGTGGTTTTCCAACGCCCCCCAAGTTGGGGGCATTGTTTTCCCACTCAACACGGCAAAGTGTCTCTGTCACGACCAACGCGTGAAGTTCCCATCCCCTTCCCATTGGCCGGACTCCCTTCTCTCTGAAAGCATCATGTGCGTTTTGACTTGACTCACTCTCCCACTCACCCCTCTCTTCTCTGACTCCCGTACCACACGGAAACACACATTTTCGTTTCTCTGTTTGCTTGTTGCTTTTCTTTCTTCGCTGCTCTCCGATCTCCCAAGTTCTCCCATTTGAGTTATCTCACCCTTTTTCTCTGTCTGAAATGGCTCCTCTTTCCCTTTTCTATGTCCTTGTTCCGTTTCTTCTCTTTCTCACTCCCGCCCTCTCGACTAACTCTGAAGGTACTCTCGATCCATTTGCTTCTTTCTTTTTGTCTCTTTAGGGTTTTGAATTCATGCGTTTGCTCCATACGGTGCCTGTTTGGTTGCTGAGAAACCGAAGGGAAAAGAATCGAAAAAAGACAAGAAAAAAACCGTTTGGAATATTGAATTTCCTGTCATGAATAAGAAAAGGAAATTAGTTGTTCAATTATGAACGCTTGGTCTCCCTTTTCTTACGGATTTTATAACACAGAAAAGGCTTTCCCGAGCATCAAATTTCAATTTATTTTCTTTTACTTGGGTATGAGCATAGGGTTGCGTTTCATAGTATGAATTTTTTTCTTCTCTTTGGTTTTGGTACCAGGAAATGCGTTGCATGCTTTGAGAAGCAGGCTTTCTGATCCAACAAATGTGTTGCAGAGCTGGGACCCCACCCTGGTCAATCCCTGCACCTGGTTCCATGTCACCTGTGATTCCAACAGCCACGTGATTCGCTTGTAAGATTCCTTCTGTTATGTTGATACCGAGTTGTACAAGACTGTTACATGTTTTGGGTTTTTTTCCCATTCTTATGAATTCTTGGTTTCATGTTTGTGGTTGATTCCTGCAATTAATTTTTTCTTTACTCTAAATTTCAGGGATTTGGGCAATTCTAACATCTCTGGGACTTTAGGTTCAGAGCTTGGCGAGCTCAAGCATCTACAGTACTTGTATGCATTGATCTTCTCTTTTAGCATTTCCAAAAGCTGTTTTGAACTTTCATTTGTGTTTGTGTCTGTTCACCGAGGTAAACTAAGAAAAACAAAAGAACTTATATTTTAACTCTTCTATATTCTATCGTGTTGCATAAGTTAGCTCAATTTACATGGTTAGATTGTTGGAAAATTAAACGCAGTCCTAGTTTAGCGAAGAAATCTTAATATCAAGTTTCCCCTAGCTGAATATAATTATTAAATGAAATAATTGACTAATTGGGTGTAAAATCTTTAACCGGCTGCAGGGAGCTTTATAGGAATGAGATAGGAGGTAAAATCCCAAAAGCATTGGGTAAGTTGAAAAATCTTGTCAGCATGGATTTGTATGAAAACAGATTTGAAGGAGAAATCCCAAAATCTTTATCCAAGTTGAAGTCACTCAGATTTCTGTAAGTACCAGTATATTTCCATTGACTAGCTGGAAGATTTTGAACTTCACAATTTATTTTTTTGCATGATTATATCATTTGATATGGTTTGAATTAATGATACAGACGGTTAAGCAACAACAAGCTGACAGGGTCAATTCCAAGGGAGCTCACCAACCTCTCTAACCTCAAAGTTTTGTAAGTTTGATTCTGGAAAAAGAAAAAAAGAAAAGAGTCTATTGATTTCCTAATTTCTGTTACTGATTGTATTATACCTTCTGTTTTGAATTATTGATGCTCAGCGATGTTTCGAACAACAATCTATGTGGAACAATTCCTGTAGATGGCCCTTTTGCCACATTCCCAATGGAAAGGTACCTGCCATCACACCATTCCTTGACCATATCAGATATATATACCAGGCTATTTACTTTTAATAGAGTACTTGAAGATCATAGTGATCTCCTAATTGCTTCTCTTCCCCCATCCCAAAGGCATGGAACAAATCATTTCCTAAAGGATAGCATGAAATGTCTCAAATAACGGAGTTTCCAGATGAGTTACATGTTAGGTTTGGTCATCTAGAGAACGTTAAGGTCCCATGTAAGGACATTAAAATGTGTATTCCCGGCACTCACACATACATATATGCCAGTGAGTAACCAAGACATGATTGTGTTTGAAATGATGTTCACTGCAAAAGGCAAGATGCTACCAACTTAAACCAGAGGGTAGCATGTGCCTCGTTTGAGTCTTGTAGTATACATTACTAAGAGCTGCAGAGTTTTGGAAACCATTTCTGATGTCTACTTTCCTTAGCACCAAATTTGGCCACCCATCACACACTCTGCAAAAGATAATCAGAATTTATGGGCAAAGCATGCCATAGTCTAGAATCTCTAGAAGCAGTTGGATACATGGTTTGACTGTGTTTTGCCTCCTGGTTTTGTTTCAGTTTCGAGAACAACAGACTCAATGGCCCGGAGCTGAAAGGACTGGTGCCCTATGACTTTGGATGCTGAAGCTATACTCTTCGATCTTCTTAAAATACTGTAATTCTAAAACTTAATTGTACGATAAAGTAGCAGGATAGAATGCCCGGTCACTATGTCATGTATTTGACGACGGCACTATCTCTGTGGCGTGGGAAGAAGAGTAATGAAAAAAAAGCAAATGGGATGATTGTGCACTTGAAATCCTCGTTTATATATTTGACGGGAGCATAGGCCCTTTGGTTTGTTAATATTTACATGGTACTGAAAGATCAACGGTCTTCGACAACATAACGAACATACCCCATATGAATGAACATCTATCGTTTAAAACTAAGCCACATTTAAGGTTCCCAATCCCTCTGCATTGCATCAAGAACACCATCAATAAGTAAAGATAAAAGAGAAATGTTTTAGCCATATAGAAATAAATGTATAAATTGACTTGACTTGATATGGTACGTTAGATTGTGAAATTATTTTTTTTATAAAGTAGATTTAATGTATCGTATAAAATTATGTCAATTTGTAATTTTTTTTTTTATAGAATTTCTTTATAGTTATAATACTTCTAAAATAAAATGTTACACCCTCCAAGCGTTAATTATAGAGATCTTACACGGAGAAAATGTCAGCATTGCCTGGTTTGGTTTGTTATATGGGATGAATTTCATATAATCATTATAAATTTTTTAAATTTTTATATTAAATATAATAAATAATTTAAAATTTTAAAATAAAAATTATATTCAAATAATATTTTTTTTAATTTTTATCTCATCTCATTTATATAACCAAACGAGTAATGTCTTCAGTCATTAGTTTGATAAGATTATCTTAATACGTATGCTAATTAGGCATGCGGCTTCATCATGTATTTTGCTGTTCGTTTTCAAGCCACAAGAAGGATCTACTACTGAGTCATAGGAAAGTGAGTGGCCATCGTCATGTATTTTGCTGTTCTTTCAAATACATTCATATTTTTTTAAAAAAAGTGATGTTTACAGTTATAGGTAAACCTCGCGTTTTTAAAAAAATAATAAATATAAAATCTATATAAAAAAAAATAATATTACAGTTTTTGCAGGAGCTCTAATATGTATTTTTATATATTTTTTTTTTTTAAATTATTTTTTATATAAATTTTTTTAACACTTTTAAATATTTTTAAAAAATAAAATAAATTTAAAACATCATTAAAAATATTTATTTAATTAGAAAGTAAAAAAAATTATTAAAAAATATTTCTTTAATCACGAAGTTTATTTCGTAATTAAGGAAATTTTTTTTAATAATATTATGAATTTTTTTTTCAAAATATTTAAAATTATTAAAAAATCTATATAAAAAAAGAATTAAAATAAAACACATGTTAAAACCCAACTGAAGCTCCAGCATTATTCATATAAAAAAGTAATCTTTTAATAATAATTTTCTTTTTTAAAAAAAAAAGTACGCGGTGCAATAAAAAAAAAATACATTCATATCTTTGGAGGCTTTCAGCAAACAGAAAAAATCTATATACGTCTATAATAAGAATAATGCTGGACTGATAGATGATTCTCACCGATATCTTTTATTATTATTATTATTATTATTTTAATTAATAGTTAAATAATTATTTTTTAATAAATGTTTTAATGAATTTGTGATTTTTATGTTTTTTTAAAATGTTTAAAAAAATTTTAAAAAAATGTTAAAAAAAAAAAAAAAAAAAAAAAAAAGCCTTTCTCGGTGTGCACTCTCTGGCGGAGCGTGTCGGTGGATGGTGTAGCAGCACTCCCAAAATAAATGAACAGAACACGTGAAGATGGCAGCAGCGTGCAAACACCAATTTGAGTTAGGTTTCTTAGGTGTTTCAACGAGTATAGATACACGTGGAGTGAAGGTGATGGTAAGTGAAAACACGTGTCAAGAATGCGATGGTGACTCCGAAGATTTGGGAAATTTATGTTCGGTTTAATTGTAAACGAAGGCAAGGGACCTTCTTAAAGAGGATTGCGGCACGTATCATCTGTGAGACTCAATACGTGTACGTGTTTACTCGTACTCGCTGCCTTGCCAAAATAAGTATACTCGCTGCTGTTTCCATGCGTTTTAAAATAAATTTTGAAATGAAAGGTTTTATGTACCTAACTATTATTTTACTTTCATCTTATTATATAATATATAATATATTTATTACCATTAAATAATCTTTTAATAAAAAAATTTTTATCATATAAATGTGAGTAATATGTAATATCTTATTTGAGAGGAGAAATCCCCAAGAACTAGTTCCAAGATAAGATTTGGGCTCAGGCTCACATATAATATCTGGGGTGGGTTACGGCTGCCCGAAAGCTCAAAAGAAAGGACATAAGGCAAAGTGTCTGGACAAGAGGACGACCCTGACACAGTAGGGCAGCCTGACACCATAGCTAGCCAACCGTTCAAAATTTTGAATACCGTACTAGATGATGTACTGGTCATGGCACTGGAACGAAATATTTCGGTTCCAGTATCGATACCATTTCGTATTTCATTTCAAGATAGTCAATATATAAATAAATTATATATAAATATATATAAAAAATTATATTTCAAAATAATATTTGATATATGAATAAATTATATATAAATTATAAATAACAAAGTCTAAATTGTTTGTCAAAAAATAAGCTTGTAATTTGAAAAAATGAAAAAAAAAATTAAAGGCCGAAATATCAGCTGGTACAAGTAGAAATATAGGCCGATACTGCCGATATTTGAGCCAATACGAAATATATATAATACATGTACCGGATCAGTGGCCGGTACGACATATACTGACTGGTACGGTACGGTATTTAAAACAGTGCAACCGTTAGAGACATTACTATCTTTGACATAGATATCTAGACGGCACAGGAGGACAAACGAGCCCGTCCAGGACCACGCCACATTTAATGGAGTAGGAGCGGGTATGTCATGCCAAGGGCCACGCCGCATTCAATGCATCTTGGGAGTTGGCACGCTGCGGCATGCCTCCTGGGTGACAAGGTGCACACTTGCCACCATTGCCTCGGGGCTCACCCCGACCAGATATAAATATCCTTCTCTACTGGAAAAGGATTACCGACTTACATTCTTGAATACTTCTACATTCATTGTCTCTACCTCTCATTTTCTCTCTCCATCTCCTATTTTGAAGTAACTTGAACCTCGGAGATACCACGACCCCTAAGCTCCCCCGTCTTTCACCTTTTAGGAAAGAGACCGAGCCTCAATAATGTGGAGTTGTCTAGGCTGCGAAACACGACATCAACATTTTATATAATAGGATGAAAGTGAGATGACATTATGGTGTGTAACATTATTCAAATTTTATAAATTTATTTTAAAAAATAAGATATAATTTTTTTATATAAATTTTAGATTTTTTTTATTTTTATTTTTTAAGAGAGTGGGAAGCTGCATTGAAGATTGTAACTACGATTTTATTTTATTTTTATAGGCGAGTACCAAGTTCAATTGATACTCGAGTAAAAACTACCAAATTTCCCACCAACCGGTGAATATACGCGTGTATGTATAATCGTCGGTAATCCCCGGCCAGTCAGCACAATGCCTACAAGCCCAAGTTGTAAGTTGTTTTCCGCCTAAAAACTCAAGCTCTCGCTCGAAACCCCCATTCAACGATACACACCCCAAAATGAGCGCCGCTCTCCGGAAAAATGCTGGCATTCACCGCCTGTTCCAGAGCCATCCGATAACCCACCTTAACGGCCCAACCCGAGCTCCCGTTTTGAGGACCCAAACGACGCGGTCTAGAGCTTATTTCCGGTTCCCCATTTTCCTCAGGCGAACTCGAGAAAACGAGCTCTCCCCATCTTTCTTCTCTTCGCCTTTCTCTTCTTCTTCGTCGGTATCGAAAGTTGGTTTTGTGGGGTGGTACTTGGGGATGGTGAAGTCCCGGCCGGTCTTAACGAAGAGCGTCACCTCCGCGCTTATTTACACAGCCGCTGACCTGTCTTCTCAGGTAGTTTATGGAAAATCTCGGGTACTTCTTTTGTCTGGCTTGTTTCTGAAACCTTCGTTCTGTGTGGTTTCCGTTTAGATGTCGTGAACAGGGAAGGAAAACGAAATAAAATACTTTTGAGTTTGGTTTGTTTGTGCGACTGGAAAATGTTCTTTTTCAAAAAAATCGAAAACTAAGGAAATTGACGCGGAAAACACGTTTCTTATAGTGCTTGATAATACCAAAAAGATGTCAAAATGCCTTTTCCCCGTGTTGTATCGAATGTGTCAAGGATTATTCACCGAAAAGGTCAATGCTTGGAAATTGAAGATCAAGCTCGACCTCAGGTAGATGACTTGCGATTCTGCGAAAAAGGTCTCTTAAAATCATCAACTTTTCTTATTTTGTTATTAGAACAAATACTGGTTTTGGCGTTTGATATTGCAGGTTGAAATGATAAGATATACTGTCTGGACCGATTCTTTTTTGGGTGAATGAGTTGAGCATACAAGATATGGCGATGCACTCAATTTATTTTTCCATTCTTTTTGGGTGAATCTTTTTCTGCGTTTAAGTTGAATAGTTCTATGCTTGATAAAGTATAACCTTCTTTTAATCCGAGTTTGTGAGTACCTATAGTTTACTCTGCTATGCTTATATGGAGTTCTCCCATCAACTTTTTCTTCAGATACTTTCACTGCCATCTACAGAAACTTTTGATTTTGTGAGGATATTGCGCATGGCTGGATATGGCATGCTAATATTAGGACCATCGCTGCATTTTTGGTTCAACTTCATGTCAAAGCTCTTTCCAAAGCGGGATCTATTCTCTACATTGAAGAAAATGGTCATGGGGCAGGCACTATATGGACCTACAATGACTGCTGTTTTCTTCTCTGTGAATGCATGTTTACAAGGTTTGCATGACTCTGTACAACACTGTTTTTATGATGAGTATTGCTTTTCATATATGTATATGCACTATTCTCTTGATTTCTATGGCAGTTAGCTCAACGTTGATATACTTCATTTTCCGGACTTTTAACTATCTGATTAGCTGGAACAAATAATTGTTGGGCGTGTAGTATACTTGATAATGGAACTAATACAAATTACGACAATTTTCTGAAACTATAATATTGGTGCAGGCAACTAGACTGGCCAAGGAATTGAATAGAAATTATTTTCATTTAAGCGATGATATGAAAAAGTGATCGGGCATGGCATAATTATTACAGTCTATATAGTTTCTTCGAGATCATGAAAGGTACTAACGAATTAGTGACATTCTTTTAAAGGAATTCTAAATATTTGAACTTTTTAATTTTGGGTTATTTGACTAATCTATCCCCAATCAAATCATGGTTAACCTAATTTTGATGTAGTTTTTATATAAGCAATACGTGATTAGGGGAAGTTGCGTTTGTGAAAAAACTACTACCTTAGATGTCAGGAGATTTTGGGAGTTGAATGTCTCCTGTTTCTCATGAGACTTGTGCTTATAAATTTGTATCATTTGAGGCAATTGTTGGCTACTGATAGAGAGAGAGAGCTAACATTTTTCTTTTTTATTAAGAGAGCTAACGTTTTTTGTACTAACAGATATATTGTGCTCACATAATTTGTTTTTTGCTAGCAATATTGTGCTCACATAATCATGTCTCAACTAAATACTTCATTGTAATTTAAGATTGTCTAAAGCAGTCTCCATGATGTCCAAACAGGTGAAAACATTGCAGAGATTGTTGCGCGATTAAAACGAGACTTGCTCCCTACAATGATCAACGGTGTCATGTATTGGCCTGTCTGTGATTTTGTCACATTCAGATTCGCACCTGTCCATTTACAAGTACGCCCTCCCTCTTCTTTTTCATTTTCCTTCCCCTTTCAGTGTGCAGGCCTGAATGTCTACAGAAAATTGGGGGATGTCAGAGCACACATTACATACTGTGAAAACCTGGTTATTGACTTGTGTGGTCCTTGGTGTTTTAATTTTGACAGCCATTGGTGACCAATTCGTTTTCATATTTGTGGACCGTTTATATGACATACAAGGCAAGCCTAGATAAAGTGAGCACTAACTCCTAGCAGATTGACTCGATAGTGTCAATTCTGTTTTGGCCATCAGAAGAAGATACACAGATATTTATTTTGACCGCACAGCCTCTGGGTGGAAGATGCCTGTGGAATCATACAAACCAAACTATCTAAGGCGCCTTTGCAGAAATTCAAATGTTATATACACAGCGGAAGCATGGTTGAAGCAGAACATGAGAGCCAACTCCGCTTATAATATACGAGGGCAACCAGCTTTTTTCACACTTTTTGTGGGAATTATTGAACTTTTTCTAGTCGAATCACGTAATTTTTATTCTTTGATTGCCTACTAAGGCTTATTTAAAGCAGTGTATTGATGTTGTTAGACAAATTATATTTGCAGAGAATATGTCTCTTAGTTCCGAGTCTTCTGCCCTTACAACTGAAATTACCGTCTTTATTTTGCTTCGGATAACTATTGCTTTGGAGATTTGCTACCAATGCTACAGTTCAGACAGAATATTTTTCATATTACACCTAAGTCTTGCCTATAGAGTTATACGTTCTTGTTCTTTATCTTAGGAATCCTATATGCCTACACGTGTGACTTTGAGATGGATCTTTAAGACCATTAAATAGTCGCATTATGCCTACAGGTGTGACTTTGGCTGTCTCTCTTTCTTGGGGACAATCTGATATATTAATCCTGCCTCAAAAAGTGTATTCCTGTAATGATGAAGGACATAGAGAAATCGTATGTGCGAATTATGCTTGCCTCTTGGACAAGTGACAACACCCAAGGAACCCCTTAATAAAATCAATCGACCATCTCTCTAGTATTAATGGTGTTGTATATGTACAGGTGATGAAAGTTAGGACGCATGCGGAAGCGGAAACAGTTTTTAAGAGCCTCTGGATGCTGCATCAAGCTTATGTAAATTGAAAAATAATGTACCCATACATGATCAAATAGCTACGGAATTAATATAAGCAGGACTGCCTCACCATAATCAATATATTTTTTTTTTAATAACATGATTGTAAGTATTGTTTAGCCTACGTTTAAAGTCCACTCTGTGCACAAAAGCCACCTTGCCCTTTTGTCTCCCGGATAGACTGCAGGGAGAAACAGGATTTGAAGTCATTTATCATAACCTGAGATCTTCATATGAGAAATGTTCATAACAATTTGTTTGCATCGGAAGAGATGCTTCCAATACTGCTGCTGTGCTGGAAATTATTATATAGGACCCTTCTGTCTAGATGCTTCAGTCAGAATGCAATTTAAAACAATTAAGCAAAGAGCCAGATTGGTGGTTTGGGGGACATGGCATAAACAGTGCCAGGATATAATTCAGATCCAAATCGCAATCATGTTACAACTCGTAAGTATTTTTTCAAGTATGAGATTCCTTGTGTCTCCTCGCTCCCATGATTTATATAGAGCAGATGTTAAGAGATGGAAGGCAAATTGCTAGCAATCAACTGAAGGGCCATTCTCCTTGCTGAGACTTGAGAAAGAACAAAATGGCTTCCTCTCCTTTGAACCTAAAAACTTACCATGCTCGTTCGAACAGCTTGCCGTCAAGGCCACACCCTGCCATTACTCAACTCGATGAGCATTTGTGTAGATTGAGGGCTTCTGAATCTGGCTCTTCTTCTTCATCAATATGCCACAAGCTAAGTGGTTTGCAGGATGTACATGATTCCGTTGATAAGTTACTTCAATTGCCACTCACCCAGCGAGCATTCGTCCAAGAGCACCATCAGAAATGGGCCGAGGAGTTATCCGATGGATCTCTCATTCTCTTGGACTTGTGTGGCATTGCCAAAGATGCCTTGTCACAAACCAAAGAATGTACGCATGATCTTCAATCAATTATGCGCAGAAAGCGGGGAGACGAGATGGCTCTTAAAAATGAGGTCCGGAAATACTTGAGCTCTAGGAAGGTAATCAGAAAGGTAATCCAGAAGGCCTTGAAGGGCATGGAAAGTATGTGCGCTGACAAAAAGCATGAGAGTCTGGCCTTGGTTAGCATATTGAGAGAGGTAGAAGCAGCCACTCTTGCTGTTTTTGAATCCATACTGTCCTATCTAGCTGGGGCAAAGTCGCAATCAAAGTCTAGCAGTTGGTCTGTGGTTTCCAAGTTGGTGCACCCAAAGAGAGTAGCATCTGCGGTTGAAGTAAGAGAGACAAATGAGCTTGAGATGCTTGAAACCGCCTTGCACTCCCTGAACAAACAAAAGACAAGCAAATCTGAATACAGCACGCATTTTGAGAATGTGCAAAACTTTGTAGGGAGGTTAGAGTCAAGTATTGAAGATCTTGAAGAAAGACTTGAGTGCCTGTTTAGGCTCCTAATCAAAACCCGAGTTTCCCTTCCCAACATCTTCAATCACTAGCAATGAGATCATGATGATGGGCATCCAATATTGTCTGTTTATTCTGTTCTCTCTTTAATTCATGAGAACGACCTAGAGACTAGCAATATATACTTGTATATGAGTGAGATATACATATATCCAAATATCAAATATATCGAATGTTTCCACAAAATGTTTTCTTGAAAGTTTATTTCTTAGTCTTGAATGATCTATTATCAATCTTACTTGGAAATGAATTTATTTCTAGGATTAATTTTCCAACTTTTTATTCCTTACTGCCTGGGAAGCAAGTACGAAAAGCATCAGTTAGAGGGAAACCGGAAACCCCTATAAATAAAAAGGATATTTCTTTTTGATGTAATTTAAATTGATATATAAGCTGTCAAGGTTCCATTTGTCTAAGAGACAACGATCAAACACTGATAAAATATAGATCATATTACACGGCCGACTCGAATCTCACATGTCATGAACATTGAAAAGTGCATTGGCTGTTTTCCTTCCCGGGGGACATTTTACAGATTTATCACATGGGCTCATCAACCTAAATTTTTTGCATTTTCCAAAACTATGAAAGGGCAAAAGAGAGATTTATCTAACCCGCATGTGGTGAATGTGCACACGAATGTGTAAGCAGGAAGTATCATTACCTACACAAACATTAAGCTGTCATGTGAATGCGCAGATACTCATGAGATGGTAGCCAAATTATTGGCCAGACAACGAGATTTCCTGTTTAGAATTCGTACAAAATGTTGTGTGACATGATCCATTACATCTGTGTAGTTGCATTGAATGATGCTGCATAGTCTCGGAGAGAGGCAGGCACATGCATTATGCATAAACTCTAAATTAGTATTTGTTTAGTTTTCTTTTTGTTTCTAAATAAAATAGATAAATCTGAAATCTTAACAGTGTCCATGGAAAAGTTCATGCTATGGTTGGTAAGCTTCCGCTTTTAACATTTTCATTAAATATATTAGGTAAGTGGCCAACCTTCCTGCAGGAACTGTTAATGGGAATTTATGTTATTCTGCATTTCCAAATAGGTAAATACAGACTGTAGACATGCAAATAAAGAGCCGATTCACGATCAAGTACAGCAGAAATGCTAACAGGCAATGGAAATGACAATGATCATTCCGAACAAAATAATGCTTTATTAAATTCCTAACTTGGATACATCGAAGAAGAGGAACCAAAAAAGCTATCAATTGGAAAAAGTGGGGTTTACACTCATCAAACGCTGAGGCCCTTAAATGTATCTAAAAGTCTACATGTTACTGTATAAACAACTCCCTCTTCCCAACCATCCTCAATGCCTATATCTAAATGTCACCTAATCAACTTGATCCAAAACTTTCCATAAAATCCACTTATTTCCTTTGGCAGTGCAGTATAATTCCGTAACAGGTGAGACCAAAATCATATCAGACAATAATCAATTCAAAATACTGAATTTTTAAAAGAAGTGTGGACATGATCTCATGTCTATTATCTCACCCACAGCTGAATTTCTAATCCATGTGCCAATAAGGCTTTCTTCATTCTTCAGAAGCACGCAAGCAAATCTTCTCAAGCTGTATTGCCCAATCTTCTCCAAGTATTTGGGGATTCAATTCCATAGAAACCTGAAAATCAGACATGGAAATGCAACAAGTTCTTGCAGCTCTTCGCACGAGTCTACCAGGTATCATCCCACTATAACCAGGTAGGAATTGGTTGTTTAGTTGTCTAGAGCTATCACTTCCACACCTTGACCCAGCTAAACTCATGCATGGCTCAAGCAATCTCTTTATATATGCATCCAATGCATTATTCAATAGGTTAACACAATCCACTGAGACACTCATTCCCTCCATGTCCAACTTCCGTTGCAAACGGCTTCTTAATGATCTCGTATTGGGTAGCTCACTACTGTTCTGACAGGTCTCCGGGTGATAATCATTGGATACAGATATATTAGACAGAGATTTACGAGCTCCAGCAAAATTCAATGATATACCAAATGGAGCTGTTACAGGGCTTCTACTCTGAACACCTGGGCTTCCTGCCACTTGTTCAACCTCCTCCCCATCTTCAACAGATGCAACTTCAACTGGAGGTCTGCTATCGAGAGAAACCAATTCTGTTGCACTTTGCTGCTCTTGTGCCTTACAAACCAATTCATCAAGTGCAACACTTTGGGGTTTCACATGTGGGCCAAGAGGACTTGGGCGATCCCGAAACTTGCGATCCCTATTAATTGGAGACCTACCCTTGCGAGGAGAAGGGGGAAAGGCATCCCCATAGATTGATTGAAGACAATTTCTCTGATATCCATTTGGGATTTTAACACTAAGGTTACTTCCTATTTTCCTAATACCTTTTGAAGGTGGAACTTCAGCTACGCAAGCATTCTTGATAATGGCTTTTATAAGACTGTTGTGAAGAGGGACATTTTCCCTCCCAATAGTCCGAAAGCAGAACTTATCAAACTGACTTTTGCTAATCTTGGAAGTGAATAATCTTCTAAGCTGATCAAAGTATTTCTCAGCCCTTTCACGCCCAATCTTTCTAAAAATCAGAGCTTTAAGCTCTAAAGTATCAATTCGAGAATTGTCCTGATCGGGCAACATCCTTCACATCCAAATTCCTCAGTTCCAAAACACAAATCTTCAGACGAAAAACCACATTATCTTTAATTCAAACCCACAACCCTAATTCCCCAACCATGTTTCCATCTGCATATTGAACAATACCGCGTCAGTAAACGATTGCAACGCATAATTATTAAAAAAATTATGAAGAACGAAGGAAAAAAAGTAGAGGCCAATTCGCAACATTTTGTGGGTTGAAACAAGCTTAAAATCCACAAACTAAACTTTGATTGAAAAAATTACCCCACAACCTAATTATTACGTAATTAAGTGTCAGAGAAACAAAGAAACCTAGGCGGGAATCGAACAAATTGTTATATATATAGCGGTTCTTTTCATAAGTAAAAGAAACACATTGGAGATTACGATGAGAATTGAAAACCCAAAAAGCGAATTGAGAAATGAAATAAGATAGAGTGAGATACTTCGATCAAAAACTATGAAAAGGAAAGAAGAGTGAGATACGCACCTGAATTGGGTCGAGGTCGCAGTTGGATTGGCTATGGTCCCATCGAATTTGTTTTTTATTTTCTCCAATGGGCATTAGTTTTCTTTTGGGCGATCGATTTTTTGTCTGATATTTACGATGCTTGTAATGTAAGCAGCGGAAGAACGAACAGAACTAAGATGTAAGGGGCTTATTTGCCATTTCGAGATTCCACATACTCTTCAAGTCAACACACGTGTGCTTTCTTGAACTATTTTTTTTTTTTCATTTAGAAATGCAGCTTGCAACCGAGCTGCAGCACCCCCGCGTCATCGCAGTCCAACGTAGCAAAACAACGACGTCGTTTGCACTCTATCTTCATTCTCATTTCGTCTTCATCCCCACGAATGCTATTCTTCACTCTGTCTTCATTTCTTCGTCTTCTACATCCACCGTCTATAAAAAAAACCCAATAACACACCAATTCAACGTCTCAATAAACCCAAAACTTGCAATCAAATCATCTCCATAAGAAATTACATTGAATTACAAGAGCAGCAGCAGACGGAGAAAATGAAAACTATCCACAATTGTGATAGAGATTGGCGAATCTACCGGATCGCAGCACCTCATGAAGCATTCATACAAATCTTTGGCCCCATTAACCCAAAATCAAAATCTTGGAGCAAGACGCAAATCTAAATCAAAACCTTAACAGTACCTCACAAAAAAAATTAAAAATTTAGTAAAATAAATGATTATTAGCCACAGCAAGCACACGTACACAATTCTCTCCCCCACATACATCTACACGCAACCATTCCAAGATTTGACAATGATTAAAGAAACACTAAAAATCACAAGCAAAAATAATAAAGAAACACCAACACCAATCTCGTCCCCATCCTCGAAGACCCCAAATCTAGAAGTGTTTGTATTCACAATAACAACGAACACAGAAACAAACCCATTTCTTGTTCATCCTCATAACTCATAAGATTAATTTTTCAACCGGTGGCAGTAATTTTTCAACTGGTGGCAGTAAATAGGGTCAACTAGCTGGAGATCGATGGGGAAAGGGGGAACGAAGGGACAATGACAAAAATGAAACGAAACGGCATCGTGAAACGAAGGGGAATGGACAATAAATGAAATGGCGTCGTTTTTATTTGCCACGTGGAAGCCGATGCCGCGGCGGGGACGCAGGGGCAGTTGCAAGCAGCATTTCTGTTTTTAAGTAGAATGCAGAAGTGTAAGGCTTATGTTTAGAATTTTTTTTTAAAAAAAAAAAGAGTGGAATCTGCTATTAAAAATTTAATTTTTTTCATTTGAATCTTATATTTATTTCACTTTTTTTAAAAGGAGTGTGCGATACTTTGTGCACTCTATAACTGTAAATATCATTTCTCATATTTACATGAATAAATATAAGTGCATAAGCATTATGCACTAATTTTAAAAAAACTGAATAAATATAAGATTCACATGAAAAAAATTAAATTTTTAATGACAAACTCCACTGTTTTTCAAAAATATTGTGCGGCACTTGCACAACTCGTGATTGCATCTAACATTACTCTACTTGGGAATAAAGCTGTGAAAGGTTTTGAGAGTTTCTCATCTTACCTCATTTACCAAATGTACCCTTAGAGAGTTAGGATTTAAAAGAGATCCATCTCATTAAAATAATTTCTTAAATAGCATTATATATTTGATAAATATCTTAAGAGTCATTTTATCTATTTTGCTCTAGACTTTAGAACTTGGAAAATAACTCTAAAAAATCAAATTCAAGATGATAACTATCTAATTTTTTTTTTAAACAAGTAAAAGAGAAACAAATGATAAAAATTATATATATGTAAATGAAAATATAAAATTTAACATAAAATAGTGTTGAAAATATTGGAATAGGGTTGCTAAGGGGGCAAGCCAAGCTGAAGTTGACTCTGGGAGCTTGATTTGATCAACTTTATTCCAAGTCCAAGTTCAAGCAAAACTAGAAGTGAGCTTGTTGGGAATGATTTCTGTTAAAACAGTCAACGAAAAATTATAATCAAACCATTCAGATGGCAACAAAGCTTATATAATAGGTAATGATAGTTATTTTACAAACTTTTATATGATGATGTTTTTAATTGAGTGTATTTATGTAAAACGACGTTATTTTTATAAGTTATTTTATAAAGGTACTCATAATTTAGAACATTATTGTATAAAAGATTATGAAAAGGGTTGTATGTGTATCATTTTTTGAATATAATATTGTTTGTTTTAAGAGTTTTTGATCGAGTGTAGATTTTAAAAATTACAAAGGCAAACGTTCAGTGTCAAAAGCTTGGTTTTGATAGAAGGAGAAACCAAAAATGATTGGGGAAAAAGAACCAAGAAACTCCACTCGTAATTTGTCTTAAGATACATCATTTGATCATCAATTACGATTATTAGTCATCTGTTCCACATTGCCAACAAAGTCATTCTGAATCAATACTTCCTAAAATTGCCTTTAGAACGACCCATCCTGCTCAATGGAGGGGACACTTATAATTTTCTAATTCATTCCGATTCTTCTAAAAAGTACATAACTACTTGTGCTGCTGTTTGAACACTTTCAAAAAACTTCAAGTACATTTTGCGTACTGCTACAATTGTTGAATGCGAGGAACAATAGCAATAATACATGCTTCTGTAATATGCAAGTTACCTATCTCTTCAGCACAAAGTAACACCAGGGACCTCTCCTTCTAATCCGATTTTAAGTCTTCTCCCAGCAAGATTTCAGAGGATTCTTCTTTTTTCTTAGTAGATGACAAGTTCGAAAGAAGACCAATCGAAGCCTCATCCTGTACTTGTTCATGCAGTTGGGACACACCAGAATGGTTCTCGACAGAGTTATCGGGAGGCAATGGAGGTTGTTCTGCATCAAATCGAGTCCACTTCCTATCCTTTGCATGTACTAAAGCAGGATACAGTAAAAACCCTGTGATCATCACCACACCACTGACCAAGAATGTTTTCGCAGAAGCCAAGCACATAACAAGAACAAGCATTAATGCTGGAGGCAAGCAAAGCATTGTCACCCCGAATGTTTGCAAAGGAACTTTATAAGGTCTGTGAAGATCTGGCTTCTTAATTCTCAATTTTATAAAAGCAGCAAACTCAAGAAGCATTCCTATAGCATACAAGAAATTAAGAAATTCCAAGATTTCCTGAAAACTCATCCACGACAGGAAGATAACTCCAGTAGCAGAGCACAAAATGCTAATTGTGGGTGTCCCATACTTCGACCTACAAGGAATTTTAAAGCCACTTGTTAGATAATAGCTAATTACAGTGTTTGCGACATCCAAACATCAGGGAAATTTATGGAACAGTCAACTACTTTTGGACGTTGGAAGCAAAAAACTCCCAACTGAAGATCATGTGAAGGATACTACTATAACTACTATAAATACTTTGGTAGCTTCTCATCAATTTAATGCCAGGGTTTAGATTATGCTAAAAGGAGGCATGCATCATATGATTATCAGTACATCTAGCGAAGAATAAGGTCCATTATATATACTGAAATAGAATGAATCTCTTGGAAAGACCGGGAGATAAGCACCATAGTTTTAGTTTATTCCCTAGAAGCTAATTAAATCAGTAATGGGAGGTCATTTCCTTGAAGTTACTTTAAAATGTTAAACTTAAGTAAAAAGAATGAAGCTGTATCAAAGAAAGCAACGGGTAAGGAACGTACAGGCAGAAGGACTAACCTTGAAGCAAATATAGCTGGAAGCATGCCCATCTCGCTCATCCCAAGGAGTTGAAAGGCATCGCCACTCATTTCTGCTTCAAACAACCCCATGTTGGACATTGCAGCAGCTGCTTGGATCCACCACTTGAGCCAATAGCCACCTATCAACATCCCCACTTCCGCAAAATAACCATCACTCCACTCACTAGGTGCAGACTTTGTGGCACCTGTTCCTGCAAGTAGTGGAATCAAATATGATAAAACCACCAAAACCACAGCCCCAAAAAGTGCCTTTGGAAATGTCTTGCTCGGATTTTCAACCTCACCAGCAAGAGTACTTGCCTTATCCCAATAATTCAAATTCCAAAACATACTATTGAAATATCCCCTCCAATCCACCTTCTTAAAATCCACAACAAGCCACTGCTTAGGCCTTATTCGGGGAATTGAAAGGATAACCATCACTAGAAATGGGAAAAGTGAGAAAGCTGCAAGGGTAACTGCTGAAAACCCAACAATGTGCAGGCCTCGATAATTCAAATAAGTCAATGAAACGGTAATTCCTAATAGAGCTGGAATTCGTGCAACCAACCGGCTGAAGATTGGAAAAGAATGCTTCAAGTAATCGAGGAACAAAACCGGGTAAAGGGCATTGTCCATAACGCCACTGAACCATTTCCAGAATCCTTCCTGGAATCCCCAGAAAGGCCCAAAAGCTGAAGATATCCAAATAACGTAGCCACCATTTTCAGGGAAGCTCGTGGCAAGCTCAGCCGTCACTAAAGCTTCAGGAATGCTCCAGACCAAAGGGAATATCAAGAAACCAAGCAAAGAAAGAAGAGGGCCTCCTCCAGCCCTGACTGAATCCTCTACTCCAAAAGGACCCCCGGAAACCTCATAGAAGATTAGAGCTATAAGAGGCAGCACCGTTAGTTTTGGATTTGGTTTCACTGCAGTGTTCATGGCATCACTTACCATTCCCTCTTCACCCATCCACAGACGGGGAAGAGAGCGATAGAGAGAAAAATCCAAACTTTGAACCACCAAAGTTTATTCAGTCAATCGAGTTATGCTTAAATATCGGATCTTGCTGGGGAGATGAAGCTAATCCCTTTATCCCCATAATTCTAAACTGATCAAATATGAAGCAGGAGATTGGATTTAGTATTCAGAAACTACCTGTCTTGAAGGATTACACAAGAATATGGCATAGCTTCGACTTCATAGAGAGAGGTTTCTTATCTTCAACTCAAGGACTCGCGTTGTTGCTCTCTCTCTCATCCTCCTCCTCGGAATCGATAGCGTTCCTAAACTTCGAAGGTTGGTTGCCCTGCTCCAATAATGCGGAGAATAAGGAATACTCAGTCAAGGGAATTGATTCTGCAAGCAAATGAGAGAGATCCATTGTTATCAAATTGAGAGAAAAATCAACCTTTGACTTCTTATATGTTATTACACGCGTTATCAAATGCACGTGGGGATAGGTGGAAGGTCAGGCACATAGTCGCTAGCATTTGCCAACAATTGCGTGCAACTTCTTGATGCTATTATATTATTTTACTGATATTTTATTACATTGATTTGTTATGAGCAGTAAGTAATGATACTTTTACGATTATTGTTTTATTACAATTTACTCATGATTATTTTTTATTTTTTGATTTTGTATTAAGAACCTCACTGACATTTTTATATAATTTTATTAAAAAAAATCAACCAACCAATGTAATCTTATAAATTAATTAAAAATAAATTTAATTTTATACATATTGAGAATTCGGTATCAACAAATTTGACTCTTCAAATTTTAAAATTTTAATTTTTAAACATAAGAGATGACTAATGGCTAAGCAGATTGTGGTATAGCATAGCTTTTAATTTTAAAAAAATATTGTTTATCTTTATCAAAGATTTTATAATATTTAGTCCCGCCTATTGATTTAGATATTATATATATATATATATATTATTTAAATAAATAAATGTTTAAAATATAACTTCAACAAAATAACTTCATTTATCTAGTGCTAAATTCGGATAAAAGCAATCTTAATTCTACAAAAGTATGGTGAGTAAATATGAGTGATAGTATATTCTTATGAGAAATTCTATTCGAAGTATGGTCTGAAAATTATACACCGCACACGTGGCGAACCCGGTCTACCAACACGTCATGAATCATCAACAACTAGGGCATTGGTTCTCTCCCGTCAATCCCCCCCACGGGGGGCCCCACCCCCCGACATCCCCTACCAAGCTCAGTGACATTTTCATGCTTTTTCTAAATAATTTTACTATATAACCTCCACCATATTTTATACTCTATATTTTTTTAATTTTTTTTTTGAGTTTATTCTTTTTAAATTATTTTAAATTTTCTATTCATTATTTATATAATAAATATTTAATAAAAGAAAAAAATAATAAAAGTTAAAAAAAAATGGAATGTGGAGTGTTTAGAAGTTGCGAAGATTTTCTTTTTCCTAAAACGCACTATAAATTTCCCAAAATAAGGAAAAAAAAACCCAATAATTTTATTATCCTTACAAAAATGAATTTTCCTCTAACAAAGGGATAAAATCGAACATTTTTGCAAGCAGGGAATAAATTTGAAATATGTAGAATTGATTTGTGATCTCACAACGACCGAAATCTAGCAAAGAATGGTGCATAACAAGAGGGGATTTGAAGACAATTGGATTGCCGTTGGTTTTTGGGTCGTCTTCATTGTCAATCAGGGAAAGAAAGGATTGGAAAGTGAGGGACTTCACGAGAGAGCTACTGATGACGATCCAGTTGGTTGAAGAGCTCCATGATTCCATTGTTCACTGGCTCAGGGCCAGAGTCCCCGAGCTTTGCCCAAATAATAGCAAGTCGGAACATAAGTCTTTAGACTTGTCGACCTTTGCGGGGTACAAGCCCAGTCTCTTGACTGACCACGATGCATTAGCTAAAGGCCAAAGCCTCGAGCTATGTTCGAACAACAACCAGTCGAAACATAAGTCCCTTGACTTGCCGACCTTTGTGCTAGGTTGCTACTCGCGATGTATTGGCTCAAGGCTAGAGTCCCCAAGCTCTGCCCAAACAACAGCCAGTCGGAACACAAATCTCTAAACTTGCCGACCTTCACGGGATACAAGTCTAGTCCCTTGGCTGGCCACAATGCATAATCACTGCCAGCATATTACCTCCATGAACAAGCCTTTGGAGTTAACAGGCCTTTGAGCTCCACAACCTCCTAGCGCGGGTTACCTTCGGGAACAAGCCGACGGGCTTGTAAACACCTAAAATGGACCCAATGGGCCGAGTCGATGGGCCCTCTAATTGCTTTACGTGGGTTACTTTACACAAATTCCAACACTAATAACAAATCGAAAACAAATGCATTAAACAAGCATACACTCAACAAATAACAACAAACATCCGAACCTCAATGCTCACACCTTATGCTTTCGAGCCAGCTTCCCGCCACATTCGAGCTCCACACTCGCACCATACGAGGTCGAGCCAACCTCCCGCCGCATTCGAGCTCTGCGCTTGCACCTTACATGGTCGAGCCAGCCTCCCGCTGCGTCTGAGCTCGCACCTTACGCGATTGAGCCAACCTCCTACCGACTCCGAGCTTCGCGCTCGCACCTTACGTGGAAGAGCCAACCTCCTGTCGCGTCTGAGCTAGCATCTTACGCGGTTGAGCCAGCTTCCCGTTGCATTCTAGCTATGCGCTCGCACCTTACGCGATCGAGCCAGCCTCTTGATGCATTCGAGCTCCTTGCTCGCACCATATGCGGTCGAGCCAGTCTTCCGCCCCATCCGAGCTTCGAGCTTGCACCATACTCAGTCGAGCCAATCTCCTACCACATCCAAGCTCCGAGCTCGCATCATACGTGGTCGAATACACCCCCGCCTAAATTTGCCCTTGGAGGCATTTATTACTTAACACAAGCGAATTATTTTATTTTCTTGTTGACAACTTTTGTGGCGTATTTTATCTTGAAGATTCTCAAGGACTTTTGTTAGAACAAGTTACCCAAAGAATTGCGAGCTTCTGTGGAGAGATAAAATACCATAGTCCATAATTGGGTTAGGCCACCAGGCCACCACTAGGGACAATAGGGGAAACAAGAAGAGACAAAGATGGACATGACGACATGCAAGTGTTAGAGCGGTTTGAGGGAAAGTAGGAATAGAATGGAAGTTGACACACGCAAAAGGGTCAGGTTCCATCACTGTAGACTGGCACACGCAACAATGAGATATATAAAAACCCTTCAACCAGATGACAAAAGGACTCTCTCAATAAAATCTTATTTTTCTTCATCAACCTCTTGAGGAAGACAACAACTCCAACAGGAAGAGCTTCTTCTTTCTTAGTACAGCTGAAAAAGAGAGGCCATGAGAGACTGTAAACGAGTATATTATAGTGGACTTTTCCTCCCCAAACACTTGTGGACGTAGGCAACATGCCGAACCACGTAAATATGTGTGTCCTTTACTTTTACTTTATCTGCACTTATTTTTTATCCACTTCCATGGACGTACGCGTTGCCATCGTACAGTCGCACTGAAACACTGCTGGGGGCTCCAAACAATACTGATCAAGGCCCAATCGACTTAGTGGTCCGGAAATGACTATTTCTCTCCCTCCGGCCTATTGTACGATTTTTCAGCATCAATAGTAGCACCCTCTGTGGGATTCGTTTCACTTTGTAAGAAAGATGTGAGAGAATGTTAATTTTTCAGTACACTGAATAAAGGACAAAGCGAAATGAATCCCACAAATGTTTCCATTGTTGATACTGAAAATATCTCACAACAGGCCGGAGAGAGAGAAATAGTCATTCCCGGTCCACTAAGTCGACTGGGCCTTGATCGGTATTCTTTGGAGCCTTTAGTAATGTTCCGGTGCGGCTGTACAGTAGCGATACTTACGTCCATGGCAGTGGATAGAAAATAAGTGCAGAAAAAGTAAGAGTAAGGGATACACATATTTACATGGTTCGGTATGTTGCCTATGTCCACAAGTGTTTGGGAAGGAAAAATTCACTATAATATACTTGTTTACAGTCTCTTATGGCCTCTCATTTCTCACTGTACAAAGAAAGTAGGAACTCTTTCTATTGGAGCCACTGTCTTCCTCGAGAGGTTGCTGAAGAAGAAGAAGAATATTTTATCGAGAGTCTTTTTGTCATATGGCTGAAAGCTTTTTATATATCTCATTGTTGCGTGTGCCAGTCTGCAGTGATGGGACCAGATCCATTTGTGTGTGTCAACTTCATTTCTCTTCCTACTTTCCCTCTTACTCTTTGACACTTGCATGCTCTCATGTCTCTCATTATATTTTTCTTGTTTCCTCTCTTGTCTCTATTGATGGCACGGTGGGCTGGGTCCAACTATGAATTATGATATTTTTTCTCTCCACAAGTATGTGTGTTTGAGTTTGTATGATTCTGACTCCCTCACAATCACAGAGAGATTAAAGGTTCTATGTAGAGTTTCCAATACAAATTTTCTTCAAATCTTTTGGAGAGAAACCTGCGTTTTGGGTGAAGAAGATTTTGGTTTAGGATGAAATTTTCGTTTCGCGTTTGAGAGTCACAGAGGTCTTAACACATAAAAATAAAATAAAACCATGTTGGCTGATCTGTATCGTGCGTTGTGTAGATCTTTCGAGCAGAAATACTTTTTTCTTATTTCAATCCCTCTAATAATAGATCTATAGATCTGGTAATACCTATTAACTATTTGATAAATTTATATTTGTAAAGTTCAAATAAATCAATGATGAATGAGTAATGACTATGTATGATCGAAGCAAGATCGGGCACAATGAGTCTCAAAATAGATCCATTTATTTCATAAAAATCACTGATTTTTTTGTTTGGATATTGAGTAATGTCAAGTACAAATTTTAAATAGAGCAGTTTTATACAAGTTTTTTTGTAAAAAATAATGTTTCACTATTAAAGAATAGTTTTTTTTTTAAAATATTGTACAAATCATTTATCGTAAATTTATTTTTGGCGTAGGTGTCATCAAAGATTCAAACGGACCAGAACACGAGACCAAATTTAACCGGGCCTGAGCCCGACACAGTCCATCACAACTGAGGTCAGCTGTTAGCCCAACCCAATAAAGCACCCGGGTCGTTTCTGTTTATATATCTCATCGTCTTCACTAGGTTTTGAGCTTTTGAGTGTCCCCTCTCTCTCTCTCGGTCGCAATATGGTATGGATCTCTGCTTCTCTATTCATTCTCAATGACATTTGTTTTCCATTGTTCTTTAGTTTTCAACTTTTCTATTATTTTTCTTTGCTCTTGCTAAGGTTTTTTTTGTTATTCCGTTGCGATTCCCAGCCTAAGCAAATCCACGAGATCAAAGACTTCCTTCTCACCGCAAGAAGGAAAGATGCACGCTCTGTGAAAATCAAGAAAAGCAAAGATGTTTTCAAGTTCAAAGTTCGTTGCTCCAAGTACCTGTACACGCTTTGCGTGTTCGACTCCGAGAAGGCTAACAAGTTGAAGCAGTCTCTCCCTCCCGGTCAGTATGAAAAAAAGCATTACTTTTTGCCGGGATCCACAAATCATTATACCATTTGATTTTGTCGATTTATTGTCTTAAATCTGGTTTTTATTTTCTTCAATCCTTTGGGTACGTGGTCAGTTGGTTCTTTAATGCTTTGAAGATGATCTGATGCTTCCACTTTTTTTGCTTTCTTTTTGCTTGCAGGTTTGAGTGTGCAAGACGTGTGAAATGGGGACCTTGACTGAACCAAGCGCGTCATATGGTTATTGGTAGAAAAGAATGGGTTTTGTTGTTTTATTGGATGCTTTTTCACATTGGTAGAAATACCTCGTTTGTAATGGATTTGGGCTTGGTGTTCTCTTGAAATCTAGGAGGATGTCATGAACTCCTTAAACGCATTTGGAAACTCAACTTTCAATTTTGCGTAATTGCAGTTTTGGTTTGGTATATTTGGCTTGCTTGTTTGTTTATTTGTTAAATTCTGGATGGTTGAATTGGATTCTATAGCCAATTGATTTGTCTTTTTTGGCTTGGAGTTTTCCCTCTAGCCTAATCGATTTCTTCAAACCTGGTTTGAATTTTCCAACTACGAGTGATGCTTCCGGGACAGGATACGCTGATGTAGGTGAGACTAGCAGCAGCAAACTGCTGCAGAGAAAATACAAGTTATAGTGGGTTGTTGCAAGACCATGAATTTGTTGCTTCAATGCTTCGTCCAAACAAAATGGGCCTTTTAATTTTTATCGCAATGTTGTTGGTAGGAACAGAGTTGATTTCATTTTTGGACCTATGGTGGATCAAGTTGAGTTGCAATTTGCAAAATGTGTTATATAACTTGGTATTAAATTGGTCAAGAACACAATGGCTGGCAGGTGCGGGTAACGTGTCTCAGTAACACTCAAATCACGACTATATACCCCTCTCAATCTTCCAAGATGACTAACTAGACGAGGGGGTACAAGTGCAACTGTACAACTAGTGCACGATTTAAATTATCGGAGAATCCAAACCTCATGGTGTTTGTGCTTCACTTTCCCATTCGGGAAAACCAAACGTCAAGTGAGAGTCCGAGAGAATTCTCAGCTTCCCCGAGTACCAACCCAAGGTTTCAGAGACTCTAGTTTTCGGCTTTTCATTGGAGTTGCATTATTTGTATTGTCTGCACTTTTCCATTGATCGCTCTCTCTAACGACACCTTTTGTGTTTAGTGTTCTCGAAGGAGCATTCATCTCTGGTACATGGTTATGCAGCCAGCTCGGATGGCATGTAACTGTCCTACCTCGGCCTGGTGACTTGCATTGAATGCCATTTTTTATGGCAGGCAATAGGAGTTGTAATTCTAGAGGCCCCAAGAATGGTTCATAAAGAAACAAATATTTTAAGCCCTATAATATATGTTCGCAATTCGGCGCTGGGTTCAAGATAAGACTGGTAAACTGGCTTGTTTGGATTCGCAAGTCATCTCAGCTCATCTCAATTCATCTCAACTCATCTCACTACTATTCATTACTATTCAGCAACTTTAACTCACTACTATTCACAACTCATCTCATTACTATTCACAATCTATCTCAACTCATCTCAAGTCATCTTCGAATCCAAACATCTCCTGATCTCTAGAGTATTCAAAGTTTATGCTACACCCGGTCCTCTGCACCAGTAGGCAAACCTCAAAGCCTGAAAAAACTTCAACTGCCTGATGATGAACCTTCACCCTCAGCTAGATTATCACGACTTTCAACATTAAACCGTCTGAAAAAACTTCAACTGCCTGATGATGAACCTTCAACTGCCTTGCCAATTTCAGTATGTAGGCCGTCTCATAAGAGTAATGAACAGGCTGCAGTTGCAAAATCACCTGAGCATCCAGATATGCATCACAGGAAAAGCACTAGACCGACAGATCACTGTTTCCCAAAAGTAAACAGAGCATCAACAAGACAACTTTGCAATACGTTGCAATACAAAATTGGCAATAATATGTTAGTAACCGAGAGGCAGACAATGATTCGTCTGCTGGTAATACTGGAGCATGTGCTTGTTCACAAAACGGCTGCAGAGCACTTGCTTACAGCATAAACATAACCAGTTTTCACTCGGGTGTTGAAACCTATACATTGACGTCAACGTCTCCACAGTTAATTACAAGTTTGCAACACATAGTTCGATGGGTGGGCAGCTTTGTTTGAGGTAAACAAGTTGCCTCTAAAAGTAGCAAACTATAAAGAATAAGGATAAATATTATTTAGTCCATGATTTTGTCTCCTCATTTTTATTTTTCGTGTATTTTATTTTTTAATAGTTAAAAAAATAACTATTAATGAATTTATTATTATTTTAAATAAAAAAAGGTGCAATTATATTAATTGTAATTTTAAAGAGACAAATTCATGAAACTGAGCACCAGCACCCAAACAATAGTGTTGTTACCTGAGAGAAGAGGTGTTGCCGAGAATTGACAGCTTAGTGCTTTTTGTTGTGTTTTATATGGTTTTTTTTCTTGGGGCAATGTAGCAAGATTCAACTATAAAATAGTTGAAGGAAAATGACAGATGCACCCATAAAATGCATTTGTACCGATAAGACTTTTTTTTTTTTTAAGATTTATGTTTGTTTATATTTTAGTATTGTATTTTGTATTTTTTTTATTTTTTAAAAAATACATAAAAATACTTTAAAAATTAAAAAAAATTATGCTATCGTACAAAGTGTGGTAGAATTTCTCGGCGTTAGTGTCACCGTCAAACTTGTTTCGTGAGGAAAATTACAACGCCGTTCAACCATTTAATAAATTAAATTCAATAAAAGGTTTTTTGGGCTAGAGCCCAATTAAGTGGGCTGGCTTGAGTTGGGCTTGTACGTTTTCATTCCCCGAAGTAGGTTCGACCCGACTAGGGTTTTGACTCCACTATCTATAAATTCGACATATCCTTCATGCCTCTCGTCTTTGTGGTGTTGCTGCGTTCTCAAGGGTTTTCTCAAAGCCTCTTGCTTCCGCAGCTCTCTCCAATTTCCCCTTTCTCTGAGACACAGAACAAGATCATGGGGCACTCCAACGTGTGGAATTCTCACCCCAAGAACTACGGCCCTGGCTCCCGCGCCTGGTACGGAATATCGCTTCTTCTCTTCCAACTTGTTTGGTCCCCGAGAAATTATCATCTTCCAACTTGTTTGGTCCCCGAGAAATTATCATTGATTGAAAGAATAAATCTAACTTGTTCCGATCCTTGTCAGGCTCTTGATTCATTTACAGAGAGTTATTAAGGGTTTTTATTCTCTCGTAGTTTCTTTCTGTTCGGTTTTGTTTTGTGCCGTTGGTTGTTATTCTGATACTTGCGGAAATAATCATAGAACTCACTAAGATGGCTTGAAAAAGGATGATTCTTTTCTCTGGCAGAATATATATGTATTCTGTATGATCAGAAAGATAACTTTCTTCAAACTAATATGATGCTAAAAGACGTTTGCTACGAAGAAAAATGTTAATTGAAAAGAAATTAGTTTCCGTGGATTGGAATTTTAGGGCTCATGCCTTGTAGTTGTGATTTTGTACGTGGTCTCGGATTAGCTTAAAAAGTTTGAAGGTACTGACTTTAGTTTTGTGTTGCCTTTTTCTTTGCTTGATAGTCGGGTTTGCGGGAATCCCCATGGGTTGATCAGGAAGTACGGCCTCATGTGTTGTAGGCAATGCTTCCGTAGCAACGCCAAGGAAATTGGCTTCATTAAGGTATTATCTTTCTTACGAGTTTATTATATCCTACTCAGAATGTTGGGTTCTGATTGTTTCCTAATCTGATCTGATTTTGGGTGGATTCGGTTTTTTTCTTGCAGTACCGCTGAAGGGTTTCGTCCTTCTGTTCCACAAGAGCAAGGGCTTTGGCTTAAGCATGATATGATATGTGGTTTTTAAGTTTGAAGAACCTCTAGATTTTCAGTTTTAGTTCTATGTAATGTTTAAACCTGAGTTCAATGTCGGGAGTATGAATTTTTTTGCTTCAAATGTTTGAAGATCATTTACAAATTATCATTTTGTGTTTGCTGCCATTGTTTGTCGTACTCGTCATTTAGATTTTTCTCATGAGTAATGGAATACTTCTAATTGAGTATCAGACCTGGCTACCTCCTCTACTTGTTTTAAAAAAATGGTTTTGGAGTTTTTCATTGTCGTTTATGTGCAACATGACTGTTAGTTCTTCCTTATATGAATGGTACTGCCGGGATATGTCTTCCTTGATTGGCTAAAGCTGATTAGGAATTGACCATTTTTCATAGTTCATAAACATTGGTCGTGAGTCTAGACCCAACACCGATAGAGATTGTGCTAGTCTGATCCCTGGGGTGCCACTGCCTACGGTCGCTGCCTTGAGCGCGGATGCATGTCTTGCGCTTTTTTTTTTTTGTTCTCTCATTTTCTGTTTTTTCTGCTGCTGAGAGATTGGTGTCTTTGGTTGTTGGTGGCCCAAGAGTTGTGATGCCATGTGTGGAGAAATCACGCGTAGCTGTATAATTCTTCCAATTACTCCATTTAATGATGTATTGGTCTCTAATTTTTCATACGCAGAATTTACTTCTCTGGTGTATAAATGATTCACGCCAGCAGTCCAAGTATCGATTGCTACAATAATTGTTTTTAGTCTGTTACCTACAAGTAGTTCAAACAGAGCTCGAGAAAGTTTCAATTCAGGGGGCGAGAGGCATATTTCGTTGTGGGGGGTGGGGGTCCTATCGTACTCGTATCCACACGTGTGTGTATATACGGTAAATATATTTAGTAAATTAAGTGGGCATAATACGCTGGTTAACAAAAAACCATTCATCATCAACTCGATATGTGTGCGCTTACATGAGTTACTCTTTAGTTCATCAACTCTATTTATACATCATTTAACTCTAAAATATTCTTCCATGCAAGACGCAAGTGTAGTGTAGCGTAAGTATAAGTTGGACAATCTGCAAAGCGATAAAAGAAGAAAGGGTTAAGGTGGTCTAATAATTGTTAGCGTTTCAATGTTTCCTTTCGTATAATATGAGTTTAGGAAAAGAAGGGATGTAAGTGCTCGGGAAAGAGGGATGGTGGTTAGAAACAATTGAAATGTACGGCCCATTTCAATTCCGCTGTTTTATTCACAACCAGATATTTACTATACGACTGCATGAGCTTCTTCTACTACTGAGAGAAGTAATATTGTTGCAACTTTAGGAATAAACGATGCAATATGCCAATATGTACTCCTAAAGACATTTGACTACTGAATGCTTGCTTATTTACTAGGAGCCACTGTCACTGGGGGAGCTCATAATCTCACATCGCAATTAGCTGCTGTTTGAAACCTAATTAAAATTAGGTGGCCACTCTTTGCTTGCAGCAGCAGACTTGCAAACAAATTCATCTGTGCAAACCACAGGTAGTCCTCAGCCTTATATCTCTGCTTGCAATATGTTGACGCTGCTTTACTTTTTCATTTTTGCAGGCTTTCAATGTGAGAATATTGGAAATGGATCTTATTCTGTTACTTCTTTTCGAAAACCATTTACTAGACCATTTAATTCGGTGGCTTGCGTTAGTTTTTTTTGTGAAACAACTTCCTTCATTGATAACATGTTGTATCATGATCTGATAATACATTGGAGTTTCCTCCATGCCTCTTATGTAATCTGAAACATGTAAAGCAGCTTTAGCTAGATTATGGGCAATCAAATTGCTCTCCCTGTTTACATATATGACTGACTATACATGTTTTCAACTTTGCCATTGTAGCTTCAGTGTCACTTATGATCATCCCAAAGTAGCGTCCATTTTGATTCTTTAGCATATTCCTCATTTTCCCTCGTTAAGATTTTGATTATGTCAGAAGATGACCTTCCTCATGCCCAATTATGTTCCAAACTTTGCTGTTGTCTCAGCTGCTATGGCCTCTGCTATATTAGGATCAGACATTAAGTCTTGTTTTTTTCTCAAGGTTGCCAAAAAATTACCAACTTCATCTCTTACTGCTACAACTATTCCTATTTTATAATGTTTTTTTTATCAACAACCATATCCAGTTAACTTTACAAAATCCTTGAAGTGGACATTCCCATTAGAGCAGCACTACACTTTTCGAAAAAAAGCTCCCGAATACACTTCCCAAATAGCACATTTCAGTTTTTTTTTCTCATATATTTTTTTAATCATCATGAATATTTTTTAAAAAATAAAAAAATTCATAATATTATTAAAAAACACTTATTTAATCACAAAGAAAAAAAAAATCATTTGGAATATTTTTTAGATTCCGAATTCGAGACGTTCAACATTTCTCTTACCATTAAACTGTCCTTCTATTTTCTGCACCGACTTAAAACTCATGTCTTGCGTTGGTTTAATCGTGGGATTGTCCTCCTAATAATTTTATCTTCAAGTCTACATCCAGCCGCCTACCCTTTTTTTTTTTTTTTTTTTAATGCCTCCTAATAAAAAAGTGATGTAAAATATATTTTATAATTTTGTAAAATAATTTTATTGGTCTTAGTTGCGTTTACACAGTTGTAAGGGTATGATCATTCTTTAAAAAAAAAAAAAAAAGGTACGATCATTATCATATACGTGCATGAAATTGAAAGATCACTGAAGTGTAGAGCTTGCCAACATTATCAGTTTCAGATGATATGATGCAGCCTAACAAATCAAACTACTGATGTAAGCCTAGAAAATTATAAGCTTGATTCATATATATCTTCACTTACGGGTAAAATCATCTTCAAACAGCGAAAGCACAAGCCAGCCAGCCATACAAGTACCCGAAACAATCTATTTCACCAACCTCCTCGATCGGCTCTAAATTTCTGCTTATTTTTTAAGCATTTTAGAATATTCCTTTATTATTGTCACGTCATTTTTTCTTTTATAGGAAATTACATATATCCGCGAAAATGCGATTTTTGTTAATAACAAAAGTATAATGTATTATAATGTTATTACCTATATTGAGTATACATCGAAGATTTATTAATTAGTGCTCGATACAGCAAACTTGCATGATCAATCCAAAACTATATATTTGAACTGCATGTGCATATATATATATATATATATATATATAACCTAGCTAATATAATTAGTGGGTGTACGTACGTGTTACTTTTAATCCAATTATTTTATAGAGTGTACGTACCTTAAGTCACATGGCCTCGAAAATCCCAAAGCTAGAACACCAATATTTCACAATGTATATATAATAGCCCTATATAGCTAGCTTATATATAAACCAAACATTAATTAATATTCTTATTTTATTTTTTGCCCCGCTCGTGTTGGAAAAAATATAATCGGTGGCTGAGGCTCTACTAATTGAATGGGATTTCTAACTGGTTCATGAATATTGTCGGTTAGTAATATAATCATTTGTTTTTTATTGGCTACATGTATTTGGTTACACCAATCTCTGATCTCACACATCATGATGTTGATGATCATGATCATCAATTCATGTATTCTACTATATCCTTGTGAAATTATTAATTAAAAGTGCAGCATTTAGGGTGTGAATCGATAACTCCAAATATATTAATTTATTTAGTTACTAAAAAGCTAGCTAGCTGTATTATTAATTAGGTTGATCGATCATATAGTTTAATCGACATGATAGTACTTTTTGACAAGACCTAGCTAGCTAGCTGGTTCGTTCTAATTGGCTATTTCTAATTTGTCATTACTAGGTGCTCTCAAAGAACTTTTATTATTACAAGGAGATACTAAACTATACAATATTACAAAACAAGTAGCTAGATTTGTTCACATTACATGCATGCATGCATGGGGATGTCCAAATTAGTTTTCGATCGTAATTATTCGTACGTTGCTTCCATCGTTGGTTTCGTCAAGATCACGTACTACTACGACATATATAGAGATCAATATATGAGTGTCATGCAGCAAAACCCAAAACTAGTGATCAGCCATATTAATTGGACATGGAGTCGATGATTTATATATATATATATATATATATATATAAACTTTCGAATGTGATCAGTAAATGCACAATATGCATGGGTTATTTCTTTATTTATTTAGGTAATTATGGATGTGACAAGAAAATTGCAGAAAATTAATTCGTGGAATTTATTTAATTGCAAGAAGTCTGTGAACTAAATTCCAAGTGTACAAGATAGAGATGATGAGACTGAGAAAGCAATGCTGGTGTGACTTGAGCAGGTCGAGACAGGGGGGAAAAGTTGAAGCAGTGTTTTCACCAAGTAAAACTGCGTTGAAAGCAAAGGGATACATAGATAGATAGACGGAGACTGAAAGAGATGGGGCATCTTTTATGAATCTAATTATTTAGTTTATAATTAAAACAAGTGTTGTCGTTTTAATTTAATCAAATTTGGTTAGGGTTGTCGCCCCATCAACCAATGTTTTGCTTGAGAGCCCTTTTCAAGGAGGTTAGCTCATTCATCTCTTTCCTAATGGGGTAATCTCTCCCTCCCCAACCCACCCCTCTCTCTAACATTCTATTTAGTGGCCGATTATTAAGTAATGATTTGAAAAAATTAAATTATTTATTATATTTTATATGAAAATTAAAAAAAATTATAATAATCGAGTGTATATATCCTCCTTATCATATTAAGATATTCAAAAAATTTATCAAACTTGAGAACCTCAAATATGAGAGATATAATCACATAAAATAGGCTCTACAAAATTTATTGTTGGTAAAAAAAGTTATATGATTAATAATAAAAATAATACTACTTGTCCCAACAAATGGGTCTCGACATGTTTGGATAATTTTTTATTTATTTAGTGATTAAAGAATTGTCTTTAAATGATATTGTAATTTTTTTAAAATGTGTGAGAGTATATAAAGAATGATATTGTAATTTTTTTTTTTAAATGTGTAAGAGTATAAATGGGAGTATAATAGTCCTTGTTTTTATTATTTAGTGATTAAAGAAGTATCTTTAAATGATATTGTGAATTTTTGTTTTAAATGTGTAAGGACATTTAAATAATGAATGAAAAAAATAAAAAAGACAAAATAACCTTATCGGAACCCATCATCAAGCTACACCTCGGTAAGTACAGCACGAGTCATAGTAAAAAATATTGTAGATCTCTTGGTCATGAGTCTCTCCCACTTGAGGCTAGGCATGAACTTGAGGAATATTTTGAGAGTTTGAAATTTTCTATAAATCAGACAATGAATTACTGAGAATTTGGATCCCACACTCCAACTTTAATAATAACGCACACGAAAAGGAAAATCAACATAATTATTCTTAAAGTACAAAATCAATGTTTCGCATCGATACAAGGAGCCCTTACGGGTCAGATTGAGAAATATAAGAAATGTTATAGTCTGAAAATAAAAATAAAAAATTCATAAAAATAAAACAAACGAAGTCTGCTTTCCATACAAATTTCTCGAGAGGAAATTGGCCGAGGAACCATAAATACTGCACTTATTAGTTTAAAGCAAAAACCAACTTCAATTAGATTATCGTAACGCCCCTCTAAAGATTCACTAAAACCCAAGTGCAAACCCAAAAGCACGCCTGCGACCCCTCCCAAATCTCAAACCTCAGCTACTCTCTCCCACTCTCAATCCAGAAAGAAGAAAATATTACGGACTCCCGGTGCTTCTTCTTCTTCGTCATCCTTTGGTCTCCGTTTTAGAAAAACTTATTTCTCCGTTTTAGTTTTTTAGTTTATTCCAAAAATCCCTGATCTCTGTTTGTGGGTTCGGTCTTGGCCATGAGAAACAGTGGGGTTGGGTGGATTGAAATCGAAACCCTTTCTTACAGAGGCAATGTGAGAGATTTGGGGTGAGAGTGAGAGGAAAAAAACTTTACAAAATAGCCCTATAATGGTGGCAGCCATTTCTGAAGCAGCTGCTTCCACTAACCCCAAAACCATTTCCCAACAAGAAGAAGACCAGCACACCCATCTGCAAAGACCCCCTCTGCTACCGTCGGAGAAAGACAATGGCCCCAAAAATGGCCTTGGAAATCATGCTAGAAGACCCAGAGGCAGACAAGTCTCTTCCAGGTACATGTCTCCTTCTCCTTCTACATCTACTTCCACTTCCACTTCCACAACAACAACAACCACGGCCACTTCTTCGTCATCTTCAACTTCTAGACGATTCCCGTCTCCTTTGCTCTCTCGTTCGTCCAATTCCACCCCTTTATCGACCTCATTGTCCTCTTCCACTGCTACAAAACGGTCCCAATCGGTGGACCGGAGGCGACCCATTACGTCTCGGTCCATGAAGCCGATCCCCGACTCGAAACACGCCAATGGCGCTGAAGTATCTGCGGCTACTAAGCTTTTGGTCACATCTACTCGGAGTTTATCGGTGTCGTTTCAGGGTGAGGCGTTTTCACTTCCAATTAGCAAGACGAAGGCGCAAACTCCGAGCTTGAGCAATGCGAGGAAGGGTACACCGGAGCGGCGAAAGGGGACCCCCGTTAGAGGAGGAGATCAAGTAGAGAATTCGAAGCCAATGGACCAGCATCGGTGGCCCGGTAGGACCCGACAAGCGAATACGACTATCTCGGGTTTGAATAATCCCTTTTTGTCGAGGAGTTTGGATTGTGGAAATGGTGGTTTTATAGATAAGAAGATAGTTGGAATGGGATCTGGGAAGGTTGTTCGGGCATTGCAGAATTCAATGGTGACTGATTGGAGTCGGAGGGCTTCGTTTGATGGGAGGTTGAGCTTGGATTTGGGCAATTCAGCTGAGTTATTGAAAGATGTTCGGAAAAACCCGGATGCCAATTCAGCAAATGAATCTTCTGTGCCTTCTGATCTCACTGCATCTGATACTGATAGTGTTTCCTCTGGTAGCACTTCAGGAGTGCAAGATTGTGGTGGGATTGTTGCCAAGGGAAGAGGTGGGGGGCCTCGAGGGATTGCTGTTTCAGCAAGGTTTTGGCAGGAGACAAATAGTAGGTTGAGGCGCCTGCAGGATCCAGGGTCGCCGTTGTCGACGAGCCCTGGGTCAAGAATGTCTGTCCCAGCAAAGTTTGTTCCTTCGAAAAAGTTCGTTAGCGATGGTCCATTGTTGTCTCCACGAACAATGGCTTCACCTATTAGAGGAGCTACACGGCCTGCATCACCGAGTAAGCTTTGGACATCTTCAGCTTCGTCCCCATCAAGGGGGGTTCCTAGTCCTTCTCGGGTCAGGAATTCTCTTACGGGGTCATTGAGTAGTAATTCAAGTAGTTCACCTTCGATTCTTAGTTTCTCTGTTGATATTCGGAGAGGGAAGATGGGGGAAGATCGTATTGTTGATGCACATTTGTTGAGGCTTCTATATAACCGTTACTTGCAATGGCGGTTTGTGAATGCGAGGGCTGATGCTACTTTCATGGTGCAGAAACTGAATGCTGAGGTATGGTTATTTAGCTGTAAATTGTATTATTTCCAAAACATAAATTACATTAATCAGAGATGTTAAAAGTATCCCATATATTATGAAGACGTATTTTTGCAATTTGTAAAGTGTTCTTTATTGCAATGGTTTTTATGTGTTTTCTGTTTTCATTTTTCCTACTTTAGTTGTTTATCTTGATTATCTCTCAGTTAAGTCGCAATCTTTCCTCACAAATTGCAGATTTCTCACTTACTCATTGCATCAATCAATTAAGGCCGTTTAATTTAGCTTCTATGAAAATCATGAGCTTGGTCAGCTTCTCTGTGCCTGAACCCATGGAACGTGAGTTTAGAAATGTTTTCTAGATAAGCCCAGAAAAGCTAATGCCTAACCTTATTCACGGTGGCATCTCTGGCCGCATAAGATGTAATGAAATCAGTTAGTTGCTACACCTTTCAGGTTTATCGTGGCAAGATTTAGTCCACTGGTCTTATCTGAATGTTTTTCTTTGCATCAGAAAAATCTGTGGAATGCATGGGTGACAATTTCAGAACTACGGCATACTGTCACACTTAAAAGAATCAAGTTACTATTGATGAAGCAAAAACTGAAGCTAGCTTCCATCCTCAGGGGACAAGTAAGATTCAGAGATTTATTATGTTGCAATTAGTTCTATGTTTTAAATATACTTAGCTTGTAAGTATCCAGTGTTCAAAAAAATATGGGACAGACTTGAAAAACCATCCATCTGTCCACTTATATAAATGTTAAGAAAATTAATCGATCATCCACATTCATGTAATGTAGAAACATTTCGGTGCACTATATTTTCCTTAGTCATGAACACTTGTATCAAATGTTTTGGACACTATCATGGCAGTAGAAGAATTTGTGGTTTTTTCTTTTTATTTAGCTCTTACGAGCTGCAGCTAAAATATTATCTACAGGAAATGCGTTTCAGTATGGAAAGAGAAATTGGCTATCTGCTTTGCTTTGGTTGTGTTAATTTTCCATTTTAAGAGCCTTAGTTCTCTCTCTCTCAGGATGTCTTCATTTTGCAGTGATGCATTTCTCTTTCAACAGTACTTATAAAAAAAAAAAAAATCTCTTTTAACAGTGTTCCCCCATGGAAGTTCCTCTTTCTTCTTATATTGGAGCAATAAAAGGAAAACTGACTATTAGAACCTTGCTGCTTGGTTTTGAGTTATCTTTTGAATTTTCTGCAATCTGCATTTTCTTTTAGTTACGATTATCATGAATTTCATCATGCTCAACTCTAATGCTTGTTCTCCTCAACCTTGGCTGAGTTCTAGAACATGGTAATATGTACATCTCGATGTACTTGGGTGATGCATATCTTGGTTTTACATAATTAAGAAAAAAAACAGAATCAGAAGGCCGAGCTTAGATAATTTTTAAAAGGAAATCCTCAATGTCATTAATGGGCTGTTTAGAAAATCTCGAGGTCCCAAATACATGCTTGTGTAGAGCATGATATGGCCTTATTTGTTTATTGGCTTGGCAATTATCTCTGTTAAGATTACAAAATTGACTTCGTTGGTAAAAAAGTACCCCCTATGGATCCCAGATGAGGGTTCCCTTGGTGAGCTACTGACTCCAACTAGCCTGCATTTTTTTCAGGTTTGGTTCCTTTACTTTTTTGTAATTTTATGGACATGGATTCCTGCTCTCCTCTCTCTCTCTCTCTCTCTCTCTCTCTCTCCCCACCAAAAAATATCTTATACTTTTATCAAAACACATCAACCTTCCAGAGGGTTTAAATTAGTATGCTTTAATATTGCTTGGAAACTTTCTTTGATCGTATTATTTTATCTTGGGTATGCTGCTTTTAGGACGTACTTTCTTGAATGTTGCACACGGCCAAAAGTAACATTGGTTTGAATGCTGCTATTTGTTTATTATATTATTTCTACATCCTGAATGAAGTTTGTTATGCTTGGTGAATATAGTTGAACGACTTGGAAGAGTGGTCCCTTTTAGATAGAGACCACTCTAGTTCTTTGCAAGGAGCAACTGAAGCTTTGAGGGCCAGTACTCTCCGTCTTCCGGTTATTGGAAAAGCAGTGGTATGTATCTTAACTGTTTGTCTTAATTTTTGTAGACACAAATCTAATCTTAGGGGGGGCAAATTGGCTCATCAAAAGCTCAGAAATTGGTGTTTTTGAGGTTGTGAATGAATCTTGCTCTATCTTATCAGGCTGATATTCATAACTTAAAGGATGCCTTGGGTTCAGCAGTTGATGTGATGCAGGCAATGGCATCCTCAATGTACTCTCTTTTGTCAAAGGTTATCCCATTCCTTCTCCATTGAATTTTTTTTTTCCATTTTTAAGGCTTTGCACTCAGCTAATGACATTATAGTCATAAGCATTATGAAATAAAGTGCTTTTATTAGAAGAAATGCATTTAACTTGTGTCCTAAAAAACTTCATCTTTTTGTTTTTTTGTTTTTTGTTTTTTGTTTTTTTTTTAATAGGCATTGCCCAAGTACACAAGATGGTATACAAAAGGTAACACCTATATAGGAAGAGGAAATAGAAACTAGAAATTCATGAAAATTAAGGCCACGAAAATCTACAGCTGTGGCCCATAGGAAAAGAGTGCTGACAATAAATAATCTAAGTTCTTCTAATAAATGCTCATCGTCTTCAAACGTCCGGTCATTTCGCTCCTTCCACAGGCAACACATAATACATATCGAAACCATTTTCCACACTGCTGAGATTTGTGGGAGACCTCGTAGATTGGTCCAACTGGCCATGAGCTCAATCACTGTGGCAGGCATCACCCATGCAAGATCTAACCTGTTGAACACTTCATTCCATAACGTTCTAGCGACCTCACAATGCAACAAGTGATCTACAGTTTCACCACTTTTCCTGCACATGCAACACCACTCTACTATGATCACCCTTCGTTTCCGTAAGTTGTCCAATGTCAAGATCTTACCTTGTTGTTGCCCATACAAAAAATGCCGCTTTGGGAGGCGCCTTATTTCGCCAAATCCCTCTCCATGGGAACTCTATGTTCTGTAGTTGCGAGAGTCTTATAAAAAGAACGGACCGAGAATATACTTTTACCAGTGGGTATCCATCACATCGTATCAGCGCCTTGTGTTCTCGGTATCATGGTGTATAGAAGACCAAAAATATCCTCAATGCTGCCAACTTCCCAATCTTGGGCCGCCCTGGTGAAATTCACGTTCTATCAGACTAGGTCCCAGAGAACTCCATACAATTAGCCACTGATGCATCTTTCTCACATTCTAAAAACTGAAGGGAAAGAATTCTTTAGAGTGTGATCTCCATACCACCGGTCAGTCCAAAATTTTATTCTAGACCCATTACTCAACACTAGCCAAGTGTGCCTACCAAAAATCGCCCACCCTCCCTAATTTGGAAAGCTTCCAAATTCCTACTCCATAAGCCCCGTGAACTTCTCTAGTGCACCCCCCCCCCACCCCCCAAAAAAAATAAAAAAATACCTCCATATTTAAGTTCCATCACCGGCTTCCATAAGGCTTCTGGTTCCATGTTCTATCTCCACATCCACTTCCCAAGTAAGGTTCGATTGAAAATCTTTAATTTTCTAATACCCAACCCACCGGAGGAGATTGGAAAGCATACATTATCCCACTTGACTAGATGAAACTTGAATTTCTCTCCTAACAAACTTCACAAAAAATTATGATAAAGTTTCTCAATGCGGTTTGCCACACTTGTTGGGATTGAGAATACAAATAAAAAATACGTCGGTAAATTCGAAAGAGTATTTTTTATTAGAGTGATCTTGCCACCTTTCGAAAGATACAATCTTTTCCAACCTGCCAATTTGTGTTCAATCTTCTCAATCACTGTATCCCAAATTGATATAGACCTTGCGGCTGCCCCTAAGGGAAGACCAAGGTAATTCACGGGAAGAGAGGAAACCTTACATTCAAGAGTATTAGCCAACTACCGGATATTGCGAACATTACCCACTGACACCAACTCGGATTTATCAAAATTCACTTTCAACCCTGATGCCGCTTCAAAACAAAGTAAGAATGTCTTCAATGCTTAAATTTGGTTTTGTTTTGCCTCACAAAAGATCAGTGCATCATCTACAAACAATAAGTGAGATATATTAATGGAGCCCCTAGTAGGATTGCCAACCAAGAAGCCATCAATAAATCCCCTGTTCACCAAGGCGAAAATCATTCTGCTAAGCGTCTTCATAACAATGACA
Organism: Juglans regia; assembly: GCF_001411555.2. Classification (NCBI taxonomy): domain Eukaryota; kingdom Viridiplantae; phylum Streptophyta; class Magnoliopsida; order Fagales; family Juglandaceae; genus Juglans; species Juglans regia. The sequence goes on from NC_049913.1 coordinate 1,460,891, forward strand.
AATAGGTGTGGGGGACAAAGGATCTCCATGTCTTAGACCTCGGGAGTTGTTAAAGAAACCATTTAGGCTGCCATTCACCAAGACTAAAAACTTCACCATTGAGATACACCATCTAATCCACGAGCACCATTTCTCCCCAAACCCACACCTCCCAAACAAATAGAGTAGGAACTCCCAATTAACATGATCACATGCCTTCTCCATATCTAATTTGCATAGGATCCCCGACTGTCCAGATTTTAGTCTATTGTTTAGACATTCATTGACAATGAGAACTGAGTCCAAAATTTGTCTACCCTTCACAAATGCATTTTGGGGTTTTGTAATGATCCTCCCCAGGGCCTCCCCCTAGGTGATTTGCGAGCACCTTCGATATGAGCCAGTAATCTTTCACCTCCGATGCCCCAATCTTCTTGGGAATAAGTGCGATAAATGTGGCATTAAGGCTTTCCTTAAAACTTTCCAACCGAAAAGAATTCATGGAACACTCTCATTAAATCGTCCCTCACTACATCCCAACATGTTTGAAAAAATCCTATGGAAAAACCATTTGGGCCTGGTGCTTTATCTTTGACCATTCTCCTTACCATGCTATGAACCTTCGTCTCCTCAAAGGGCCTCTCCAACCACGAGGCTTGCTATGTATCAATGTACTCAAAAGCTGGTCCATCGAGCTTTGGCTGCCATCCCACCTGTTCACAAAGCAATTGTTCAAAAAAGACATAGTAACATGCTCCCTAATCACAGGAGCCTCCACACAGTCCATGCTATCTATTTTTAACATCTCAATGTTGTTTGTTCTCTTGTGAGAGTTGGTCACTCATTGGAAGAACTTTGTCCTTCGGTCTCCTTCTTTCAACCACAATGCTCTTGATTTTTAACGCTAAGAGATCTCCTCCAATAACGTAACCCTATCTAGCTTTGCCAATAATTCAGCCTTTTGAGAAACTTCCTCCAGGGAAATAGCCTGACCCGCCTGTGTCCTCTCTACCTCCTGAAGCTCCTCCAACATCTACTTTTTACGGTCACCTACATCACCAAAAAATTGAGTGTTCCATGACTTTAAATCATTCTTTAGAGCTCTCAATTTACTTGCAAAAATGAAACTTGGAGTACCATTGATCTGATATGAAGACCACCATTGCCAGACCCTTTCCACAAAACCTTTAGTTTTCAGCCACATATTCTCAAATTTAAAATACCAACGCCCTCCTTGAATACCCCCACAATCTAGTAATAGTGGAAAATGATCCGAACAAAGGTGAGGCAACCTCTTTTGGCAAAGGTCCGGATGGTGGGTTTCCTACTCCGATGAGACTAAGAATCTATTCTATCTAGACCACGTATGATTATTGGAGCATGTATAAGCACCTCCCATGAGAGATATCCACCAAACCCAAGTAAAAAATACACTCTGAGAATTCTGTCATTGCTAGTCACAACCTGCTGTCTCCTGAATGTTCGCTTGGGAGCCGTATAACGTTAAAATCACCACCTATGCACCATGGTAAATTCCACCAGCTATGGACTTCGGCAAGTTCTTCCCACAATAATCTTCTTACTGCTGTTCAGATTCGGCCCTTAAAGGCCACTGAAAGCCCATACAAAATTATCATCTACACTCTTAAATGAACATGCCACTGTAAACTTCATCTTTGTTCTTGATTACATATAAAAAAAAACAAAAACAAAAACAGACTACCTTTGTCAGTGTTCTAATTCTTTTACACAGCCGATCCTTAGGCCAGAGAAAGAAGGGGCTTTGGCATAGGTAAGAGCCAGCATAAACCTCTGCAGTAATGTATGAGTACAATATATGAGTGCAACAGTGCAAGATGGATTCACCATATCTGAACGTGTATATAGAAGCTGTATTAATACAAGTCCTTTGCATTTGGGTGAAACTGCAAGTCTGCAATACTTCAAAGAGAATTGTTTTTTCAATTCACTTAACGGAATCCATATATATTACTTTGTTTTCTTTGCTTAGTTTTATAAATATTACAACTGTGACCTAAGCTTTTTAGATTTTACCTCAGCTAACCTTGTGCTTTATAGTTATTAGTATCCAATGCTTAACCCAATCACTTTTTTCCATAAAGACCCTCTCAAAGAAGATAGTCATACAGTGTCCAATGTAACTCAGCATATTTGGTATGTTATGAATGGAATTAGTCAGAAAGAAATCAAAGATTTTCAGCCAAGATTGATTTTTATAAAGTCGGAGATGTAACCTAAACCCTTAATTGTCAGCCTTTTCTGTCTATTGATATTAATAGTGTAATATGTAGTTGCAGAATTTATTGAAGTGTGCTGTCTATAAAGTTTCAGCTCTTCATAGCTCATGCCCAGTATAGTGGTGGTTGTAACTTGATTGTAAATAGCTTTTGATGTGGCCTGTGAAACGAAAACCAGTCAGTCCAAAAGAAAATTTCTGAATTTGGCTTTTCTTTGATTTCAATATGAATATATTGATTGAAACCATGACCATAGCAGGAGAACGAGTTATATTCTTTTGTTGTTTAATTTTTTTTTTTTAATCTTAGCATTATACATAAATTGAAACAAATCTCATAATTAGAGTAGGAGGATCAATAACATAGAAAGACAGTATTGCTCCTCAGTTGAACTTGTGAGGGCGAGAATTTGCCTCTAGACTCTTGAATCATATATTTTCATTTTGATCTCACTTAAATAGGGGTGTGCTGCAACTTTTCTTGTCTCATAATGAGATGGATCCCGTCAGAAGACCAAATATAGAAGTCTCCAGAAGTTGCTTCATGCCTCGATCCATTACCACTTATTTACATTTCACCTTAGTTGTGCATAAATGTTTGAGCCAAGCTTTAAAGGATTTTTTTTTTTTTGAGTTGGTGAATGAGGATGGTACTCCTTTGGATGTGAAGAGTCCTGCAAACCTGAACCTAAAAGCACTGACTGCAAAATGTTTTCTTGTTTATGCGGCATCTGTTTCCTTGGCTGTCGGGGGACTTTGCTTTTAGTTCTTTGCTTCAGTGCTCCACTTTAATAGTAGAAAGTAGAGTGATTCAAATCTTATCGTAGCCATGGCCAAGTACCAAAAAAATGGATGCATAGAAATAATTATAAGCAGGTTGATTGAAAGCCATTCTTCTATACTTGGCTTCACGTCATATATCTGAAGCCATGTAATTCACAGGTAGAGGATGCAAACACCTTGGTGAGTGAACTCGTGAAGGTGACTGCAAAAGAACAGGTTTTGCTTGAACAATGCAAAGATTTTTTGTCCACGTTGGCAGCCATGCAGGTAAATTTAGCCAACCTTTTTTTCCTACGCTCATAAATTTTTATTTAATTTTTGTAATCTTATGGATTACTTTCTTAAATCTTCTCACAGGTCAAGGATTGCAGCTTGAGAGCACATACAATACAACTTAACCGTGTACCAACTACCAGCAGCCTGACTACACGTGTGAACTGATCTTTTTATACTATTCAACTCCAAATGCTAACATTACACGAAAGAAGCAGCCTTACCTTTCTTCAGTTGATGGAGGCAGCATTGGCTTCTCGTTTGGCGTTTTTGAAACCTGTTTTGTTTTTCTGATTCTCTGCCATCTATATGGGGTATGTGAAAATTACAGAAAAAAAACACTACTCTTCTCACTAATTAGCCGTACACAAGTACTCATCCATCATCGGGCAAAGGGAATGTATGTGTATATATGTAATACTGTTCGGATATCTGTTAAATAGTTCATCATCATATTCTTCATCCTGCTGTGCTCTACTGGTTTGGTTGTACATGTGATTATTTTGATGCCTGTGTCGATAAAGCATTTGGGATAGGGTTATTCCTGTTAGGGTCGAGACGTCTTGTTAAAAGTAAAAAGACCGGCTAGGCTGCCGATGAGAGATTTGAGAGACGCATGAATTTGAGGAATTTGACTGGTTTGGTCAGCGACAGCTCACGTTAGACTTCCGGCGCATACGGAAGTAACGACCAGAAGAACCCACAACTAACATGCGCCGCCGGGGACACCGAACCTTCCTGTCCTTTTTTTCTGTATTAGCCCGAAATAAACCTGTCGGCTGTATATATATATATATATATATTTTTTTTTAAACACTTTTGAGGCCACACATCCTTGGTGATGTGAACCGAAACCTTGTCGATATGAGAAGAGAGCCAAGAGTTTTTAAGTTTTGAGTTAAAAGAGTGGAGATTTCATATTTTTAAGCCTCTTGGAATTTTGTATAGCACGACTTTGCTTTCACAGGGAGTTTGAGTAAATAAATGCAATCATTAATTGTTAAATGAGCTTCAAAATCCATGCAACTTCCAGCATGAAACGCCCAAATCTCATCTTCCAGGAATTTTATAAGAAAATTTGAATGAGAGAGTAATCAAAACCCAAATCATTTATATTCTAGTTATTATGCATCTAGGAGCAATCAACAAGAGGTTGACCCAATACTTTTAGCACTCGGCCCGAATTGTTGCATATGGGGATCATGCATCATCAACCATGGAGATGCGGTGATGCATCAATGTTACTATCAAACTAGCAATTTGCATTAAAAAAAAAAAGACTTTATGCAGGCCCCACTCTCCAATTAGAAGAAAAGGGACCGGGAAGCTGCCTGTTGCTGGTGGAGACAGACCGGAAACAATACCTTTATTATGATGACTTCCCACTAATAATAAACATCTCTTCCTAAAGTTTTCCTTCCCATTAGACATGATCAATTCCTTCAGTACAATAACATGTATACTATTTGTAATTGTGATGGACATCTAGGTGTGACGTGTCTTATCCTAGGGAACATGATCTATCTTCTATATTTTATTAGCCTATTACTTCGAACAGCACCAATATTCCAAGCCAATTTCAACATATATATTGAATTATTAAAACCAACTAATTAAGTTGCTTCTCATTTCTTACATTATTATTGTTATTTCTCTATTGTTATTATTGATCGATTAGGTCATGTCATGAGTATATATACCATCTTTGAAGTTGGGGATCAACTGATTGATCAATTTAATTAATCCCACGACCCAAATCGATAAACAACATATAATATATTTTGCAAAGAAGTGTAAATAATATGAAAACTGCTATAGACATAAATAAATTATATAAAATAAATTCACAAATTAATATAATTTCATAGAATCTGTTAGATCTATTTTATAATAAAAGTAATTTTACAATCTGACATCCTACATCAGTTTGTGGATTTGCTTATATAATCTTTTTGTGGCTAAATATTTTCCAAATAATATTGAACCTGATCAGCTAAGTACATATGAGTTGGATGATTCTAACCATATCCCAGAAAACTACATATGCTTAAAGAAGCTGATCATATTTTCTCTTTTAAACTGATCTTATGTTAACATCTCATATTCCTCTGATCTTTAGATGTCCACACCACACCCCCCCCCCCCAAAAAAAAAAAAAAGTCAGAAATTCAGTGCCTACAATTGCCCAACTCGCCAGACTTGGAAACATGAAATTAAAGCCCGATAACGAAGATCATCAAGTTATATATAGACTCACATATATATATATATATATAATATTAATTAGCTAAACCCCAAAATAGAGAAGGAAATACATTAATTCAAGTAATTTTACGTTTCAAGTCCCTCTCAAACAAATAATCTCAGAATCTTTCTTTCACTACCCGATCCCTCTGTAATACAATTACCACCACTATAATCACTTCCAACCGTCGTCGTTTCGGACTCCTCAGACGGGCTCCTTCTCTTCCTTCCTTTCATTCTCTTATGCAAATTATCATTACCGGCTGTCAAGCAAAGATCCAGATCCAGTGGACCCGCACACCGCTGCTTGTTGCCGTGGGCTCCCGAAGCATCAACATCCGGCTCAGGCATCGAAGCTTGGTCGCCAAGAAACTCCGGTAGGACCCGTAAAGCGCCGCCTCGGAGAACCGTCTCCACCGCCGATTGGCACACCTTCCAGTTCCCTGTCAAAAGTAGTCCCACCACTCCGTTAACCGGATTTACGGTCCGTCCCACCGCTTCAAATAACAACGACTGAAACAAAGCTAACCAAGAAAACAAAAGAAAAACCAATACTTAACGTCAGTTTCTAAACAAGCCTGACTATTTAACCTAGCTTCACTGTGAAATTAGAATCCTAGAGCATCTGATTGTATACTATGAAAACATATTTGCGCGTGTGTACACATAAATATATATATATATATATATATTTATGCATACATACATACCGGGTCTTTGGCGTTCGGGGACGCCGGAAATGAAGGACATGAGACAGGCACGGCCAAAGAACTTGGCGACGAAGACGGTGGCGTGCGCTTGGGCTTGAGGTTTTTCTATCCATTGCAGGCATTGTCGAAGCATGCAATTGTCGCTGCAACCCTTTCGAAGAACCCTACAGCCATTGCAACTCATGATCTTCTGCACATTAATTTGAAACCCGAGATTCAAGGAGAAAGGAGATGAAAAACTTTTCTTGATGCAGCTATAGAGAGAGAGAGAGAGAGAGAGAGAGAGAAGAGAGGAGGAGTTGAAGACAGGCGAAAGCTGTGGTCTCGAGGAGGATATATAATGTGAGTGTGCATTGGAGCAAGTGGCCGGTCATTATTGGAGTGATTAGACGTACTTAACCATGGTTAGTTATAGTTTGTTTTTTTTCTTTTACTACTTGGGAAGGAGATTGGATCATTGGTTCTCTTGATGAGAAATTAAAATGTTGTCAATTGATCTTCAATGATCTTGACAAAATTATAGTCTTTAGGTGGTGGATCAGTCGAGATTATTTATTTATTTTGTGTGAATATAAACATTAATGTTGCCATATATATATATATGTATAAAAAAATCTTATTGTAAGTGATTTTGTGCATCAAATTGTATACTAATATTAAATATAAGATAATTGTTTAATGAAACAGTACAAATTGAAGATAAAAATAATTTTTGTAAGACATAATTAATCTTTTTCTTCTCTCAAGATTTTTTTTCTTTTATTTATTTTTTAAATAAAAAAACTATATGAATCTTAATATGCGATTTGATACGTCAAACTGCTTGTACCTAACAAGCCTCGTATAAAAATCATCGTTAGGAGTGCTTCACTTAGATTATCGTGTTATAAGATCAGACGACTTTTCTAGATAAACCACATATACATACATACATATACATATATATCTATATATATATATATATATATCTAAAACCTGATTAAATTGTGAACCCTTAATGATATAGCATGAATTGAAGCACTATGGTTTTAATTTTACTTCAAATTAATTAGATATATCCCCATATATATATATAGTCTTAATTAATTATAAAATCAAAGTTGACAGTCCAAAGTTTTTAATATTTAGATATAAATTATGACCTTAAAAATGTTTTTTTTTTTTAAATGCCCCGGTGGCACGTGCCACTGTTGTCTAGAAGGTGGAGACAAGGGGAGGTGGCTACTGGGGTTCCATTGATCTTCCAAAGAAGTGGGTGAGAGGCGGCTCCGCGTCTCCGCGAATGGTGAGTCGACTGCTCCACCGTTGATTCTCATGCATGAATACTGTCTCCCAGCATATTTTTTTCCTGCTTCTAATTAAATAACATGATCAGCAAATGTCTTCGATTATCGAGAGGCGCCGTACGTACAACGTAACAACACTGATCATCTTCAACAACGTACTTCAAGCGGTATTCCATCAAGTCAATCTGGGTTTCCAACGTTCATTATTGGAGCACGGATATATAAACGAAAATGCTAAGCGTCCCGCTCTATGCATTGTTTTTATTTATTTTTTATTTTGTTTTGTTTATTTTTATTTTTACTTTAGAATTAAGAAAGTATTTTTTTAATAATATTATAATTTTTAAAATATATATATTTAAAAATACATACAAAAAAAAAAGTAAAAAAAAAAATATGAAAATAACTAACGAGAATAAAGTATACTCTCCCAACTCATTCTTACAGTTCAATATTATTGTTGAAATATTTTATTTTATTTTTTAATTCTTCTTTTCACTTAGTTATTAAGAAAATATTTTTTAAATAATATTGTGATTTTTTTATTTTTTAAAAAATTATTTAAAAATATAAAAAAATACATGTAAAAAAAATAACAAAAAAAAAAAAACCAATTATATGCAGCTGTAGCGGTGGACGTAGCAGTACTACTGGCCACCTGTACATCATGTAAATGACTACTAATGAGCATGCTTTCTTTTGGGTAAGCATAGCTTTTTATATAATTTCTTTATTAAAGTCTAATCTTATTTTCTCGGTTTCAATAATGCAAGAATCGGCAACCCAAATGTAGAACCAATAGGGGGGAACTGATCCATAATCATGGCAATTCATAAACCTAAACAAATGCTAAATTCTATACTATACACAATATTCTTTAAATGTGGGTCGATCTGGCTGGCTGGCTGTATCTCAGCCTTGATAAGTACTGATGGGCACATGAGAATTTCAATTTTAAGACTAGCAGGTGAGTGGCTGCAGTTACAATGTGCAAAAACTAGAAAAATAAAAAATAAAAGAAAATGAAAGAGTTGTCACTATATATATAATATGTACAGCATATATACTAGAATGAAGACAAGGATCATGACGATGGTGATGAGGCGGAGTCCTTGGAAATATAGTGGCGACTCGGGTACGTGGCGTAATATTGATGCGATAAGGACCACCATTTGCATCAACCAATTAACTAATTTAAATGCTAAAAAAAAAGAAAAAATTAACTAATTTAAATGCCTGTTACTATAGTATATGTCCCCACCACCGAAAAAAGTTTTAAGTTTGTGGAGAATGGGATTCGGATTCATGAACATGGTTTTAACTTTCACACAGCTCACTTTTGGCTTTTTTATTTTGTTTTATTCGAGTTTTATTACATATAATTACTTTTATATATTCTTTATACATTTTACTGATGTGATTGATCAAACAGTTTAAAGAAGACGCAAAAATGACTGGATATAAATTTTTTGTTAAATTAAAGATATACGTAATTATATATATGGATATGAGACGTATATAATAAGTTGGATTGGCCGTGCGCAATAGGCTTTGAGAGGGACATTTTTGGCGTTTAATTAATATATCTTTATTTATTTATTTATTTTCAGCACAAAGTAGTCTATTTCAAAGTGTCTCTTCCATGAACTAGAAAGACATACGGCCTTAATGAAGTTTGGAAAGGGCACTTGCTAGCTAGTGTTATAAGCAGACACCATTGGTCTCGATCAGCAATTTTGAATCTAACTGTTAAAATAAAGATTAAAAATAATATATAGAATTAGTCTTTTAGTGCGTTGATATGATGGACATTCTCCGTCAATCTTTAAATGTAATTTTTAATTTCTCGGCTGATTGGCCTTTGTAATAAACGACTCTAGCTACAGATAATTGCATCTTTCCAATGGGTTGTCTTTAATTGATACTGATCTCCAGCTGTATTCGGATACATGTTAATTAAACAAGATCAGCTGAGTAATTAATCACTTAATTTTTGACACGAACAATGTGCAGAAAATATTAACCAAATCGATCGATCTAATAATTAATTTAAACCTAATTAATAGATCAAGTTAATTAACTGGTTGCCGCGGCACATTTATATGCGGCTTATTGTGATGGAAATCTTTCCTTTTTTTTTTATTTTATTTAAAAAGGGTATGCGGAGAAAGGGTAGTGATGCCAGAGATCAAAAGAAAATATAAATAGTATTGTGACGATCATTTTGAAGTTTGTTTGTGTATTTCAGATGTTGAGATTTTGTTTGTTTTGATGGATGCCGGATTTATAACTCTCTTCTCAATGTCTAATTCCTACCTTGTTATGACTTTACTGTTTACTGTTTTAGCTTCATGTGTGGGGAAATTAAATAAATAAAACAGTATGACCGACAGTTTTTCTTAGGGGTGGGCAGCGGGGCTCTGTACCCCGCCCCCGTCCACCCAGTGGGGAGAAGGGCCAAGGACCAGCAGGGGCGGGGTGCGGGAAAGAATCTCCAACCTTGCATCATGTGGGTAGCACTCCTAATTTTTTTTTTTTTCGGTTGCATACCTCAAAATTTATTGCTGGTTTATTTGTAACCGGAGAAGTATTTATCCTGGCTTCATAGGAAATCAATTGAACATAATCAATTCAGATAGATTTGTGTATTTTCTCTTAAAAATTAAAAGTATCCCAGAGAATCCTAAAAGGTGGCAGAGAGATATTCGTAAAAATGGGAAAATGTTGAGTTATGTGGAGACTGGACTGGAGATTATATAAATATGAATGAAAAATGTGGGATTGTTATCTTGACGATACGAATCTTGAATCCCCAAGCCCAAGAAAGAGTTTCCCATAACTATAAGATGTGGCCGAGGAGTGTGTAGTCAGTCTGGGCTGGGCTGAAATTATCGGCCCTTTTTCTCTTCTTTTTTTTAGTTTATGGGCATTGGGCAATGGCTATTTGTTTTTCATGGTCCAAGCCTTCTGAATTGTGCCGATTTCTCAAAGTTCTTGTGGTTGCAAGCCGTCTTCTTGAAAACACCCATTTTTAGTATTTTCACAGCAAATTGGGAATGAGATTATGAATGGCATTATTTATAGAAATGCCACCAAGTCCTCTTGTGTGCTCAGAAGAGATGACTGCCCTTGTTGCCAAGTCACGTTACAAAACCTGCTAACACTGAAGTCCTATTTCTCTTGTGGACATCTGTGGTTTCTAAAATTACCATTTGTTTGATAAAGTTTCTCTTCATCCAAACACTATATGCACTTCATTTTTGCTAAATTAAAAGATAAAGCGCTACTTTTGAAGTTTTACTAATATTCGTTAAGAAAAGCGCCAAAAGAACCGACCAACATGTTTCTGTCAATTGTATCTAAGACACTGAATGCCTCCTATTTCTGGAAGGTGTTGATTTACCTTCTTCTGGGTTGGCAGAACCAAGACTATCTGATGAATCCGAGCCACTATTGTCACCTTGTCCCCCCTTGCCAGACCACAGCTTGGTAAGGATCTTCGACTTAAGCAGCCCTTTCATTTTGTTAATGGCAGCTTTGTCCACATTACTTTTACCATCACCATTCCTTTCACTACCTCCCACTCCATTGGCTAACCTTAAAGCAGCTAGCTCCCCCTTTAGTGCCTTGAGATCCTCAGCTGTTGCCACCCCATCCCAGTCTTCTTCTGTATTAGTTGTTGCTGACCTCGAGCTCCCATGAGAGCCACTATTTAAATCCTTGATGCCTTTGGGTATGTCAGGAGTGCTGCTGCCTGATGATGCTGCAGCCCTAACCTGCTCAAAATAGAGTACCTGCACTACTACACGCAATGGAAGTCTCTCATTTTGAACAGCATGCATGCACGCATCAACTGATAGCTTCTTGCAGTCCATCAGCTTGCATATCCTTTTCTTCTCGCTCTTGCTAATCCCTGGATGCTCCTGCATAAGGCACAGTGAAGAATGCAGCTCTCTTTAGAGGTTTTCTAACAAAAACAGTCGGACTAAACTTGATTTAAAAGCATGAGAATTGAGCAGAGCTTCAGTATATAACAAACTTCTAACGTGAATCCCTAATACACCAAAAGGCAAAGCATGTTTTACACCATCAAATTTGAAACATAATTTACTTCCCCCCTGAAAGCCCATTTCAGAAATTCATACCTTTAGATACATGTCAATGGCGCGGTAGAGACCGTCATGAGCAGGCCGAGAGATATTGCACACCATTTCAGCAAGATCAACAAACATCGACAAGGTTAGGTTGGGATCCTTCGAAATTTCGGCAAGATATCCATCTATCAATTTTGCTACCATCAGCTTGGAAGCCTCCGATAAAATCCCTGACCTTGTCTCCTGAAGCTCATGGCTTTCTTCAAGCGATTCAATCTCAGCACTCTTATCTTGCATTAGGAACTCTTGTACTATTTTCTGTACTGTACTAACATCAAACATTGTAGTTTCCTCTTCTGGTGCTCGTATCAAAAGATCATTTACAGAAGCCTCCTCCAGTTGCTGTCCTATTCTCCTTACCAGCTCGAACTTATCCATCTCTCCTGAGTTCACTAAAATGGAAGCTTTTAACAATTTGAGCAAGAAACTACAAGAGACACAGCCTTTGTCTGCAGGCAACAGCCACACTATTGTATCTACTACTGACCGGTACTTCGCCATGTCTCCAGACTGAATCATACCCTTGCTGAAACCTGGCAACCTTCTATAAGCATACGCTTTCAAGGCTTCCCCAATTACATCATTTGAAACAATCCCTATGTTTTTAATATTCACCAGAACACGCTTGTACAGACCAATTTCAAGCTCGCACAAATCCTCAACCCACCAGTCCTTTGGCACTGGACGGTTTCTGACACCATTCCAGTTTGGGTCATTCCCATTTTCCTCTGGGAGCTTCTTCCGATTATAGGTATAGGACCAGTCAACCTTGGAAACATCAATACAGGCCTTGGTAGCTATACAGTCAATGCAATCGCTGACAACCTTCAACTCCTCAGATAATGGTAGTAGAAACTTTGTAGTCTGCAGAACAATGATTGAATCTTTCCAGCTGCGGAAAATGCTAGAGGTAAGAAAGACATCAATCTTGTAGATGAGGTTCCCTCTCTCCATGGTCTCATGCATTTCTAGGTACTCAGCTGCACATCGAGCAGCAACAACATTGTAAGCATTGAGAGTGACAGTCATGCCATAACAAAACTTGGCACATATCTCAAAGGCAGCAGGACCACCGGGAATGTCAGAAATGTTAACTTCATCTGTCTTCTCTTCCTTAGTGGTTGTGACCAACTTCTGCAAACGGCCACTTCTTGACAGTAGTGGAAACTGTTCAACAGATGATTCCGATTTGGTATCAGAAAATATGAATTGACTTGTATTGTTTAGAGTTAAAGCTAGTGCCAACCAATGCCACTGAGAAACTTTCTCAACCTATGTCGTCATAACCGCATCTATCAATTCTTTTTTAGTTCCTTTCTATTATATAATCAATAAATCTCTTTAGTAATAATTGGTTGAATGGGTTATAGTACCATTTTCATAAGCAGAGTACATGGCACTAAACGCCTGCAAGTGAGCTCATGTAAATCATTGTCATGCATCTGGAATTAGTTTCATGCCTTTGACATATAAGCAACGAAGCATGTTCATTGTCTCGAGAAGGAAAGGTAAAATAAATAAATAAATAAAAAATGATGGTGACAATGATGATGATATAGGCAGCCATGACAAATTGTTCTATCAGCCCATTTAGAGATTACAGAGATTATACATTCTAGTTTAGTAGTTAGGCTGTCTTCTATGCATCACGAAATTCTACAGAGGGCAGTAATACAGTTAATGCTCCAGAATAAAAAAGCCAAAAAGGGTTAAAACGAATTGTCTTCATTATATACTAAAAGTACTCCGTTAAAGATTATTGTACCTTATGAAGATAAAATTTTACATCCCCTACAATAAGAGCGATGTCTGTTGCCAGCTCACTTGTGACATACCTGCAGATTGATATTCCCTTCTAAAGTTACTGAGAAAACATTAAATTAGATGGTACTGTTATAAAGGATAAAGAATATCTGAGTTCATAGATAATCCTTTTTAAGACTACCTTTTACATGCTCTCTACTTGGAAAACTCAATAATAAGCAAAATAACATAATTTGATTCAAAATTCTTTGCATTTCCATGTAGAATTACTCTCAGCTTCCTTTTCTAGCCAAGCATGTCATTGCTGAAAATCGAATAAGTAAATCATGGTAGCCATCAACTAATGGATAAGCTACTAGTATAATGTCATTGATTCACCATCTTGTACTGCTAGAAAGCCAGATGACTTGCTTCAGTTTTTTCAATTGAAGACATTACCCTGCATGGGTTCCTCTTAAACTAATAGCCACGAACCATTAAACTACTAGACCTGGAATCTACTTCACCAGAGGTTTCATTCTAAAACAGACCCAATACCATGATATTGCAAAACAATAACCATAAGGTGATTGGAATTCAAATTGAATCATCAGATACTTGCAAAAGACTGATATTGCTAGACTAGAGTAGTTTCAAATCCACCAAACCTCAAGTTATCTCTATTATAATTATACAAGTGCCGCTAGTTTAGCCTTGTAGTTGCCATTAGTGGTCTGGATTAATACAATATAAGGAATTACAATCGTAAGCATCGCTTTATCCCCTACAACATTACTAAAAGAGAAAGAATTCATTTTTCCATGAGTGAGAACCACATAATGTTCCATGAGTTGTAGTATCGTTAAACCTGGGATCAGATATGTACTCCTCAGCTTTTTGGTTAATAGATGCATCCAAAGTTTCGGAACAAATATGATTAATAAAGTTTGATGAAATAATTACATAATGACTTCTTATTCACTCAATTAATCAAACCATCATTTTTTTTACATCCCAACGCATTCAATTGCTAAATAATACTAATAAAGGTTCTACTATACTACAGACACCTATCAGAAATGCTTAACATCATGAGCATCCGAAAGAAATTTAACAAACCTGACTACAAGTTTATAAAGCTGAAAGAACTCTTCTTATTTTCTGACTTGGTTAGAACTAAGAAAACTAATGAAGTACTTCCTCTCAAATCCCAAATGCCAACGGAGAGAAAAACCAGCCAACATTGAAGAAGAGTACAATATGGGCAAGCTTGAAAGGAATGAGAAGGAAGGCCATACACAAACAGAACTTTCAAACCCCCAAAAATAATTTTTAAATGGGCCCTATTTTAATCGAGCAATGAAGTTGTTCACAGTCATCAGAGGGAGCTCGAAGTTAAACCTCAAACAACTCTTTGTTAACAAAAGTGCCACAGTAAGCATTAATCTAAGTGGCAAATCTAACTCGAAAGAGGCGGCAAACAGAACTTCAATGAACAGAGAAACAGTTGAAAGAGCTAAAGTCATCGGTAACAGAGTTATGCAACACAAACGGAAATGCATCAAACATTTGTTTTTTTTTTTTAGTAAGTAGGAAATGCATCAAACATAACAACAGCACCAGTAATTCCTAAACAAATTTCAAAAGAAAAATGATAGGACCCAGTTCTTTTTTTGTTTCTTTAATTCCAAAAGATCTCACCTGACATTGTTTCCATCAGTCTGAAAGGAATCCGGCTTTGATCCAAGTTTCATAAACTTCATCTCGAGAGCAAGAGATCCGCTTCACCCTCTGCACCTTTAAACCGGTCCTCTCCAACACTCAGCTGATTAGTGCTGGTCGCGACGACACATTCTCAGTGAGCATACATAAAAACCCTCAATTGAAGGAAAATTCCCAGAAATAGAAAGCAGTATCCCAGATGTGGGGACCAGATTTCTCAATGCAAGCAAGTTCCTAGTCTCCAAGAGAGAAAAGAAGGATCTCAAAGAGGGGAAGGATATATGCTGTGGTGGTAAGAGAGCGAATCTTTGACAGCAACCGAGGCAGAGAGTATGAGTAAGAGAGAGAAGGAGATTAAAGGGAAACACAAGATGGGAGTTGTGCAATTTTTTAAGAAAAGGTTCTCTTGAATGCCAAGAGAGCCAAAGAAGAGGTTGTTTCCTTGGTCGGCGGCAAAGCCCACGGAGCCCGGGCGCACCTAGTCAGCCCAGGAGACATCGCCAACAGACTCCTAAGACAAAATAATTCTCACACCAGTATCACCCGTAAGCACAAATCCGACTCCACCTCACTCCCCCCCACTATTTCCTTTTTTTTCTTTTCCTTTCTGATCACTTTGTTCCTTTGTTATCGATTTTTTTAAGCATTCATACCACAGGGCCCTCTTATGGTCTTTATAGCTTCAAGTTCCAAAACCCATACAAATCAAACAAATCAGATTTGTGTTTGATTTCTTTAACCGTTGAAATTTGAAAAAACCTGAAACAGAAAACAGCATCTCGATATCAGTTGAAGAAACCCCCAGAACGGTAGACAATGAGCATCTCTCTTTATTTTGCTAAGTACGGAAATAAATAGGAGAGAGGGCACAAAAGCAGAAGTTAATTATAGTAATTAACAACCAAACATCAACTACCAACGACAAAATCACTACAAAATTATAACAGAAATCTAAGGAATCTATCAGAATATAACACAGAAATCTAGTAAATTATTGAAGCTGAAGATCATGTATAATGTTAAGATCCTAAAATCGCACATGCAGAAATATGCCCAATATCAAGTTGGAAACATAAAGACAGAGCCCCAAAAGCCACTCTCCGTGTAAACCCCAACAAAACCCAAGACTCATATATCAAATCTACAAAGTTCATTACAGAGTAATAACAAGTTACGTGTAGTAGTGCCAAATTAAGCGAAACCCATTCCGAGTTTTAGGTGGTATCAGCAAAAACCAAACCAAGAAATCTAGATTCTAAAACCGTCTTAAGGAAGATGGGAACCCCACGGGACAAACGAGGGAGATAGAGTGGGAGAGATTGCTTATAAAACTCTTAACAAAATCTTACGCCAATGAGATAATGACGCATTCCAATCTTTTTGCGTCAAGAACAGCAAATCAGTGGAACAGTAACACTGCCAATGAGAACTTTAGAGGGATCAAACTTACCACAACAAAAACCAAAACCAAAAGCTAAAGAAATAACCTGAAAGTACCCATCAGATAATGAGCTGGTTCTCACAGTATCTGCATCCAAAACTCCAAGTACGAAGCATAAAGGCCCCTCCACACTGCCCACAGATTACAGTAAAAGCCAAGCTGATACGAAATGTTTCATGATCAGTCTCGTTAGTGCCAAGATAACCACTTTCTCCAAGCACCGTATTTCCCCTGTGCTCATCAATTTTCTTTTCTCTATGATTTCCCTGAGAAAGTTGGAAGATGTTCATTCAATTTCTGAAGGCATTAACACTCACCATTACACTTGCTCAGTCATGCACGCCACACTGACACTCCAGCTTTCTAGTTGTTACCCCTAATCCCTATAACGCGGATTCCTTCATTAAATGACCCTTCGCTTGTTCCCTAATTAACCCATTACCCACATCTACCTCTCTCTCTCTCTCTCTCTCTCTCTCGTACTGCTATCTTTCTTCATCGACAAGGTGGTGGCAGTGGCATCAGGAAATTTAAAAAGAGTGATTGATCGAACTGTACGAAAAAATTATGTGAGCTTAAAAAGTTAAAACATGTCGAAGTTCAATTGGCTAGCACTCCGAAATGTCAAAAAAGATATACATTTTCTGCGTAATTTTTAATTTTGACGAAACATTCTGGAACTCATTAGTAATTATTAGACAATACCCATGCCATCGTTCGAAAAAGCTATCGTTGAGCAACTTGATGAGCATCCTCACACAGTATAATATGATGTGCATGTGAATTATTTTGCTGGTTTTTAGGTTAGTTAAACATAATTATCAATGTCTGCTACTAATTGAGACAGATCATGTATATATATACATGCTCTTTTTTAGGATCTTATCAAAGTTGGATATTCCCTATTCTTTCACTGTATTCGAATGATGATACCTCCAAAGCCTATATATATATATATATATATATATATATATATATATATTGATCAGTGTTTTTTTAGTTATTAATTAATATAACCAGTTAATTTCCACGTAAGTTTTTCTGAATATATATAATGGTTTCATGAGTGTAATATTTGCATGCGAGCTGGCACGTAAATGGGATATATTATGTTATATAAAACCCCTCGTGAAAAAAGAAAAAGAGAGATTAGGCACATAGAGTTTTCTTTAAATTTTTTTTTGTCTATTTTGCACTTTCTCGTTAAAAGCAAAAGAAAAATCTCTCTTTTCACGCTAAATAATATTGAGAAGTTTCACACGAATTAGAAATAAATTCATGTTGATCTTTATAAAAAATTATCTTTTTTTTTCTATTAGACATTTTATAAAAAGAAATAGATGTCTCTATAAATAAATAGTCTGGCCGGGTGCCAGTGCTTGCAAATTATTGGGTAGGACGTATATATAAGCCAATTCAAGTTTCACTTGATCATGATTTAGGTGCTGATCATCGAGGTTGACCTTCTTCTCCAACATGGTTCACGAATAAGCTTCTCCGTTGCCAGCAGCTAGTTCCTTGAGTGAGAGACAAAGTGACCACTATTCTCTAATCACAGCATCTTATCTAAAGCTATACCAACCGATCAACTTAGACAACTTCTTTTTTCTTTCCTAGCTGCAGAATTAGTAAAGGAAAGATATTATATAATGTTACTGAAAATCAAATAAAAAAGAAGAGTACTTAAATCTTGATGCGGCAATTATTATTAACGTAGTCGTCTGTATTAATTAGGATAAACGAATGAAAAAATGTGTGCTCTTTGATCATTTGATTTTATATTTGATTGAAGAGAGATCGAAAAGTACTGTATGTAATGTAATTGTAATAGGCTACTTTATGAGTGTTTGATCCTCTACCAATCAAGAGCAATGAATCTAGACCCATTTCTTAAGGAACACTCGATTCCTTCTACTTTGAGCCAGTTTAAATTTCTTTTTTTATTTTATTTTTTTATGTTTGTTTGTCTGGTAAGAAATCTGCTGCTTGAACTTTAAGACCAGTTTGGATCGAATATGTACGTAGTCGATCGAGTATGTGTGGTGGGGCTTTTACGATAAGAACTAGTCAACGAGAGACAAGTAGCTGTCAAGCTGTTTCCCACGTGATGCCTAATATTAGACATATATCATTCCTACATATATAAATATATATCACACATTAAATTTTTTTTTTATTTCTTTTAAATTAATTAAATTTTTTTATTCATTATTTATATACTACATATTTACTATAAAATCATATATAATATATGATGTAAGAATGATGAGTATAATTATTTTCAAAAAAATATCTCACACTAGCTTCCGATTATTTGCTAGCTGTGAAAAAAAAAAATTAAGAATAAAATAATATTATATATAATTTTAAAATGTGTAAATCTAGTGTATTATTTTAAAAAAATATAAAATTTATTATTAATAAATCTCATAAATATCATTTCTAAAAAATTAAATACCCAACCCCCGCCTGCCTCGACTTTGACCATTTATTTTCAAGACTACAGTGTATGAAACTGTATATAATAAAATATGTACTAGCCAGGGGAAAGGAGGGGGAGAAAGAACACATGACTACATGATGGATAGTATTATTGCTTGATTAGCCAACACAAAGCACATGGCCACCACTGTCATATTTCTACGATACTACAAAAAAAGAAATCACTCAAACTAATTATTAATTGAAAATGGAAATTTATTGCTTAATTATGACAACCATTGGATTGTTCTTGAATCTTGATCATCGACGGTGTTGGCACACCCTCGATCCACATAATTTACAGTAATTATTATATGTATATGCATGCAACATTAATGAATACTAGATCAAAATTTCAAGATTGCGTCAAAGTAGAAGATTGCTGATGAATCATTGATACAAATGGCCACCTTTTTCGAAGCGGAAATAAGTGCAACATGATCATGATCCGGACCACCGGCATTGGCTTAAGCATCTTTCGCATGATGGTAACTCATTCCGGATTAGTTGCTAGCTCTAGCTCTAGCTCTACGGCCAATAAGAAAAGCTAGCAGATCGAATACAAAAACGTCACAAGATCAGTACGTACGTATAAATTATTAATCCATGAGGGCCGCGTACCACTGCACTTTCAAACTCTGGTCCTTGGAAAAGGTAGTAGTCTATTTTCATAAAACAGACCAATAGGAAATAATAATATATAGGACTTTGTGCGTTGAATGGAAATTATGAAAGCTATCGTAGCAGCTAGAACTTCGGCTATTAATTTAAGATCTTACGAATACAAGTGCATGCAGCCCATAATGAGTAATCACTACTTTATTTCATTGGGGGGGTTTTGGAAGAAAAGGGGGCTTAATTGGGGTGGGTGGTAGCTAGGGAGGGAGACATTGATTGAATTTCTTTTAGTGATGGGAAATAAGACTACTGTATCTATCTACTCACCTCTTATATTTATATATAGGTTTATTGGCAACCATATATATATATGTGAGAGCTTGCATGCATGGCAAGTAAAATCGCACCAAAAAATGTCGATAGAAATTAGACATGGAGATTAACTTGGGGGCTCTTTTTCGGCCGAAAGTTTCTTCGGATATGATTGTGATAGTCAGTTTATGGCTATGATGAGCTTCATGAGGAAGTGGGACCGGACAGTATGCAAAAAGGGAGGAGAATAGAATTTGAGGTCCAAATTAAATGGAGATTCAGAAGAGATAACACCCCCAAAATATGGGAAAGCTATACATCCCAGCTCATTATAATTATATATAGATACATATTTGAGAAAGAAGAATTCTATGTATTAATTATTATTTACTTTTGTACATTATATTTATAATTTTTTTTTCATAATGTGTAAAGATATTTTTTTATAGAATATAAAGTGTGAAATAACAAATAATAACTGATAAAAATAATTTTTTCTATCCACAGAATCCTCCAGCAAGTGCTAAAAAAGAAGTACTGAACTTTGCACAGAATTCTCATACTTTGAGTAGCTTTTTAAAAAAAATAAAAAATAAAAAATTGTAGTGCAACCCAATAATAGAGAAATTCACAGTGTCACGCCTAAATAGTGTGTGGCCCAGGAGGCTTGTGAAGATTGGCTTTTCCCTTTATGCTTTTGTCAGAATGCATGTACTTATAATTGGGAAGGATGATTAGGGCTTCTACCACTACCATGCAACAGCCTAAACGGTCAGTGCAGCCCATTATGGTTAGGTTTGATACTCAAGTGCCACCAAGTTTGTGGCCCAAGTGAAGTGAATGTTCTAGGTTTGGTATTTCCTTTTGCCATTCTCATCGAGTGCTATCTATATATATAGCCTTATACATGACCAGAGGAGGAATTTCATATATAATTAGCCTTTCTTAATCGAACATTAAATACTCCGTTTCTTTCTCTATTTCTGATGATCAATAACATACACTGAGACACAGACAACGAGACACATGTCATTGTAGTGATGCTACTGGACAAGCATTTGGCAACAAAAGTACGATGATGAGAGGACGTGACATTTTGATTTTATATATATATATATATATATATATATAAAATGCACGTTTTCATTACAAAACAATGGACAATAATTTCAAGTTCTCTTCATTAATCCCCCGGATCCAAGTATATCTTTTACGATCCTCATTTCTCCTTAAACTATATTAGAGATTGAATCAGCTTCTTATCTTTAAAAAAGGGGGATTAATTAGTGAAAGAAAGAAAAACCATGCATGATTGCATGATTTGTTACGTTTTTTTTTTTTTTAAACTTTAGTACATATAAAAATCTTTGGCGGTGTTGTATAATATTAAGAGGTCGGTCCAATTCATTGAGTTCAACTATATATATTAGTCAGAAGTTCAACTACTCATGAAGGTACGATTGTCTTCATACTCATTGTTTAGTTAGACATTAGAACTCATGTCAATTAAAAAGAAAAAAGAAAAACTTATCCCATTTGAACAATAATTCAAAATACGTCCTAAATTATGAAATAATTAAATTTAGAACTGTTTTCTTCAGATCTCTCTCGCGTATAAAAGAACGTGCTTAATTATCGTTTAAGCTGACCTAATGGTTTTGCCACTAACAATATATAAAGTAAGGACAAGTTGCACTTCAAATCCATCCACAAAAGTCCCTGATCTTAGTCATTTCCACAAAATTGGCTATCTCTCACCGCCTGCCAAACAAGAACGCCCTGGCTCATGGTACCGCGTACAGTATCACATTACTGAGGCTATATATTAGTTATTAATTATAATGGGAAATAGCCGAGAAGCGACGTACCTACGTTCGAGTTGAACGGACATATGGCTAGTCTAGGCTAGGCTGTTGAAAAAATCAGCCGTCCTCTTTAACAATGCCTTGTTAGCTGCCCAACTAGTCGGGATCCAGCCCTGTTAAAAAAAGTCAACTATATAATTCACTCATGTTATTGAACACGTTGCACTTATATTGACCTACTTTTTTTTCTTTTTTTTTTTTTTTTCTTTGGGTGCTGATGACTGATTAATTTGCATATACTTCTTTTTGTCTTTAATTCATGCAAATTAGGAGGCCACCAGGCATGAAAGTCGCCCAATCAGAAGAAATAAAACTTATGGTGACTATACATGCCAAACTACGATATGGTAAAAAGACAAAAGCTTCAAATATATATTAAGAGCATTCTTATTGGATTAATCAAAATTAAAAGACATATTTAGTGATTAGTGATGCTGCACTAATCACTTAGTGATTAGTGATTAGTGATGTATGCACACATGTCATGAACAATTCAAGTGTACGTGTGTTTTCTTTGACGTTTCTCATTTCCTTCTTGGATTTACTTCCTGCGTTTATTTTCAAAATGATAACTTTATCTTCAAATATTTTCTCATATTATTTCCTACATACAATTGAATAATCTCTCCACTATTAAAGAAATTTATTGAATTAATTCATCTCATAAAAATAGTTCTATAAAATAAGATTATTTATTTTTTATAAACATACCTAAGACCTTAACACGAGAATTATTCCTTAACATCATATGTCACGTGCATGTCAATATTTTTTTATTCCTTATCACAAAGTAAGTAGTGTGGGCGGCTCCCATTAATCGTCATGTGACATGTTTTGATATTATGAAGAAATTTATTAGCCTAATTTATCTCATAAAATCAATTTTATAATATATAATTACTAATTTATTATAAATATATCTAAGATCTTATCTACAAATAAAATGTAATCATTTCTTAATAACTCCCACCCAAAAAAAAAAAAAAGGTTCACTGGGATATTCTCTAATTCGCGTCTTTCAAAGAAGCTAGCTTTGCATCAACGTGAACCAATAAATTAAAGCTTCCTTTTTTCTTTTTCTGTGTTCTTTTAAACAGTAGATGCGCGCATTATCCCCTCACATTCAGAACCTTGTTTTGTTTTTAATAATCAGCTCCATTCTATTACGAATTTACGCATCCACGCAGTTTCCCTCCCACACGCAAAGAACATGGCTAAGATTAATATATACACGGCTACTTCTTATTTCTTTTTAGAAAAATGTTATTTTATCCATTTTATTTGTCCACTCATTTTGACAATTTATATATTTTAATTTTTTTACTTAATAATTAAGAAAGTTATTAGTGTATTAATATTTTTTTATATTTTTTAAAAATATTTTAAAATAATAAAAAAATTTAAAAAAGAATCAAAACTGAATTTTGAAGTAGCGGTCAAAACAAACGAGTAGCACCGCTCTTCTTTTTATTCATCCTTGTTTCTGATCAGCATATATGATCTCTCAAACCGTGTTAATTAAAACGGTCCAAGCAATAAAATCTTATCACGCTTTTGTCATTTGGAGGAATATCCTCGCATTAAAGAAAACGATTCATATCACTTTGCGAAACAGATCGATCATCATGTCATATATTCATGTATTCATACGTACAGGAATTCAGCATTGTTAACACCGATTAATTCTGAGCTGCTCCAATGTTTGTGGGTTAATATCCACATGAATAGTTCTTCTACTTGCAAATTTTACACTATAAATATAATTTTTCTAAAGAAAAATAGAAAGAAAATTAACTACGTACTAACTGGACGGCACATATATATAAGAATTGGATCAGAATGCATGATAAAATAAAAATATAGGCACATCAAAAGAGTTTTCCAGGACATTATAAGTGAAATAAGCTAACTAGGTAGGTAAGATCAAGATCACATATAAGAATTAGCCCTCGTTTGTATGTTCAGATCAAATTAACAATTTTTAAATAATAATAAAATAGTTTGAATTAAGATATTTTATAAAAATTTTAAGAAAAGAGAGAGAAAATGTTAAATACAAATATTAAAGTTAAATTATTGTTAAATATTATTTTTATTTTAGGATTTGAAAAAGTTAAATTATTTTTTATGTTTTATTGAAAAGTTTGAAAAAATTGTTATGATTAGATACAAAATTTGAAGATTTAAAATTAAAAAAATATTTATATTTGTGGTATTTAAATGTACTGATAAGATTGAATGAAATGAGATAATTAAGATAAGATGAAATGAGATCATCTTACAATCCAAACGAGACCAGCTAACTAGCTTTTACCGTCTCTGATGATTAAGGACAATATTAGAGTAAGTCGTGACTATTAAATGAGCCCACCAAATGTGCACACCAATACAAATGAGTTTATTTATTTATTTAATTATTTTTTAAATATCGTTAACCATAAAAAATATATATATAAATTTATTAATAGTTATTTCTTTAATTATTAAAAAAATAAAAATAAAAATAAAAATATATGAGTACTATCGTTTTCCAATTATTAATTGAGTGATTCTGGACAGCAGCCCATAGCCGCAGCACACCGTGCTGTGGTTTTTTTTTTTTTTCACTCAATCAGTGGAGTGTGCTG
Organism: Juglans regia; assembly: GCF_001411555.2. NCBI lineage: Eukaryota > Viridiplantae > Streptophyta > Magnoliopsida > Fagales > Juglandaceae > Juglans > Juglans regia. The sequence continues at coordinate 1,485,386 of NC_049913.1, forward strand.
CGGCTGCTACAAACAATAGGCTGCAAAATATATTTTCTCTTATTAATTATACTTTTACAATGAATTACATTGGAAGGGAAAAAAAATATGTTATACAATATCGTTTATAGATCACGCTGTACACTGCAATTAAAGTGTGGTTGACAGATTAGTTGAGAAAGGACGTTCAATTCCCACACTCGTTGTCTCACTAGTGAAGGGAAGAACGATATAAAAAATGTGGGTACGTTGTCAAGTCCGCGTTTTGGAGGAGTAGGCTGCTTTTAAAACAACACGGTACATCTATATTTTGCTTCAACGACAGCGTGTATAAGTGTAGTAGTGTTCGGCCATTTCCGTGGGAAAGTGGACCGATTTGATAACTTACCTTGCATGTCTTTGAAGTTGTCGCCTTTTAACTTTTTGACATCGTGAATGGAGAGTACTATTTGGGAAATGAAATGTCTTTAGACATATTCCGTTCCTTTCTAATCCCGAAACTGTAAATTAAAAGAGACAAAGTATAAACCTTACTGTAAATAAAACAAGCTGGAAGTGTGTGTCTGTGTCCGGACACCAATGAGCAAGCAGTCTTTTGAGTTTTGAGTGAAAATAGTATGTATTCTTTTCAAAACTAGCAGCTTCCTGCTTAATTAGCAGCTTATAAAGTAATGAGATCCCCCTAAAGCCACGGGAAATATTTGGAGATGTATAATCATTGTCAACATGTGCATTAAAGGAAGGCAGGCAGGAATCACATGGGATGGGAGGCTTGAGCCTATCTAAATTAACATGGGCTGCTTCCTGCTTAATTCTTAAGACTGAAAAAGATCCCCCACCACAATAGCACTGCCTGCTGTAATTACGCTGCTCACGCGGCTACGACTCCAGATTCAGTTGATTTTTCATGTCCCAGGAATAATCAATTTAACACCCCTCGACCAATATTATTTTTATTTTATTTAAAAAAAAAAACTTGACTTAATCTTAACTATAGTCAATCGGTCTGTCGGCCAGCTCTCCATGATGCATACCGCATACCTTACGGGAAAATTTCTACAAAATGGACTTGGAATAAATTATCAATTTTGTAAATATTTCTTCTTTTTTTTTTTTTTTTTTAATTTGTGGAAGCTAATCTTGTCAAATACTCAACCATTTCAAGCTAATAAATAAAATTAAAATAAAAAATAATGGGGAGGAAAATTCATCCACCCAAAATATTTGTAACGCGACTATTATATGGAAACGAATGAATGAATGAATAATATGATTTAAAAAAATAAAACATCAATAATTGCAGATTGCTAGTTTCAGAAACAAGAACAAATTCAAATGTACAGAAACAATTCGTCTAGACAGAGCCTAAACAATCAACACTGTTTCAAAGAGAATTGATCACTAGACAAAAAATTTGAAGTAATTCTGTGATTCAAGTAATTTTGAAATCAATCTTGGGCGGAAACCATGTCTTCCGGACTCATCAAGAACAAGCGGGGCTTCTTTGTAGGCAGAGGAGACTCCACTTCTTGCTCCGCCGAAAGCTGGCTCCTCTTCCTCTCGGACCAGAAATCTGGAAAGGCTGGTAGGTTCAAGTCGAAGCCACGGTGGCTCTGGCTGAGGCTGGAGCCGCCACCTTCCGAGAAGGTCACGCCGCTGTTGGCGTTGGTATTGGTATTGGTATTGGTGTTGCTGTGGCTGTTGCCGCCGTCATAGTGGCAGCGCTTGTGGCCACCCAAGGCCTGGCCGGTGGGGAAGGTCTTGTGGCAGATGGAGCACTCGTGGGTCTTAACGCTCGTGCCGGCGGCGGAGGATGAGGAAGTTGATGGGTGGTTGTTGTTGGTGTCGACGTTGGCGGCTTCGGAGGCTGACTTGCGGTGGCTGGCCTTGTGGCCGCCGAGGGCTTGGTAGGAAGGGAAGGCTTTGTTGCATACGGTGCACTTGTAAGATAGATTCAAGGTCGGCGGCTCGGGCCGCGAGCGCTTTTGTTGTGTAATCTCACTGTTGGTGGGGTTGGTGCCGCCACGGGCAAGCATGATGAGGCAGAGAGCGAGGTACTCTTCCTCGGTTGGCGGGTTCTCGATGCGAGCGGGTCGTTTGGAGCGCTTCCTCTTGGTCCATGGTTCCACATATTGACGCTCAACGTCGTCTTCATAGTTGAAAGGAGTGGCTGTGGTGGGAGAATTCAGAGCTTCTAAGGCCATCTTTCTTTGTTGTTGAGAGATGGGTAGGTTTACTTAGAAAGGAAGCAAGGGAGCAGAGAAAGAAGGAAAGAAAGCAAGCAAAGAGAGAATAAAAAGTGGTTGTTTGTGTTGGAAAGAGTAAGCAAGCAAGAGATATGTGGTGTGAGAGTGTGTGGGAGAGATGGCTGTGGTATATATAAAGTAGGAATGGGAATGGATGCTAGAGAAGGTGGGGAAGGTGAGTTGGTGTAGCTGGAAGTGAAGTCGGTCAACTATAACTACAAGAAGAGGAAGGGAGTAGGAGTGATGGTGGGGTGGTGTGACTGAGCTCCGAGAGAGGACTTGTTCCAAGTCAAAACTATGGTACGCCTGCTGATCTTCTATTTACTCTGATATTTGTATTTATAAACAAATTAAGGTATGGGTAGACCGACTTTGGGTCTTGACTCTGGGGGGCGTGTTCATCACGCTTACAGTTGTTGGCCATGTCTACAATTGAGCACGAGATAAGTAAATTCGATTTTATTATATATATATATATATATATTAATTGGATATTCATTTAATATATAATTACAAATAATTAGATTTTAGATAAATAAATAAAAATTAGAATAACAAACATTTAGGTCACAATTAATTGGTGCCTAGAAATAGAATTGAACAGATAGTGAGAAATTTTTATTGATTTATTATAATCAGTATTATTATTTTGTGAGCTGTGATATAATGAGATATGAATTCAAAACTATATGAGGTAGAGGGGTTGATATCACAATATCTAAGGCATATTAATTAATTCGTTAATTACGTGATTTGGACACGCTTCTTTCCATAATGTAAAAGATTTACTACGATCTAGAGGATCTACTTGCAATTAAAGAGCTCTAACTATCTTTTTAATTAATTTCTCTCGATTAAAATTACATTAAAATGTTAATATTCCTGCTAAAACTATAGTTGACTAGGTTGAGCCCAAGTGATGAAGTAAAATAATCATCTCCATAAAATGCAAGTCTTTGTTTATTTGCAGCCACATGAAAATCATATATTAATATAGAAAGCACATATACAGGTATCATTCATGAACACATAGTTATAAGCGTTCACACCCTTTATACCTGTCACTACATATTTATTTGCAGCAACGTCTCAATTTGTTAATTTAGAGCAATAGCATTTTATATTTGGAGCAAATTTGAGGTATAAATTTTAAATAGATAAATTTTGTGTAAATTCTTTATAAAAATACGATTTTATTAATAAAAAATAATTTTTTATTTTTTATATAAAATCTTTCACAAAACTTATCTCTCTTTTATTTTTACCATCCAAATTATGTTTTTTTTTAATCTCACCACCAGCTTTCTCACGCGCCATTTTAGCGGTTTGGAAACAGAAATAACTACTACCGTTGTTGTCTAGTCCTTTATTATATTATATATTTTCATCTTTTGCTTCCATCTGGATCTTGAATTCGAGCTTAATTCTATTATGGTAGTTCCTACTTGGTGTGCTCTGTGGCAAGACAGCGCAACTTTGTAGGAAAAGAAACATCCTCTATTAGCCACGTGTTATTACTTGTATTATCCTCGTTCTTGTCTGCATTACCAAAAAAACTGTATCTCGATTCTCGAGTTCTGGGTTTCTTATAGAATAAAAAAAAAGAGCCAAGTTGTCTGTGTGCCGCTGGAAAGAGTGTACTGATATACAACCAAAGTGGCTTCTTCACCAAGCGTCGGACATTACCGCAAGCAACAGACACGTGGCACTTGACGTCTCTTTTTGGCTACTGTCACGACCTACGTGTTTGCCATGATCGAGAAGCAATTTTAAAAACGATCCACATCAGGCCGTCCGTTTTTTGTTGGGAGTTCATCTAATGCTTCCAAGTGGTTACAGCCGATGCTTCACTTTGCCACGTTATTACTACTACTCGGATTCACACCTGATTTTGAGTTCAGATAATTCAAAATTCAGAAGTCTACGAAGTTTGGTTTAGCTTTCCGGACAAAAAAGCATTCAGATGCCTTGAATATGCTTAGGAAATTCTTCATACTGTTTAATTCCTATGATCCGAATTTTCAACCATTTTGAAAATTTTCGAAGTATATTTTAAATGACTGTTTGTTTGAATGAACATATGAAAATATTACTGAAAATAATAAAATTTCATATCAGGATTAGTATTTGAGATAAATGAATGAGTTGAATGGATATGGATGATCGGCGTCCTGTATGAATATATAGTTTTGGCATTGGACAAATTCATAATTGTTCTAATTTTATGTACGACAAGGCATTCATCCTCCTCTCTTTCTGGAGGAACTACTCGAGCTATGTAATTTACATATATGGGTCCGGTAATAATGTTATATATCACATTATTATTTTATTTTTATCTTATTATGTAAGACATAACAAATTTATTATCATTTTATTAAAAGACAACAAATATCTAACAAATATTCAGGATGAAAATAGAATAATAGTATAGTGTATAGAATTTTTTTTTAGATATATATATAGAAAATTTTATAAACGATATTCTGACTTTTATTTTATTATATAAAATTTGACATATTTATTATTATAAATATATTATAAGTTATATAATAAAATGATAGTACGGTATATAATAAAAATTGGCTTTCGGCAAAAAAGAAAATGGAAAATCAGAATAGTTCGTGCACGTGACTCTTGCTGGCTGCTATCGATGCTCTCATCCAGTAGCTAGGCAATCGATTTTACAACAATAGGATCAGTACAAACAATAAATAAACGAAGGCGTACGTGGCTCTGTTATTTTAGTGTGGCGTCAAAGTTTGGCAGACAACGCAACAAACATTACCTTCCAAAGTAGTGTGGAGTTTTATCCTTAATTTTATTCCCTCCCGTAAAATTTAGTGCATAAATGGTACAGGTGAGGCTGCTGATCGATCAGTATTTTTTTGTTGTTTAAAAAGAAATGCAGAGTCATTTTTTTACTAACGTGGTTATATGTATTTAGCATTGAAATGGCAGTCAAGTTCCTGATCATTAATTCCTTTCAGTCCATGATTTTCTTTCCCAGGAAATGAAACGGAAACTTCAAGAAAATTTAATTCAGATTTCAGAGTCGTCTTCTGAGAGAGAGAGAGAGAGAGAGAGAGAGAGTACTCAGGCCTGCAAAGACTCTCAAGGAAAGCTCAACGTAAGGGGTGATGAAATCATGACTCATGATCACATAATAATCAGTTTCCATTAAGTTTATAAGAATAAAGTAATGCCCATTTTGCTTTTTCACCTAAAGGCCAAAATGAGAAGACTTTCCGACTGTTCACCCAAACAACAAGACCCAACTCATGATGGAGGAACAGTCAAACCTTCTGTCTTTTACATACATCCATCTTTGACACTATTGCTAATCTCTAACTAACACAAATCAAAGTTGTACTCAGCAACTTCCATTGACTTTTTCCTCTTGGGATAATCTAAAGTCTCGTTTTCTCGTTCTGGTCAAGGTTTTAATGTACGTATTGACTGTCGACCCAATATTTCAGCAAACTCGCTGGCTCAGCTTATTATGTGCAATAATAAATCCGTCATTTCAAATATGGGCCTCAGCTTAAGATGGGTTTTTTGCAACTTTTGGGCTGGGCCAGACAACTGAAGGCTTCGTTAATTTGACTGTATTAGGAGGCTCCATTAGGGCCCATAAATCCATTCGTTGTGGGCTTCGACTATGCGTCACAAAGCGGTACAGAAACACCCATCCAATCCACACGCCTCCTGCAGAGTGAAGCGGTGATTCTCTCTCTCTTTCTCTATGGCCACCTCGCTGCTATGCCCGCTCTCAGCTCCAACCTCGTCGTCCATCGCCGAGGACCCTCGAGCATTTGGGAAAGTGGGTACTTCTCTTGGGATTCAAAAGTCCACTTTCCTTCACGGCACCAAGCGCTTCTCTGCTTTAATCGTTCACCCAACTAGGAGAAGCTCGGCTCGAAGATGCTTTAGCTCCCCACTTGCCAAGTCCTTGGAACACATCCCCAAGCACTTCAGGGAAGAAAATCTCAAAGATGGATGTGAGTCTTTCCCTTTCCCTCTTTTTAAAATTTTCGAAGACACCATTTTTTCTAAAGGTGTTGCCCCTGCCAATTTCAATTCATTTTTTTGGGATTAATTACATTCTGCTCAGTCGAGTAAATTTTGTGTTTACTTATATTACTTATTTCTTGAGATGTAATTTTATTTTTCTTTCTGATGATTTCTAGTATGGGAAGAAAATATGCTCCGTTATATGTAGATAGAATAGTAGTCGCATAACCTAAAAATTTCATTTTTTATCATTAAATAAGTTGAAGCTGGAGTTTGGAGAGCTGATAATTGGAGTGCATTGTTTTATGAATAGTGGGGTGTGAGATATTTTTATTTACGTTTAGGTATTAGTTACAAACCACACAATTCGAGGAAATTTGTGCGTGGCCCTTATCTAAAATCACGGTGATTTTATGTTGCTTAATATGTGTCGCTCTCCCACTAACCATTGATCGATGGTGATGACTACGGTTTTGACTTCGAACTTATAATTTGGTACGTAGGAAGCCCTCTGGTGAAAATTTCAGCATATTGATGTTTATAGAGTGCTGTTGTCAGTATGAGTTTGAAAGGAGCTCCCCAGTTTATTTATTTCGTATTTCTGTCTGAAATGTCGGGTGGCTTTAAGAGAAGTTACATTATCACAACGGACCATTCAGGGAGTCAAAGTAACCCGGACCCTAGGGAAGTTAACTCTAAGTGGTGATAGGTCCTCTAATTTGTCAGAGGTATCAGCACCAGCTTCGGGCATGAACCGGTGTATACAAGATTTATTCAAAGGGATTGATTTCTACCTTGCTTTTACTTCCGAGGCTAGCTTTTGACTTATAGGGTGCTTGTTGGAGCAAGAATTTTTTTCCCTATGACCCTATGATAATTTCTGGGCCGAAGTACATGAATCTATGAGATGCTTTATATGCATCAATGAATGTAAGCAACTATGAATACCTCACCAAAGAGTGCTCTAAATGGCTCTTGAGATTCATTCAACAGCTTGGAATCACTAGCTGTAGGAGTAGGGATAGTTACTGATATGTTTAAATTAAACTAGGACTCTAGGTGAGGCATAGAGTGGTAGAACAGAGCTCTCAAAAGTATGCTAACAAAGACCTAGTTATGTATATGATCATATTGGTAAAACTTTTTTTTTTTTCCCCATTTCTTGCATGTTCTGGCTTGTTTGTATCATGTTGAATCCGTGTATTCATTGTTGCTACTCTTGCAACTAGATTGCAAGGGATTGGTTATTGAAGCAAAGAGGATACACTTACTGAAAAGCTGCTTTATGTTTAATGCTACGTTTGGGTAGTGAGATACTTGAGAAGTGTTGAGAATGTTTGTGAATAGTTATGAGTAGAAATTGAAGTGGGTTTGTGGGTCTCATTGAGAGTATTTTGAGTTGTTTGGATATATGAAGTATGTTGAGTTGTTGACTTTTAGATAGATAATTGAAAAATGTGTGGGTCCCATCAATGATTGATTCTTTTTTAATGATGATTTTATTTATATATAATAATGATAAATATTATAGTGATTTTATTTCTTATTTATATATAATAGTGATAAATATTATAGTGATTTTATTTTTTATTTATATATAATAGTGACAAATATTATAGTGATTTTTGGAGAGACTTTGGGATGAAGATGGTTCATTGCGTTTGGCATGTGGAGTATTTCCATCGGTACGAGAATATTTGGAAAGTGTTGAGATATGTTGGCTACCCAAACGTAGCCACTTCTCATCCAAAATCATAGCAAAATTGAGTTGCTACTTATCCTCATGTCCATTTTTTAATTGATAGTGATGGACAATTACAAGAATGCACCCCAATATCTCTACGGCCTTACTGCTTCACAAATGGACATGTTCATGACGGAAGATAATCCCGTCCGACGACAGTCGGAAAGAGTTACAGAGGTTCTTCTCCCTTCTTGCACTCCTTGGTATCATCTGATAGGCTGATTAAGTTATGCTAAAAAGAATTCATTATATATTATGCTTGTTGGAAGTCACTTCTCTATAGAACCAAAATGTTATGAAAACAAATTCAATTGGGTCCTTATCTTGTTGACAACTATTGGCAGGAAAGCATCTCTTCTGCCAAGAACTATTTGGACCATGGAGGGATGTGGAGTCTATCAGGCATGGGTGAACAGGGTCCTTCAAAATACAGTATGAGCGTAAGCATGTATCGTGGAGGAGCCAGAGGATATGGAAGACCTAGAACTGCTCCTCCTGATTTGCCTTCTTTGCTTTTAGATGCTCGAATATGCTATCTGGGCATGCCTGTAAGCCACCATATTCTATCTCATGACAATGACATGTGCTTCTCATTTTATCTAAATCGTCTTGATATTTTCTTGTCTGCATTATGCAGATTGTGCCAGCAGTAACTGAGCTCCTTGTTGCTCAATTTATGTGGTTGGATTATGATAACCCTTCAAAGCCTATATATTTATACATAAATTCATCTGGGACACAGGTTAGCATTGGAATGTGTTATTTTCAATTATATATTCCTCCATATCCAAATTCTGATTGGTGAAATAATATTTACAGTGTCCAAAACTCTGAATTACTTTTCTGATTGAAACGCGTACATCTTTCATTTTGTTTCTGTTATGCTATTTAGAATGAGAAGATGGAGACTGTTGGATCAGAAACCGAGGCATATGCAATAGCTGACATGATGGCTGTAAGTATAATATCAACCCTATCTGGTATTTTTTGCATCTATAATGATTGTAAAATAAATGACACTGATTCACAAAACAGACCCATTGACATGGGGCAATTTTCTTTATATTTCATTTTATGTTTAGTTGTTTAACCTATTTTTTTCAACCTGTGCATGCATGTCTTTCACTATCTGCTTGAAGTACGTCAAATCAGACGTCTATACTGTAAATTGTGGCATGGCATATGGTCAAGCAGCAATGCTTCTCTCGCTAGGAGCAAAGGGTTTTCGTGCTGTACAGCCAAATTCCTCCAGTATGATTTACATATCTCTAAAGTTCAAAAGTAGGATGCTGTATACGTGTCCCTTTACTGCATTAATGGTCAATAGACACAGAATAAGGAAATCAGACTTCAGATTTAACATCCCTACAGAAGGAGTCACTTATTTAGTTCTTCCACATTCATTCTCTAAAACATATCCAATTATCATTTTTCCACTTTTATCCAGACTCACATCCGTAGTGTTTGAGGCTTTCCCCATCTTCTTTCCCACTAGAGGGATGTCTACTATTTTTCCATTTTTTTTAACTACAGTTTATTTCACTTTACCTTGCAGCCTGCTGATTCACTCATGTACTTGAAACAGTTAGACCTTATATTTGGTATATGTGCCTTCAACATATACCTTTGAGTTCAATATATGTCGTTTGATTGTGCCATGGCTTTTTTTTTCCCTAATTGCAGCGAAGTTATATCTGCCAAAAGTAAACAGATCAAGCGGGGCTGCCATAGATATGTGGATTAAGGTACTTGCACTCTCTCTCTGTTCGTGTGTGTGTGTGAGAGAGAGCTTCTTTGACAAGTTTCTGTCAGGCCAAAGAGCTGGATGCAAACACTGAGTACTACATTGAGCTATTAGCAAAAGGAATTGGGAAACCCAAGGAAGAAATTGCTAGAGACATCCAGCGACCAAAATATTTTCGAGCACAGGAAGCCATTGATTATGGCATTGCAGACAAGATAATCGACTCAAGGGATATTGCATTTGAGAAGAGGGTAATGTTTCCATTGTTCTTTGTTTCTGCTTGCTTATGAAAACACTAATGCCTCCATGCTGGTTCTAATTATATAATTTTTCCGATCAGAATTATGATGAGATGCTTTCTCAATCAAGAGCTACGAGAAGATCAGCAGGAGTTGGTCCGCAAGCTGCTCCCTCTGGATTTAGGTAAAATAAAGAGCAGTAGCAAAACATAGCATAAAGGTAGAAAGGAAAGGTTGATGCTGGTAATCATCAAAAGCCTTGGGAGGAGCTGCCTTCAGTTGAGCCTCTAGCCATGATGCAAGAATGGTAAAACGGACCTTTTTGTGACCTCAGGAGTCTGGGCAATTCTTCGTTACTTTCTTTATTTTTATTTTTTGAAATGTTGCATACGTGGTACCTTTTGACACAGAATGTGTGATGTTTAATCACTTACCCAACCAAAAGACATTAAGGCATTAAGCCTTGTTTGATTACGCAATTCATATAAATAAGATGAGATGTTTTTTTGAAAGTTGAATAAAATATTGTTATAATATAAATTTTTAATATTATTTTTATTTTAAGATTCGATAAAGTTAAATTATTTATTATATTTTGTGTAGGAGTTTGAAAAAGTTGTAATAATTATATAAGATGAGATGAGATTGTTTGATTTTGTGCAACCAAACCAGCCAAGAATAAATTTTGGCTTCTTATTTTGTATACAATTCTTCTACATGCAGTCGGGTTATGCAGTCGGTGCGCAATCGGGATGCCACGTCAGACTAAAAAAAAGAAATGGAGAAGAAGCCTACCAGAAACCGAAAGCTGATTGAAGAAACAGAGCTAGGTTACATTCGTCTTCCCGCTCGTGCTGCATTTGGGTCTTGCGTATGATGGTTCGTCGGCTACATGTGTAATGGTCGAAAGAAGATTTGAAGAAAAAACAAAGCTTGGGTCTGTCTGGGTCTTCTTGTTCCCGCTTGTACGGGGTTTGTTTCTTTCAATTTTTTCAGTCATCAATTTCATGTGTAATGGTTGCCCAGTCGTCGTCTTTCTTCTCATATGATTTGGGAGTTGCTACCCACATTGCTTCTGAGTCTTCGTGTTTCACTGTGGGTCTCCATTTTCGTGGGTCTTCTCCTTCTCTGCAGGTCTCCATTTTCGTGAGTCTTCTCTATTTTCGTGGGTCTTCTCCCCGGGTCTTCTCTGTCTCCGTGGGTCTTTTCCGCGGGTCTCCATTTTCATGGGTCTTCTCCGTGGGTTTCCCAGAGCAACTTCGTGGGAGGGAAGGTCTCGAAAAATAAAAGAAGGAGGGCTTCGTGGTGAGGCAGAGTATCAAATGGAGATGCAGAACAACAAATGGAGAGGCAGAGCAGCTTCGTGGGAGGGAAGACCTCGGATGCCCTTTGCAGAGGAGAAATCCAAGGGAGGGGGAGAGTTTGTGGAGACGAATGGAGGACTTCGTAGGAGGGAGGGGGAGGAAAGGTGGAGACGAAGAGGAATGGTTCGTGGGTCTTCGTGGGTATTGGTCTTGATACGAAGCGTACCGTTTTGCAGAAGATGCAAAACGGTGCACTTCATTTTCCACATAAGCAGCTGCTCCCCCGCGCTTACACAGCCCGACTGCATATAGAGTTTTTCTTTTGTATATAGGTGAACTTATATTTGGTTACTTTTGTACTTTTTAAGTTTTATTCACAAGCCTTGCACGCGGCTTAAGCGCTCTCTCTCGCTCTCTGTCCGAGTTCTTATTCCTCAGTGCAAAACAAAATAGAACAGAACACATTTGGCAGACGATCATTACTATAAGAACAAACAACAGCGGTTTGTGGGTCGAGTCGGTCCTTGTCCCCTCATTTTGGACCCTAATGTAGGCTCTCTCTTCCCTTCGTTTGGCATTAGGCCTTTTACTCTTGCACAACTAAAGTCACAACGCTTCGATTTGGGCCTTCTCGATGATTGGGCTTTTATTGCCCGAATTTTGCAACCCAATGAAGAATGAGGGAACAAATTATCCAATACTTGTATCAAAATTTCATTCTAACACACCATTGACACTAATATAGAATTTATTATTTTCATCATTTTATTTAAACACACATTGATATATAAATAGAATGACAAAAATAATAAATCACATCTTGGTGTAGTGTGAGAATAATAAGTAGTATTTATCAAATTTTACAGATCGAAATGCTAACATTTAATTATTTTAAAATGTAATGTTAAATATAATCATGGATTGTTTAAGTACTATGCACTCATTTTGAAAAAAGTAAAATCTATTATTAAAAAATTAATTTTTTTATGTAAGTCTCATATTTATTCATTTTTTCAAAATGAATGCATAACGCTTGCACACTTTAGAGCATTGACATTGGATTAGCCAAATATATTTTCATCTTCAAATTTAGTAAATATCATTCATATTTGCTCCACATTGAATTAGCTAAATTGTTTTCATCCAAACTATAAGTAACAGTAAATCCATTCTTCTTTTCAAATATGAAAAGAACTATAGCAAGTCTAAAAGTACTTTTTGAGATTTTTATATTATAAATATGAGATTTTTATTCATATGAGATTTTATCATCTATATACATATGAGATTATTATATTATAGATTGTTAGATTGTGAAAATAAAAATGAATATGATTTGTTGGAGGTTATTAAAAATTATGAAAATAAAATAAAAATTAATTAAAAAATAAAAATAATAATATGTTATTATTATTGAGAGTGTGATGACTAATCCAATGTAGACTTCAAGTTTTGAATGATTAGTTAAAAGTGAAAAAGCTACGTATTAGTCAAAATTTGAAGAATAAGATAATCAATCCAATGCTAATGCTCTTACGACTACAAATATCATTTCTCTATTTTAAATGTTCTATTTATTTGATAATGTCTCAGAATATGCTAAATTATATTAAATATTTTTATCAAATAAAATTAGTTATTCCTATGCATCACGTAGATTTATAAGTTTAATAGAACTCAAAACATCCAACATAATTGGCGTGGAATTTCATAGCATTTTAACACATCAAACTCGTGAACCATTAGCTGTCTATTGTCAATGTTACAAAGGTAGGATTAAATAAGGGCGGCCTAATCCTTTTCGTTTCTTAGAAATCGTCAAGGATACGAAGATAAAAGAAAAATTCATCAACCTTTGCTTAGCTATAGGAAGAGCTGAAGCATCACATCCCAACATAAAAGAATAAAAAAAGATGTCCCAATTATTATGGGAACAACGAGATTATACATTTTCAGTTATGCAGGAGGATTGGGGTAGACTTTTGGCTTCGGCTTCACCTCTATTTCATTTACGCTGCGAACATAGATAGCATCTGGTTCGTGCCTGCAAAATGAAAAGACAACACATTAGAGCCAGGGTGTCTGAGTGTGTGAGAGAGAGAGAACTGATCTTACGGTTTATCTCCCTCTTCATATGTATAACTTGATGCCACTGCCAAAAGGCGGCCATCTCTACTAAACGAAAGTGCTGCAATGCTTGTCGGATATTTTGAATACTGGAAAAGATCAAACAGCAGTTCAAATGAATTCAAGCTTCCAACAATTTTAAACAATATGCCAGCATCACATAATCAAACTTATACCTGATACAGCCTCTTCTTGTTGTTCCCATCCCACACATTCACGTAGCCATCACAGCCCCCAGTTGCAAACGTACCATAGCTGCAGATTGAATGTGGAAGAATAGACTAGTAACTACTTGAATTGTATGAAAAGAAGCTACTATCGTTAATCTCAGGCCATGGACTTCACAGTCAGTCAACCTCAGTTCAAAGAGAATTATCCAACTCCCTTTGCAGATTTGCTTTTGATTTGTGGAAGAATGGACTAGTAACTACGTGAATTATGCGTTCCATCAACTAAAAGATTCGGTAATTCAATACACAAAGAATATAAAAAACTTACACAGGGTGGAATGCGATGGCATTTACTGGGTAGACAATGTCCCTTCCAGCCTCCGATTTTCTATGACACTTAAATGCATACCTGGATAAAGCTTACCATCTTCAGTAAGCAAAACGAAGTGCAGCAGAATAAAACATAATGGCATGATTGTATTCTCATACAACAGTAACATTAAAAAGGCCAGCCATTTCCTACCCAGTTGTTAAGACAGACGATGGCACACAACATGACCATGCTAATTCATTAAACCAGAATGTATGACATGCAATCTACTATACATCCCAGCAATTGTTTAAAACTAACAGAAGCACACTTCACAAAGATGTAACACACTGTTACTTGCAAATAGAGAAGACCAGAGGCAGACCAATTAGGAAGGCTTCCTTCATTTTTTTGTATCACTTGAGTATATGTAGGTACATTCAGTTGTGAAATCAAGAGTACACAAAAAGCAACATCATAATTGATAATGCATCAGTAGGAAGTGCCCAAAGCAGAAATAGGCAGCAAATTTTACAGAAACACAAAGGAAGCAGGAAAAACTGCAGAAAGTTACAAAAACAGGGAACATCATTCAATTAATTTATGCTTCTTAATGGTCCATCCAAAGATCAGTACATACTTTTTGGCTTGACTAGCCTCTGAGAGATCGAAAAATTCCATCGCAACTCTTCCTTCAACAGAACTCAGAGCATATCCTTCATAAAATAGTCAAGTCACAATTAAATCTTAGCGAATAGAGAGGAAACGTATATCATATGAACAAAATAAGGGGCCAAAGACAGGCTTCTAGCTAGTGAATTGTCCTCTTTGCCTCTCTATTTTCCCACTAGGTTATTCTATCTATAACAGACAGAGGAGATTTATTACAACCTTCCAGATAGATATACCAAAACTTGCTCGGCAAATATACTTGTTGAAATCAATTAAATGAATTCATACACTACAGCACGCAAAATAGCAACTGCCAATGTAGCTGCAAATTCGTGAACCTGAAACTGCCTTAAAATGGAGAGGGAGGAAGAAAGGAAGGAGTGGGGTGTTTAACCATGAAGAATGCAATTTAACTAGTGGTTTTGACAATTTTAGGACACTGACAGCAAGAAGGAAAAAATCGTTGCTTAATAAGGTCAGAAAATTACCTGTTCCATTCGGATAACAGCGCACACATCTAGTTTGGTATTTCAATGAAGATTCCCTTCGCTGTTCAGGTTGTGACATGTTTCTTAAGTCATAGACATTCACATGTCTTCCTGCAGTTGCTACAACCAATCGATTTCCAACAAGAGAAAGTGAGTAAACACGCTCAGGTTGTGGGTATGTCCCAACAAGAGTGCGATCCTGCCCGCTTGCACCTCTAGGATCCCAACACTTGAGGGTTTTGTCCCAACTACCCGTGATTAATTGCCCTGAGATATTCAACAGATGAGAGAAAATATTACATGGATTGTCGAATAAACATGAATTGGCAAATAAATGACACAAAAAACGGTTCTATGTGAAATGCCATAAAATATTACTTGAGTGATAGTGACTATAGCATCACCATTCTAAGGATGAAAGGGGCGTCAAGACCCTTTGGTTGTAATGACATGGGATCATACTTAAAAAACTGGATAAATGGGCTTTGTTATTGCTATTGTTATTATTACTTAGCACCTTTCAAGCTTTTATATCGTGTGATTTTAGATTTGTCAACTTTTTTACATGTTCTGCTATTATCTGAACCACTGCACCTTGTTGATATTACAGGAAGAAAATAGTTGCAGGAAGCAGTATCCACCAGATGAAAGTGCCATGCACAAACAGGGGAATATAAATCCGTTAGAGCGAGCTGTAAATACAATTGTTTTATTGTTTTACTCATTCCTTTGTATCTATAAATAGCAGTAGGTACTCGTACGTGAGTATGTGTAAGAATTGGACAATAATAATTTCTTTCCAATAACAACATTCTGTTACGTGGTCTTCTACCCTGCACCCATATTGCTCCGCTGCGTCATCCCTTTTGGCTCTGCATCTGTACCGTTCTTAATACACTTTGGTTTGCATGCAAACAAATCATCACAGAAAAACCAACAAGAAGAAATTTCAATAAGCAAAGGAGAATGCAAGTACCGCACAAACAAACCTGCTGCATAAGAGTACTCAACACAGCGCACGGGTGCATCATGCCTTCCCAAAATATCCTCCTTGTTAGAGCTAAAGAGAAGCCTGAAACATTGATGCCACAGCGAAAAATATAAAATCTCCAAAATAATAATCAAGATTGGAAACTGGGCCACAAAATTTTGATAGAAGCAATGATCTAAAAAATATTTAGATCTCGATTCTTCGATGCAATGACTCAGCTAAATTGAGGAGGATAAGCAAGTCATAGATTAATCTTATAAATTTGATACAGATTGAAACTCTAACCCACAAAGACGAGTTTATTGAACCAAGCTCAGCCAATCAAACTCTAAATGCTTTCCTATGACATGACACCTACAGCTTCGCAGATTTCATTTTCTTTTCCGTTCCCTCATTTATTCGGACAGACATAAAATTAGGGCAGAAAACAGCAATTGCGACCCGATTACTTGTATTTAGCTCAGTTGAGTGAATGTTTTCATGTTTCGAGTTCCGTACAACATATGAACTCGTGCTCAACAACTTCGGTCTTCATTTTCCGTTCCCGCACTTTCTCAGCAACCGAACAGGAAAAACAGGGCGAAGAAAAAGTACTGACCGCCTCACAGTATGGTCGGCGCTGGCGCTGAATCCTGAGGAATCATCGTGGAAGCAACAGTCGAGGACGGGACCGCCGTGCAAGAACTCGCCTCGCAGAGCATTGGCGCTCGCATCGTACAATCGGACGCTCTGGCCAATTAGAATAGAGATTGTAGCTAACTTTAGAATATTGTGAGCTAGGAAGAGGATTAGAGAGAAGAGATGGAGGAAGAAAAAGAAGAGCAAGGCGGCCGGGTGGCGGTGGGGGGGAGGTGAGGGCGTACCTTGTCCCATGAAGACACGAGCAGGTGATCGCTATGGTTGGAGAAGCGGAGGTTGGATATGCCGTCGGAGGGCGGGTTCGAGAGCTCGCGGCCAGGTGCCGGCGGTGCGACAGATGTCATCCCGTGATTGGCTCGCCTGCTCCAAGAGTACAAAGAGGTAGTGAGGGTGAGCGTAGGGTTCTTGGAGAGACCTGAGAGAGAGGGAAATTAGAGTTTGAAAAGTAAAAAAAGATAGATTTTGGGGGGTTTGATTTCAGATAGAAATTAGAAATTGCTTGTGAAAGAGTGTGTGGGCGGATGGTATGGTGGGGAATTTAAATTTAAAGCAGGGACATGATTCATGAGACATAATAGAGAGTGGCGGTGACGTTCTGACTTTTGGGCCTTGGGCGTAGTTGTAATCCACGAGACCCGAAGAAGTATCCCCTTTTTTTATTTTATTTTTTTCATAATTTTTTAAATCATCATAAATATTTTTAAAAAAATAAAAAATTTATTACATCATTAAAAAATAATTCCTTCATCACTAAGTTAAAAAAAAAAAAACCATTCGAGACACAAATTTGGAAACCAAAGTATTTCTCATTGTTTTAATTTAACTATACGAGATGAAGATTGATTATGCAAGTCCATACAATTATTTCTTAAAAAAATCTTAAATTATAATAATATTATTTTTAAAATAATATTTTACTTTTTTTTTATCTTTATTTATCAATGAGGCTGCAGGTAGTCCCCACTTAGAATTACAAATAGAATTTATTTTATTTTATTGTTGTTTTACTATTCAATTTTTTTTTCCTTGATGTTATTTGAATATAAGTTAAAAAATTCTGAATATAATCTTCTTGCATAATTTTGCCTATCGAGATCATGTTTTAAAATTATTAATCCGGATTTAAAGAGTAAGAGCATTCTCACTAATTTGACCAAATTCATCTTTTAAATTTAGTTAATATCACACTTTTTTATATTTGTTTATCTCATTTAAATTTAACTCTCATATTGGATTATCTATTCACTCTTTATATAATAATAAAATATTATTAATTTAATAATTTTTTATTTAATTTATTTTTATCACATTTTGTATCTCTACCAATTAAATGTTAATAATTATATTCTAATTAAATTAATATTAAAAAAATCATATTTTTAAAAGTCATTTAATGCTAATAACAAAAAAATTTGATTAAATTCATTTAAAATTCTATCTAAATTTTTTAATTACAAACCAAATAGTATTTTTGTTTGGAGTGAGAAACTAATATTTTAATATTTGTTTGGAGTGATAAATTAGTATTTTAATATTTGGTGAATCAATTATGATTCTCCATATTTGGTCAACCACTATAACAAAAGTTTAAATTATTTTAGATTTGTGTAATTCAATGTGAGATGTTTTTGACATCAATTATGTAAATTTTAGCCAATCTCTTCATTTGACAAAATTAATGAAGATGCTCTGAAAGAAGAGTAATGTTACATACAGTCGTGAAATGTGCAAACGTCATGCAGTCGTTTTGAAAAATAGTAAGGTCCACTATTAAAAAATTAATTTTTTTTCATGTGGGTCTCATATTTATTTACTTTTTTTAAAGTGACTACACGGTATTTGCACACTCACGACTGCAAGTATCATTTATCTTATAACAATCAATAAAGAGTACCCTACCCAATAGTACTATTATTCTACAGTCAAGTTAAATAAACGCAACTTAATGGGTTTGAATTAAAATAATCATATTATTATATCAAACATAAATGAATTATACGTGTATTATTTCCCATAAATGAAATGGAAATACATGAGGTTTGGAGCTACCCATTTTGACATGATGTAGGTAAAATTAAAGAGGATTCAATTAGATGCTTGCTTTTAAGCGATGTAGAATGTTTGCCGATTAGGTTTGTAATTTGTCAATTTACATTACCACGTTCAATTCTCTTTGTTCGTTTTTTTTGTTTTGGGTAGGCAAGTTTCATTGATGAAAAAGAAGCTGTTATGTTACAGAGTTATGATACTAATTAGATAAATAATTATATAAATAAAGAGTAGTCATTTTCACTATAAAAGTTCAGGAGACACTGTGGGATTGAAATGAGATGAATGCTTCCAAATTTGAGTTTGGATGCTATCCATTGTACCAAGTTATACACATATCGATTTTGAGATCAATAAATTTTTTTTACCTTCCAGTATTCAAAACTTGTTCGTTTGATTATTAAACCTCCTATTTCTTGCTATTAATTATCAAGTCAGTTCTCTCGTGAGTTAAATTTTTACTAAGTTAAGATGAAATAGAATGAAACACCATAAGAATTGTGGATTTGGATAAACCGTTCAAATGAAATGAAATGAAATATTTTGTTAAAAGTTGAGTAAAATATTGTTAGAATATAATTTTTTAGTATAATTTTTATTTTAAAATTTAAAAAAATTGAATTGTTTATTATATTTTTATATAAAAATTTAAAAAAATTATAATAATAAAATAAGATGAAAAAAGATGAAATAAAATATTTTGTACATCCAAACTCACCCCATCATTGTGCTTATTGCTTAATGAAGTGGGTACTGGGTAGGTATCTTCAACTGTATTTTCGGTTCAAATAGTAGAACGCCGAATCGGCCCGGAGATTAGGTTAGCCCAAGACTCAAGTCTCAGCCCGGTCCTTCCACCACCAAATTTATAGACCTCTCTTTGCTCTGTGCCAAAATAATATTTATTTATTTACACTCATTTTTTCAGGGAAAAAAATTCAATTAATTGATTGAACGGATCTCCACGGGGAGCACTGCAAATCTAGACAACACCAACAACGATTTCATTTTCAGTGCAGGCTCGCTCTCTCTCTCTGGTCGCCCTTTCTCTCGCTCAACTTTTCCTTAGATTCTTTCCTTCTATCGTTTGCTCCGTCTTAAACCCTAATAGTCTCCAACCAATCCACGCTAAATTTATACCTGATTGATCCGCTTGGCTTCGAGACTCTGCACCGGTCAATGCAATGGTGGTCTGCAAATGCCGAAAGGTGACTGCTACAATTCCTCATTTCATCTTTCTTTGTTTCTGATGGTTTTTGTGCTGGTTCATTAGTTGGGGTTTGGATCGAACCGGTTTCGTTATTCGAAATTCAAGGTGATCCTTGCTCAGCTATACGGATCGTTGTTTCCAATTCTCATTGGTGGGACAGTGGGAGCGGACCTGGAGCTTGTCTTTAGTCGGTTCTTATATATTGATTGAAATTGTAAGATAATATATGTTGTCTAATGTATTTGGTGGGGGGTTTTTTGGTGTTTCAGGCTACTAAATTGTATTGTTTCGTGCACAAAGTCCCTGTTTGTGGAGAATGCATCTGTTTTCCGGAGCACCAAATTTGCGTGGTAAATTTATTGCTATTATTGTAGAAGTTTTTGTTATTTCGAACTTTATTTAATTGACACTTGTCTCGTTATAATCCCACTTTCAGCTGGATGTGTTGCTCACAGTCATGTCGGACTCTCTTTAGTTGGTTTCTTTATCCTATCAGTAATAAAAGTCCTATATTTGTGGTGGTATCATGCGATTGGATTTCATTTATAATTGGATAAAAGCTTGGCTGGGATAATAGAAAAAGAGCTTCTAAAGGGTTTGAAAGTGGAAGTGGGCCATGCGATTGGATTGCATGCATGTGATGGAACTACATACTTCGACATTAATTGACCAAGAGATTACTAATTCTCGATTACATTTTCTTTTCACGGATCTAATATTATCAATGTGCCATTTCTATATGATGTTATATGTCATTCGCAGTACAGAACTGACTTTGTAGCACTCCCACGCACTTTTTGAAAGACTTCATAGTGGCCTTTATGTTGTTTGCATACTTCTCCAGAAGAGAATCATTTTATTCCTCTGAATGAGCTTTTGCCAGACAAAACATTCTACATTTCCAAAACATTATTGTCCAATTGCAGTGATTCTGAATTAACATTAGTTACTTTGACCACTGAGTTTAGTTTTCGTGATGTTACTTCTTTTTCACTTTGGATCTAGTTTGTGCTATGTGCATGCTAAAACTTTATAGAAGAGATGATAATTCGATTCCATCATAATCTACATTTGTTCCTATTCACTTTTAGAGATCAGCGTGCAAGATGTATGCATATCATGCATTAAGAATGCATCTGTGAATTTGTATATTGTTTTTTTCATGAAAATTTCTGATTGAAAGCATCATAAGGTTGTCCGATGCCTATGCTGTATTAATCTTGCTGTCTTTGCTAGGTCCGGACGTACTCAGAATGGGTAATAGATGGAGAATATAATTGGCCTCCTAAATGCTCCCAGTGTCAAGCTGAGCTTGAAGAGGGGACTGGTTCTCGAACTACTCGATTGGGTTGCTTGCGTATGTGATTTTGCTGATATAGTTACTGCCTCTGACATGCAACTTATCTCTGTTATTAGAACATCTGCTGGAAATCTTACTGTAAAATATAATTTACAATTTTTTCGCTTCAGATGTTCTACACACAAATTGCTTGGTTTCACATGTAAAGAGTTTTCCTTCACATACGGCACCGGCTGGATATGTGTGTCCTGCATGTTCCACTTCAGTAAGATACTTCTAGAAGTTATCTGTAGATTTCTCTTAGAATGTTCAATTTATTTATTTCCTGCTTTTAACGTCTTAAAGCATATGTTTATGAAAACTTAAAATGGCTGGAGTTTGTCTTTCAATTACTGCCAAAAAAATGAATAAAAAATCATGGCTAGAAATGCTCTGTACTTGGTAAAGTAAACTTTACCATCTAGTTCTGGTTTTTACATTATCTATTTAGTTCATAACACCTTTCTGTGATCATGGCTACAACTGCTATATACTTGGTAGCATAAACTTTGTGATCTAGTTCTAGCATTTATATGAGCTATTTAGTTCATAATGCCTTTCTGTGATTGTGGCTTTGGTTTGAGCTTTGTTAAGGCATTGTCTATTGCTTGGCATGGTTCATTATTCAATGATTTTTTCTTGCAGATATGGCCTCCCAAGAGTGTGAAAGATTCAGGATCTCGTCTTCATTCATTGCTGAAGGAAGCTATTATGCAGGTTAGGTCAATGCTTGGTTCTTGCATGTTTGCAAAGAGAAGTAATCAAGTGATGGTCTTACAAACTGTTTAACAGTGCTTTGCTTAGTTAATTTTTATTACGTTAAGTGCAAAATTTCCTTGGAAAGTATAATCCTTGTATGCTCATCCCTAGAGTTAATGGTAGCCGTTGGTCTTATCTTCTGCAGTTGCGGTCTCATTCCATTTTTCTTTTCACCCTGAATTGATAGGGATCATTATCCTTGATGTGGGTTGTCCATATTTCTTTTCACCCTGAATTGATAGGGATCATTATCCTTGATGTGGGTTGTGATAACTGAGTGATGATTTTTCTATTCTACACCTTCTCTTCATTTTGATTTTGGTAATTTTATAGACAATGAAGAATGAATACTGTAGTCTTTTTCTCTACTTACTCTCTGATTCAAACGATTTATGTAACTTGGCAATGTACCAGAGCCAGAGGAGTGTTTTTTCTCTTTCATTCTTCATTTCATCATCCTTTTCTTGTTGGTCCCAGGCTTGGTATTTTGATCTAGGGCTGCTAAATGAGAAATAATATTTGCAATCATAGAGTGCGCAAACGCCGCACACTCATTTTGAAAAAATGAGTAAATATAGGGTCCACAATTAAAAAATTAATTTTTTAATGGTGAACTCCACTCTTTTTCAAAAGGAGTGTGTGACGCTTGCACAACATATGATTATATCTAGCATTACTCCTGCTAAATTAGACCTAGCATATATGCAGAGTGAGGCATTATCCAACATCATTTTACAATAAGAGTTGATATTAGCTTCAGGAAACAATTGAGTGTTCAATTTATTGGGGTGTAACTCTTTCGCTTATTAGTGAATGTTTGAGGAGTTTTCTGCAGACAGGGTGAACATTGAATCTGAAGAAAAAGTAGTTGTACAACTCACAAAATCAGTTTGTTATTATTTCTTCTGTCTTTGCAATTGCTTTAAAGATGCATATACTTGTGAACTATTATGTAGTCGATTTTGACATAGGCACCGACATGGTACAGTATTGCTTTCTCATTCATTTGGAAAATAAAGCTCTCAGTTTTGTCCGCTGTTATGCAGACTGGTCTGGAGAAGAATTTGTTTGGAAATCATCCAGTTTCATTGGCAGCGACAGAATCCCGTGGTCCTCCTCCTGCATTTGCCTCAGATCCTCTAATTGCAGTATCTTCTACTGGAGGCAGGGAGAACAATGCAAGTTCATTGCCCTTGGTAGCACAAGATGGAATAAGTGTTGCTGAAGGATACTTGGCTGCAACTGGAGCAGGATCTTCCAAACTTCCAGTGAAAGATGTTTTGGAGATAAATGTTCCTGGTACAGCTGGGGATTTTGTCAAGAACTCAAGCCCTGTAGGTGTACGAGGATTTCACCATCAACTTTTCCATCTTGAGTAGTGATTCTGGGCTCTGCTTGGTTCAAGTTGTTTTTGCTTTTAGAATTTCAAAATGCAACTTTTTTAGATTTTTAGTTGTAGAAGCAAAAGCATATTTGATAACTCTAGAAAATATCACGAGTAAGGCCCTGTTTGGATAGTGAAACCGTTTCATCTCATCTCATTTTATCATTACAACTTTCTCAAATTCCCACACAAAATATAATAAACAATTCAACTTTTTCAAATCCCAAAACAATAATAAGATTAAAAAAATAATATTCTAACAATATTTTATTCAACTTTCATCTAAAATATCATCTCATTTCACTATCCAAATTGCATCTAATTGTCTCAAAGATCATATGTAAATGTTCAAGACTGTCTAATGCAACTGATGTTTAGCTAAAATGAGAAGCTGAGAAATACTTTACAGGTGCCAACCAAAGGCAGCCCTTGTGAGTTTGTTCTCTGTCTCAATTTGAAATTTAGTGTGGATGCTGGATATGCAGGTGTATACATGTGCTGATGTTTGTGTATAATATTTTATTTCATGCATACTTGCCTGAAGAGAAAAAACTTATATAATTTTGTTTTAAATGCATTCCAGCCCGGTGCTACAACACGAAAGGGTGCCTTACTTGTTGATCGACAAAACTCTGAAATGTCATATTATGCAGATGATGAAGATGGCAATCAAAAGAAGTACAATAGAAGGGGTAAGTAGATAGTTTTCTTTATAATTCAAGTTTTCATCATGACATTGTTCATAAAAATGCCGCAAACAAAGCCATCCAACTCTAGGTCTGATCATAGTTGCTTCATTATCTTCCTTTGGGGTTCTCATTTGTAGGTCCATTTCGACACAAGTTTCTTAGAGCTTTGCTTCCTTTCTGGTCAAGTACATTGCCAACTTTACCAGTGACGGCACCTGCACGAAAAGATACATCGAATGCCAATGATATCTCTGAAGGTCGTGTGCGGCATCAAAGATCATCAAGGATGGATCCAAGAAAAGTCCTGCTCATTATTGCAATCATGTAAGGGGCTTTTTTTTTTTTTTTTTCCCTCAAAAATTTTGAAGAATAAAGATAACATGGCGGAAAGGGGGATGAAGATTGGGGTGGGGGCGGGCGCGTTGCTGACCAGCATGATTTGGCAATGTTTGGTAGTTCAAAATAAATTGCTAGTTCTTATAAATCAATACAAGAATTCTCCTGGAATAGATCTCAATTCCAGGGATGGAATATAACATGTAAAACAATCACTATTTTCACTCTCATCCATTTTTTTTTTAATCTCGTGCAGGGCATGCATGGCAACAATGGGTATTTTGTATTACAGACTAGTGCAACGGGGTCTTGATACGGAGCTGCCTGACAATGAGCAGCAGTGAATACCAGTAAGGTTGTGATGCATTTGAGGTGAATCTGCTTGTAGGGAGATCAGCTGGTTACTGGTGACTTCTGTTGCTTTGAGTTTCTGTTCTGGTCCTCTCTCGGAACATGTGGCAAAAAATTCAAGTGGAGTGTAGGCAATATTGTTTGGGTGATTATGATTATAAGTTCCATGTCTTTGCTGTCTTTTTCTCTTCTTTTTTCACCTTCGCCCCCTTTTTCTAGGCCTGTTTTGGAATTCAGTTGGAAGTTAAAAGGAAATATTTTCTTCAAACTGTGTTGTTTTGTAATTATCTAATTGGTTAATAAACATGTAATACGAAGGTTGAACCGGTTTGTAAGCGGTTTAGTACAGTACTGGTTTTTATATTTTGAAAATCGAATCGGACCGATATATATTTATAATTTTTTATATTATATAATTTTTATAGTATATTATATACTAAATTGTTAATTAATATAAGATGAAATAGTAATTTTATTATTTAAATCTATTAATCTTATAATATAAAATTAATATAACATGTGATATAACATAAAATTAATCTTATAATTTTTAATATAACATATAAATTTAAATTTTATAATATAAAATTAATATAACATAAAATTTTAATTTTAAATATAAATGTTATTATTAAGTTTAATATAAACTCACTTTTAATATATATATATATATATATTAATGATTAATACATTTTTGACATAATAAATTATAATATATATTATTTTTGTAAACACATTTGTACACATTTGATCATATATACTCGTAAAAAGTCTAAAATTTATATAGACTATAGTTAAATTCAAAACTATATTAATGTGTTAATTAGTATAAGAGCAATGCTAGGTACAATCTCTATTTGGAGACTACAATATAATTCTAGATAATTTTATTTTTAAAATTTTTTAAAATTATAAAATTATCCCTCTTAAAATGATGTTTTTTCTCATTTAATAAAAAATTTACACATATAGTCTCCAAGTGAGGATTGCAAATAGAATTTCTCTTAGTATAAAGTAATGTATTTGTACTATAATATAAATAGACCAATAATTTAGTATATGTAAATATTATATTATTAATAACATAAAAAATCATTAAAACCAGACCACAGCGAAACCAGAAAAATTGAAAGTTCCAATTTTTATAGTGAATTGATACAGTATTGATTTTTAAAATTTTAAAATCAGTATATACTAATTCAGTTTTTAAAAAATGCACAAAATCGAATCGAACTACATCCCTTAGCATAAAAAACTTTAACAAGCCTGGGGAGTATAGTATATACAGCATGCCGAGCTGGGCCCGAGACCGGTACAATCTCGTATTGATTTCCTTCTAGGTATTTAAAATCAATGCCTTTCATCTTTCGTTTTTAATTTTTTGAAAAGAAAAAAAAATGTCCTTTGTTTCTGATGTTGCACTGTTCTTCGACAGCATGTTATAAATAATATGATTGAACGGATTGGATTCCAGCGACCATTTGACGATAAAAATTGTGTAAACTACAAGCTTAAGTAAAAAATGGCTGGTCCAAGAAAGTACGCAGATTCGAATCCAATATGTTGATCACCAGGCCGTTTGTTTTTACAGATGAGATTAAAAGTTAAATAAAAATATTATTAAAATATTTTTTAATATTATTTATTTTATTTTATATAAAAATTTTAAAAAATTATAATAATTAAATAAGATAAAAAAATATGAGTTAAGATGAATTACGAAAACAAACGAAACGAAATCATATCATTGTATTATTATTTTCCCCCTTCCCAGAGGAACTAAAGAGCTGCAATGGAAATGGGTCAAGGAAAAATGGTGCTTTTCCTGGAGTTTGCTGGGGAAAAAGGAAAAATAGGCCGGCCCAATCTATCAAAACTCAAGTTGTATACATTTCGTCTGGGATCAGCTCTCCTCCAGATTTGGTTGAGTTTGTTTTAGAATTTGAAAAAATTAAATTATTTATTTTATTTTATATAAAAATTTAAAAAATTTATAATAATTAGATAAGATAAATTAAGAAGAGTTGTAAAAACAAATGAGACCTTAAATTTATTTACCTTCTTCTCTAGATTTCTCGGTTGAAGAAAATTATTAGATAATATCAAGATATTGACATGTGATAGTTTCATCTTATGATTAGAGGACATATTGTTAAAATATAGTATTTACATAACTGATTTTAATGGCATAATATCCTCTCATAAAGTGAGAATACCACATTATTCACACTCAAAATTAATTAATAATTTTCTAGAACAAACCGAAACCAGTTATTACATGTAAAAGACTAAATTAGAGTAAATTGGAGAGAAATATTGAGAATTCAAAAGGAGACCCCATTCGGGGGAAATAAAAAATAAAAATAGCACTACAGGGTGTAAAAGTAAAACCGAAAGAATAATATCTAATATATGGTCAACATAATTGAAGTTATAATGAGTTGACATCCAAAAGTCAGACTAAAAACAAATAAAACTTGTTACAACTAGCTTTTCAAAACCAACCTCACCGAGCTCACACGTGTCACACGAAAAATGGTCAAAACATAATGAATAATAAATAAAAGATAAATTCTATTTACAATCTTCACTTAAATTGTATGTGCAGGTCATTTATTAAATGAAAAAAAATATTATTTTATGAAGAATATTTTTATAATTTTAAAAATTTTTAAAAATAAAAAAATATATCAATACATTTAAATATTATTTTTTTAATTATTAAATAAAAAAAATTAAAATTTTTTTAAACGATCAAATTAAGCAATCAAATAAAGTGGGCAACTAACTTTTTCCTTTTTATAATGCTCCTATATTGACTAAGATGGCCTATAAAATAAACAATTATAATATATATTATTTTAGTTTTACTTTTCAAACTTTGAATATAGTTTATAACATTTCAAAGTCAATGAAACGGGGTCAAAAGAACCTACTTAAATTAAAACACCTAGCTACTACAAAAACGATAATCCATATATATAATTCTTGTCCTGTCGAGTATTACCTTAATCCTTATTAAATTCAATAATGACACGTGGTCCCAGAAGGCATATGAACCATCCATGATTTGCAATTTAATTAAAGGAATTCGAATTGAAATCATTAAAAAAAAAAGTTGAAACTAATATTCTAATCATTACTGTGTACATTCGAAAGTCAAGCCCGAATACATTAAAAAAAAAAAAGTCAAACCCAAATACGTAAAAAGAAAAAAAAAGAAAGAAAAGGCAATATTACTACAAGCTGGAAATAACATACATGATAAATTAAAAAATAACGATTAGTAAAGTAGATTAATATACAATATTAATTATTGATGAGCATTAGATATATTAATACATGAAATTATACAAATAAAACAATAATAAGTGCGTTGTTAGGATGACTTCATCATGTATCTATTAATACTCTCACTTAATAATTAAAAGGATATATATAATATTCTTCCAATAATTAATAAATATAAATGCAAGCTGATTTAGACCTTAAAGGCCGTAAACAATAGTACTCCAAACTAGCTAGTTAGGGTTGCATTTAATCATGAGTCTGAAATTGATTTTAATTAAATGTTGATGAAGAGGTTTGGCAGTTCTTCTTTAATTTTAGTTCCATATTTCGAAGTACTTCTTTAATTTTAATTAAGCCATATTAATTGTACGTAGCAGTACTACTATATATATATTACTTAATTCATCAATGCATCATGATGCAGAACTAGTACTACTTGATCATCAGCTATAATTCATCATGTACATTAAGAGTACTATATATATGAAACATGAGATGCTGAATATATTAATAATGCAGCTTGAAAATTAATATATATATATATATATATATTTATATAATACAGCTGAAAAAAGGAAGGGGCCGGGGAGATCAACGAGAGAGCCCTTTAATTTTTTAATATTATTGGATGCTGATTTGATAAATGATCCTTAAGATTGAAATAGTTGTATCAAAATGATTTCATTATTATCTCTAAAAATGAAGCGGCACGAGAATATGCTTATTTGTGACTAGTTATTTATTATGAAAAATGATAATTTCTTATTCAAATGAGCTCGTTCTCATTCCAAATAGTCATGCTTATTTCAAATAATTCGTCATAAATAATTATTTTCTTGTAGTATATATAGGTTCTCTTTGGCCTTGTATATTGAGGAACAAAAACAACATTAATAAATTCCACAACAATAATACCAATTCAAAGTATTATTTTAATAACTTGAATTATTGATTATAATGAGTTATATATCCTGATATCTATACCTTATTATTTAAACGGATTGATCAATATATCTAGGGTCATGAAGTTGTTGCTATTAATTTATAAGGATAATGATAGGCTTACTATCTCCTACCACCTATTTACTAATTTCTTTAATTTTATTATTTTTTACTTAATGGTTAATTAAGAAAGTGACTATTAGTGAAATATTTGTATATTTTTCTAATTTTTTCTTAATGATTAAGGATGTTAAAAAAATACTTAAAACAATAATAAAAAAATAAAGTTTTAAATATACTATAAAAAAATAAATGAGTGGTAGGAAGTAATAAACTTATCATTATTCTTTTATATAAAAAAGGCAAATATTCTTTCAATCCATACGAATAATTAATTTCTTTGTCATAATTACCACAAAAAAGAAAATGACGTTCTTCTAGAATATTTCTTGTTTAATCAATAGAATAGTTATTTCTTCATATTTAAAAGTTGAATAAAATATTATTTTTGTTTTAGAATTTGAAAAAGTAGAATTATTTATTGTATTTTATGTGCTTGAAAAAATTATAATGATTAGATGAGATGAGATGAAATGAAATGAGTTGAGAGATTCTCTCAATCCAAATAACCCCAAATCATAATCATTGCTAAGAATTTTATTTATTTTATTTAAAATTATAGGTCCTCTAGAAAATAATGGAGTTTTAATATATGATGCTCCGATATTAGCGCTTGCAGGCGAGATATCAAGATATTCCAATATGGCTGTAAAGGGTCTTGAAAAATAAAGAATTAAACAGCAGAGCAATTAATTAATTATTAATATTTTAATTGGTCACAAATTGGGATTTAATTAGTTGAATTTAATTTGGGCTGTACGATTATAATTGGTGTAATTCTTAAACTTTGGAAATCCTACAAATTAATAATATGCCACATACAAAACAATTTGGTGCAAATTAAAGGTATTATAATCTCATCAGACTTTAATGGCCAAATGTCATTTTTCCTTAATTCCCAATTTCTATGGATGGTCGGTCTTCTTTCGACGAGTGGCCAACCCTCTTATTTACTTGAATTGCCTCGTGAGTCGTGGATGTCAACCCATGTCTTGTTTTATCCAATCGAGTGGGTATTGGTCTTGCCCTCCTGGCCTTAAGCTGGGAGGCCTTGATGCATGTGTCCGTAATGACAACATAAGTACTATAATCATATAATGTCATGTCTTCGATCCACTAGTAAGCGTGCACGATGCATGCATTAACTCATGATTGGCAAAACACTTCCAAATTAAAAATAAAAATACTATAAATTTTGAAATATAAAGAGAATGATTGTGTAAAGATAATTATAAAGTATAAAAAAATTATATAAAGTAAATTTATAAATTAATATAATTTTATGAGATGATTTATTTTTTAATAAAAATAATTTTATAATTTAATATATCATATAATTATAAATCATATAATTTATAATTTACTTTTATATAATCATTTTATAACTAAAAAAACTTGCCTTGTACTAGTAACGTCTCTCTTTCTTTTAACGTACAAACTAGACTGACACACAGATATGGAGGTGGATCGATGTACTACGTACATTAGGATTTTCAAAGGAAAAAACTACGTTTAAAAAAGAAGCAAGGAAAAAAGCGCAATACTGTAGTTAGGGGTGTAGAATTGATGGAACCGGCCGACACCGACAGCTAGAGTCAGGAATCAATCGGAATCGGTGAAAAACCAGTCAGCAATCGGTAGGAATTTAAAAAAACCAATGCCCGGTCAGTTTGGTCTCAATTTCAAACAACCAAACCGACCGATATAATATATATATATATATATGTTTATATATATTTTAAGTCGTCGTTTTATACAAACCATCTCCCTCTCTCATCTCACGGACACGACTCCGTCGACTCGCACCTCCATTTCTCAATTTCCAGCCATTCACAATGTCGAAGGAAGATCGAAGACCAATCTAGATCACGCTGAAATCGAGGTCGTCGGTTTAAGAGCTCGATCGATCGGTAGGATGCCCGCGCGCCCCTCTTGACTTCTATAATTAAGGATTAAGAAATGTGGGCATGGCCGCCATTATAAAATTAGAAAGAATAATGATAGTGTTACTACCTTATTATCACTCATTTATTATTATTTTTATATTTAATTATTTTTTTAAATTTTTTATTTTACTTAATGATTAAGGAAGTGAGTATTAATAAAGTTATATATTTTTTTAATTTTTTCTTAATGATTAAGGATGTTAAAAAAATATTTAAAAGAAAATGATAAAAAATAAAAAAAACTTGAAATATACTTGAGTAGTAGATAAGTAGTAATCGGGTGGTAAGCGTATCACTACCCTTTTATTCCTTCCAGTTCCTCTCATCGTCCATAATTTTAGTCCTAGCTAGCTAAATGCCACTCATACAAACCATAGATCGATCGTGCAACAGCCGGAGTCAATTACAATAATGCGAATTATATAGTATATTAATGTACATGATGATCTAAATGCATGTCCATAATGCATTAATGGAAACGTAAAAACAAAACTCCTGTTGATTTTTCTTTGGAATGAACCATCCTAGCTAGGCAGATAGCTAGCTCAGTTTTACGCGCGAAAAAAGCCGACTTTATAGGACTTACTAGGAATTAAATAGTCATGCATGGATCAGGATCGAACCACTTGGTGTTCGTTCTTAATTTCATGTGTTTACTTCAGGTGGTTCTACTTACAAATTAATGGGTTTAATCTCCCCCCCACCCAAAACTCATGAGATTGAGAATATTAGCACGTGGTATATTAATATCGTATATAGGAGCTATAAATTGACCCATTCCACTTGGTTTGTGGTAGCAAAAATCTCCAAATTCCAAGGTTTTCTTCTGTTACATGATATAGTGTTAAGTTTCATATTATATATGGCAATGTCAAACGTATACTTGGATATATAGTCGATTAATTAACGGTTTGATGCTATGCCTTTTCCTGACAATATTTAAGATTGTTGATATGGTGAGATTGGAGAGACATGAATTCGATTCACAGTAATTATATACAAATAAATAAGTATATACTATTTTAACCAAAGAGCAGCGAATGGATGAATTTAGTGCAGGACTCAGGCTAGCTTCATGCCCATATATAGCAGATCGATGCATCTAACTGTTATATATATATATTTATATATATAATGATAGGTTCTCATCAATGACTTCCTTAAAAGTAGTACTCAAGGATCGATCGAACAGTTGGCTGGTTTCAATTGGAAGGTGCACATATCCAGTATAGAGATTTTAATATTGTCTTGGTTCCACGTAGTATTGAAAATGTCAGATAGATATCCATTTCTAACACCGGCCACTATCACTGTGTTTTAACGAAGTGATTTATAATATTGATGATGATCATGATATTCAAGCTAGCAGCTAGCTAGCTAGATGACTTCCCACGTTCTCAGTACGCTTGCCGACTTTGATATATAAGTACTATATTCTATCCATTACTTCACCAAACCTTACTCAGATTCGGTCCTTTTTAATTAATGACAAGCTTGTATATATACTTGTTAAGCACAGTTAGTCCTTTCCAATAATATTCTTCGACTCACAAATCAATCTTTCTATGTCTCGTTTTTGAGTTGTGGTTCAAGGTGTTTTAGCGTAAAGGAAATTACACTATGGTTTTTGATTCTTTAATTATTGTTTTTAGGAATATTTCTCTCCTCTCTGAGTTGTCTGGGCCCCATTCTTGGAGGTTGGTAATGATTGATGAGTTAGATCCTATAGGGAAGAGGTCAACCTCCAGGAATTAATTAGTAGTACGCGCGTGTGGTATAAATATGTCTTCATCTCCTCTCGCACCGAGCATCGAGCAAATTGAGCTTCTCCTAATTAACGTCTAAAACTTGCAAAAATAAGAAATATGGAGCCTATGGGAGCTATCTCTAGTGAGGGAGAATGGGGCTCTCTTAGTGGCATGTATACTGCTGAGGAGGCTGACTTCATGGCTCAGCTTCTTAATAATAATGCTTTGTTACCCAATGAGCTAATTGGGGATTCAAGCTTGGGAGTCCCTTCTACTTTTTGGCCTGGCCATGAATCAAGTATGAATGTTGAAGGGCTCAGTGAAAGTCCTTACTGTACTTTGTATATGGCTAATTCTAATTTGTGCAGTTTTTCAAATGGGAGTAGTTACAACGGTACTGGTAGTTTAAGGCAACAAAGCTACTACTTGAGTGATTCTCATCCAGTTCTGGCATCCAATGACAGCTCCATGTCCATGGATTTTGGCATGATGGGAGTGAAAAACACCGGTTCCTTTCTCATTGAAGGTGATGACTGCTTGAACCAAGAAAACAGTGATGGCAATGCAGAAGAATATGCAGGCAATTATAAGCCTGCAGCTGTTCTTCCTCAGAATGGTTCACTGCACAGAAAGGAACCTCAAGAAATGCCACTACCAGAATCAATCCCGGAAGGCAAGTATAACAACGCACCCGATATTAATTCCAAGAAACGATCTCGGACAACTGGAGATGTGAGTATATATAATCGCAAACTTTTCACCCTGATGATCTTCCTATTGTGTTACATTTTTGCCTAGGAATCTGATTCATGAATTTTACTCACCTTGATCAAATATTAATGTAGTCTGAGAAGAAAAAGAGGACTTCACAATCAAAGAAGAATAAGATCAAGACAAGCGACAATGGAGATCAAGATAATAATACTCATGACCTTATCGGGCAGAGCTCGAGCAGCTGGTCCTCAGAGGATGACTGCAATGTTTCTCATGAGCTGAATGGAGGCTTGAGTTCACATTTGAGCAAGAAAGATCCCGCTTCTTCAATATTGAATGGAAGAACAAGAGCGAGTAGGGGATCAGCCACTGATCCCCAGAGCCTATATGCAAGGGTAAGTCCCTATATAAATGCAAGCACATCGATCGACAACTTCAAAACTTTTTGTAAGTTTGCTGCCCGGGAATATGAAGACTTATATAATTGAGATATTTCCTTTGTGTCTTGCAGAAAAGAAGAGAGAGAATAAATGAGAGGCTGAGAATCCTACAGAACCTTGTCCCTAATGGAACAAAGGTAGGCATGAGAGTTCTCCATAACCTGACATGAAAATAGCCAAATATTATTCTATTTCTTAGTCCAATTAGTACGCAGAATTCTCAAAAATATTTCTTATCATGTATTGAAGGTTGATATTAGCACAATGCTCGAGGAAGCCGTCCAATATGTGAAATTCTTACAGCTCCAGATTAAGGTAATGAAACACAGATTCCTTCTTTTTACAGGATTAATGAGCAATCAATAGCTTGCAAGAGCAGCACTCCTAGCTAGCTTTTCTACGTGAATCTCTTCATTAACCTGATCTTTTGTTTTCTGTCTGGACTTTGTAGCTTTTGAGCTCTGATGATCTATGGATGTACGCCCCCATCGCTTACAATGGAATGGACATCGGACTTGATTTGAAGATCAGCCCACCCGGAAAATAGTCACGAATCAAAACAAGGGTCCTATACCTTGTTTTGATTACTGGGATAATGGGATTACTGGGATTATCCTATACCTCATATATAATCAATTCTATACCTCGTAATTAATGGGATTACTTGTATATGGAACTATACAACAGTCCATTTTGAGGACTGATTTTCTTCAAAGATTCAATCAGATTTGCTCATTTCTGCCGTGTAGTTTGTAACTTTATTGGACAGGATATGTGCAAAAATTCTTTTAGATTTCTGTTATTTACAAGTGATCTTCTGCCTTACGCAAACTATATCATCTAATCATTACAGTTTTTTTTAAATTCTTACACAATACTTTAAATTCTTAAACAATTCAAAATTTTCAAATATTAAAATAAAAATTATATTTTAATAATATTTTATTATACTTTTAATTTTCATCTCATCTCTCTGTAATCAAACGAGGTGGTGTTGTGCATTTATGGGAAGACCCTAGCTTACAAAAAACTATATAAACACATGACTATATTTGCTAGTGATTTAATGAAAACCATGTCAAGTTTTACTAACAAGATTTGAAGCAATCCGATACTACATTATTATTTTGTACATATTTATCGCCACTTAAAAGGAAATCCTGGTCTGGCCACCTCGTATAAGTACAAATTAAGAAGTTGATCAATGTTGTTTTTACCTGTTAGAGTGTAAAACCAGTTACAAACTTACAAGTCTCAGTCAGACATTTCGATCGAGTTAAGATGTAAAATAATTCTGATATTGTTTTCTCAATCCAACAAGAAAGATTTTAGATCTGTTTTGGTTTCTTGATGCACATAATGGCCCGTTTGGTTCGCATTTTACAATATATCGATCGCTGTACATGAACTCGTGTAATCAGAAGTAATACTTGCGCTGCCACGTGGGACTTACCCAGTTTTTGCCTTATCTTGTAAGTGGATTTGGGTCGTTTACCGAAGTTATCATAAACTGATATAACATTATATGAAAACGATCGAGGGCGTTACCTATATTAGGGGAAAAAATCAATTTTCATCTTTAGATATAGTCCAGCTTTCAAATGGAGGTTTAAATAGTGAATTGAGATAAAAATTAAATTAAATATTATTATTATTTTGATATTTAAAAAAGTTGAATTGCTATTATACTGTTTAAAAATTTTAAAAAATTATAATAATTAAATAAAATGAGATGAAATATATTTTGTATCAAAACCTAGCTACACTCCAATCGCACACTAAGGGTACGTTTGGGTGTTAAAAAGTGTTGAGAAGTGTTGAGAATGTTTGTGAATAGTTATGAATAGAGATTGGAGTGAGTTTGTGGGTCCCATTGAGAGTATTTTGAGTTGTTTGGATGTGTGAAGTATGTTGAGTTGTTGACTTTTGAGTAAGTAGTTGATAAATGTGTGGGTCCCATAAATATTATAGTGATTTTATTTTTAGTAATAAATATTATAATGATTTTATTATAGTGATTTTTTAATATTAATAAATATTGTAGTAATTTTATTTTACTTTTATATATAATAATGATAAATAGTATAATGATTTTATTTTTAATTTATATATAATTGTGATAAATATTATAATGATTTTATTTATATATATATAATAGTTATAAATATTATAGTAATGTTATTTTTTATTTATATATTATAGTGATTTTATTTTTTATTTATATATATATGAGTGATAAATATTATAGTGATTTTATTTTTTATTTATATATTATAGTGATTTTATTTTTTATTTATATATTATAGCGATTTTATTTTTTATTTATATATAATAGTGATAAATATTTTTTATTTATATATTATAGTGATTTTTATTTATTTATATATTATAATGATTTTTTTATATTTAATAGTGATAAATATTATAGTGATTTTATTTTTTATTTATATATTATAGTGATTTTATTTTTTATTTATATATTATAGCGATTTTATTTTTTATTTATATATAATAGTTATAAATATTTTTTATTTATATATTATAGTGATTTTATTTTTTATTTATATATTATAGTGATTTTATTTTTTATTTATATATTATAGTGATTTTAATTTTTATTTAGATATTATAGTGATTTTATTTTTTATTTATATAATATAGTGATTTTATTTTTTATTTATATATAATAGTGATAAATATTTTTTATTTATATATTATAGTATTTTTTATTATTTATATATTATAATGATTTTTTTATTTATATTTGAAAGTGATAAATATTATAGTGATTTTATTTTTTATTTATATATAATAGTGATAAATATTTTTTATTTATATATTATAGTGATTTTATTTTTTATTTATATATTATAGTGATAAATATTTTTTATTTATATATTATAGTGATTTTATTTTTTATTTATATATTATAGTGATTTTATTTTTTATTTATATATTATAGAGATTTTATTTTTTATTTATATATAATAGTGATAAATATTTTTTATTTATATATTATAGTGATTTTTTATTATTTATATATTATAATGATTTTTTTATTTATATTTAATAGTGATAAATATTATAGTGATTTTATTTTTTATTTATATATAATAGTGATAAATATTTTTTATTTATATATTATAGTGATTTTATTTTTTATTTATATATTATAGTGATTTTATTTATTTATATATTATAACGATTTTTTTATTTATATTTAATAGTTATAAATATTATAGTGATTTTATTTTTTATTTATATATAATAGTGATAAGTATTATCGAATGTTTGTAAATAGTTATGAGTAAAGATTGAAGTGAGTTTGTGGGTCCCATTGAGAGTATTTTAAGTTGTTTGGTATGTGAAGTATTTTCAAAAGTACGAGAATACTTGAAAAGTGTTGAGGACACTTGGTCACCCAAACACAGCCTAAAAGCTCATGATTCTACCACTTTTGCAAGAAACTAAACTACACTAAATTAATTTTTTTTTTTTAGTTTATAAAATTTTATTAGGAGTGAATAATGGGGGCACGCATCCCGCTACCTCGTCCCACATGGAGAAAGCTCAACGGGGTCGGAATACGGGCATTTTCTTTTCTATCATCACTTCACTTGTACCAAAAATTAAAAAAAAAATAAAATTTTATTATTTATTTTATATTTTAATATTTTCGTTCACGTATAAGTTAAATTTTTTCTCAATGGATGGTCTAACATTAAAAATATTTTAGCCCAACATTTAGAATATTTTAATAAAATAAAATAAAATATAAAATTAAGATTCGAATTCAAGAGATTTACGTAGAGTCACCACGCATTCCATCGTTAACAAAAATAAATTTTATTATTTATTTTATATTTTAACAATGTTACGTGTTTTTCTTTGCTTTTTGTCCCTGTATTTTGTGTGCGCCGGGGTGATTTGATTCTTGGTTTTTCGTTAAGAATGTGCAGAAGAATGAAAACAGAATGGTTCCAGTGTCTCTTGCAGGAAAGCTTTGTTGTAGCAGATGCAAGACAACAACCTATTGTCTAACCAGACATTAAAATTTATAGTTTTGCTAACAGAATCAGGTAAAACTCTCGTCCTGTCCATAATAAAAAAGCTAATCGTGATTCTTTCTGGTATACCTATCTCATCATAGTGAAATGCAGAGTTTTTTTGTTTTGATAAGAAAAGCGGTTTCTTGGAAGGAATGCCATTTTCATTCTGTTAGACAATTTTATATGTTTGTTATATTCAACGCAACCCCATGTTCTCTGGAATCCAGGTACTACAGTATCCCTTGCACCTCCATAAGAGACTTCATCCTGGCTTTTCTACTAATTCCATTTTAATATATTCATTTTTTAGTATTTCCAATGGAAAAAAAGGTGCTTAAGCAACTGAAAGGTAGGATTTTGTAATCTCTCATGAGTTGTACTTGGCCCCATCATGAAAATTCTTTAGTAAGAATTTAGACTTTTCCGGCTGATAATTATATTGCCAATGATGAGTTCATATCTTCTTAATAAAATGAAGTCAAAACCCCTGCAAACTGGTTGGGTATAAATAGATGCTACTCCCCTTCCTCACCAAGCACCAAGCAACTCAAGCTTCTCCTAATATTTCACACTACAAAACAGAAGACCATTTTCTCTATGGAGCAGATAGGAGTCATTTCTGAGGGAGAATGGGTCTCTCTTAGTGCAATGCATACAGCGGAGGAGGCCGATTTTATGGTCCAGTGGCTTGATAAACCTTCAATACCCAATGAGATAAATACCTGTTCAAGCTTAGGAGTCCCATTTACTTTTTGGCCTTTTTATGATTCAACCATGAACATGGCAGGGCTCACTGAAAGTTCATGCATTTCTTTGGAATTCCCTAGTACTAGATTTTACAGTCTTCCATTGGAGAGTAGTTATAGTGGTGGTAGTCTGAGCCAAAAAAGCGACTACTTGAGTGATCCCCAACCAATTTTGACATCCACTTATAACTTCATGTCCATGGATTCAGTTCCTTATCTCATTGATGGGGATGACTGCTCGAACCAAGAAATGGTCAAGGGAGATGCAGAGGAGTCTGCTGGAAACATGCCTGAAACTGTTCTCCTTCACAAGGATTTACAGCAAAAAAGGAAAACAGATGTTCCAAAACCAGACTTGATCTCGGAAGTCAAAACTGACAAGCCATCTAAGAATTCTATGAAAAGATCTGAGTTCAGGATATGTAAGTAAAATTGGAAATAATGAGCTTTCCCTCTTATTACCATTATGTTACATTTTGCCAAGTGATGAAAGTTTGTTGTTTTGCCTGTGGACTATGATAGGAATGACTTGTATGGCATTTTCTCATATAATATAGGTTAATAGGAACAAGAGGATTGCGCAGTCCAAGAAAAGTCACATGCTTTCTTTGACAAGCAACAGAGAAAAAGGTGGTTGTCTTTGCCTTGATGGACAGAGCTCGAGCAGCTGCTCCTCGGAGGATGATTCCAACACTTCTCAGGAGCTAAATGGAGTGACTCCAAGCTTGAGCAGCAAAGAGCTTCCTGCTCTCAACAAAAAAGGCAAAGCAAGAGCCACAAGAGGATCGGCCAGTGATCCCCAGAGCGTCTACGCAAGGGTAAGTTCACTACAAATGCTACCACTTCACCAAACATCATTAAAAAAAAAAAAACTGCTGCCAATCAATATAATTAATAGGTAAGAAATTATTCCTTCCCATTTTGCAGAAAAGAAGAGAGAGAATAAATGGGAGGCTAAGAATCCTACAGAACCTTGTCCCTAATGGAACAAAGGTAGGCACTTTTCTATATGTAGCATCAATGGTGAATGGAGTTCTCGGAACTTATTCAATGGTAATGCAGGTTGATATTAGCACAATGCTTGAGGAAGGTGTTGAATATGTTAAGTTTTTACAGCTCCAAATTAAGGTAATAGCAAAACAAAATCCATCTTATTCCACGTCCTTTAGGTACTTGACATATCGCTATTTCTAAATTTAAACTTACTGGTCTACTTTTTCATTTTCTTGCTTGTAGCTCTTGAGCTCCGATGATCTATGGATGTATGCTCCCTTCGCTTATAATGGAGTGGACATTGGACTTGATCTGAAGATCAACCTGCCCAAACAACAGATAAGATAAAAGAAAGGTGGAACAGCTTTCTACATGATACCTGAAGAAGTCATTTCATCAGCTTGTTTGGATGAGCTATTATCAAATCCTTTTAGTCAAGTTTCACGAGGAAATAAATGGTATCATGAACATCTCATAAAGTCCGATCTGTTCTATCTTGTGCCCGTTTTAGAGTAACAGACGTGATTTGAGCTGAGTTCTTTATTTGACATTACATGGTAACTTGGAGGGATAAACGGAGGCATGGAACTGAGCCTGCTCCAAACTGGAAGTAACCAACTAGGTCTAGGAATCTGTCACCAAACGTAGTGATCATTGTATCTAGTTTTAGATTGTTGCAGGTGTCTCATGAAGCAACTGTTTATTTTGGTTCCAGAGTACTATAATTAATTGGGAAATGCCCCCTTATTTCAGTTATTTGTCTAACTACAAGAACTTGATTAATATACATCATCAGATCAGTTGATGGCACATTATGCAATATGTAAGATTAATAATTCACTTAAGTTGGCACATTTACTCAACTCAACAGTGATTGACCCAGAAAAAAAAAAAAACGCAGCGGTTGCTATTCATCATGTGAGAGCACACACACAGAATCAATGACAATCATCCTGCAATGAATGATTAGATTGGATAAATTAATATAGAGATCGCAAAAGACTGCTCCAGCTGTCTTAGCAGGGGGTTTTATGTATTCATGTCTGAGAGATTCAAAGAGATGAATTAGAATCACGAAGCTATCACATGTAGTGCTACTCCAAAGATTATTAGTAGGCCGGAGTTTACTTTGAATCAGTCGCAGAAGGCAGGCAGGTTTGTTTGGAAGATGAACTGATGAACAGTACCTTTGAGAGTATTCAAGCAAGACTTTGATAACACGTTACCGGGCTTCGATATATATATGTGTTTTTATACTGTTTATTGCATAGAAAAGTGCTGATACAACAAAATCAACGTAAAAACAAATACAAAAACGAAAGATGAAATTAACAAATGTGAGAGGTAGCCCATAGTTAAAATGGTTTACGTACAGTTGCAGCTAAAGTACTGGAATACACCACTAATTATGAGCCGAAATATCAGACTAAAAATATGCCTAGACGAGTTTACACGTTCACATTTCAAGTCTTGACCATCAAATGCTGATTCACAAGCTCCATATTATTCAATATTTCCCTATTCTGTTTAATGTCACTTCACCTTTTTCTTATCTTTTTTTTTTTGAGTAATGCTACATGTAGGTCCCGTATTTATTCACTTTTTTTTTAAAGTGATTGCATGGCTCTTACATGTTCACAACTGTAACTATCATTTCATTTCTTTTTTCTGTTTTCCAGTTTTGGTGAATTCCTGAATGAAAACTTCTTTGGTACTACCATATCTCATTGGGCAAGCCTAATTATTGAAAGCATACTTTCTTTAGTGCGTGTGTGTAGAACATTGAAACAATAGCGAAAATTTTGGAGTTGAAATGATGAACCAACTTAATTCAATTTTAAAATCATTCGAATTGGGGGAGATGTCATTATCATTATGTCAAATACAATTATTAATGGTTTATCATCAGCCCCACGTTCTCTCCATAAAGTCTCCTCACCAAATCCGACTCTTATATTCTTCCCTTTTATGCTATAGGGCACCTCTTTAATTTCCAGTTTTGATACTAACCAATAGCAGTTAACCTTTCCAGAAATATTCATTGACTCTTTTATTTATTTTTGCATTTTTTTTTTAAGTTTTTAGTAACATGGCGCTACAGGCCACTGAAAGGTTGCATCATTCTAATATGCTTGAACTTGGTCCCGCTCTGAGTTGTCCTTAAAGATCTGATATTGATAATTTGGGCTTTGCATCTAATAATTATTGGCAATCATGAGATCACCAAAGAAGTCAACCTTTTTCTAATTATAGCTGTCGAATATAAATACTTCCATAGTAGTTTCGTCTTGAAAAACAGAGATTTCCCGAGAAATGGAGTATATCAGAGCTATATCTGGGGAAGCTATATTTATGACCCATAATGAGGGCTTAAGCTTTGAAGTCCCGTCTACTTTTTGGCCTTGCCATGATTCAGCTGTGAACATGGCAACGCTAGGTGAAGTTTCGGGCAATTCTTCTGATATGTCTAGTTCTAATTTTTACACTGCCTCACATTTTAGTGGCAGTAGCTACTACATGAATGAGTCTCATCTAATTCAAAATTCCAATGGTAGCTCCATGTCCATGGATTTTTGTTTGGCTGGCATGAAAAACAGCAGCTCCTTTCTCATTGAACGAAATGATTGCTTGGACAAAGAAACGAGTGAAGAGAATGCAGAAGAGTCTGCTGGATATGTGACCGAAGCTGTTTCTCTTGACATGGATTCACACCCCATAAGGGGATCCAAGATGTCAGCTCCTGATTCAATCGTGGAAGACAAATGTAACAACTCATCTGGGAAATCCAAGAAAAGATCTCGGAGTTCAAATGTGAGTATGCAGCCAATATTACCTTCACACCAATGCGTTACTATTTTTTCAAGTGAAAGAAGTTATTTCCTATTCACGATGAAATCTTAATTTCAATAATGAAGGCCGTCCTAAAGAACATAAGAAATCTACAACCAAAGAAGAATCGTCAGCTTTCTTGGCCCAGCAACGAGGAAGAAGATGGGAATAATGGTCTTGTTGGGCAAAGCTTGAGCAGCTGCTCCTCAGAGGATGACCCCAAAGCTTCTCAAGAACTGAATGGAGGAGTGACCTCAAAATTGGACTCAAACTCAATAGGGCCTGCAGCTTTAAACTTGAAAGGCAAAACAAGAGCCAGGAGGGGGTCAGCCACTGATCCCCAGAGCCTTTATGCAAGGGTAAGTCCCCACAAACGCTTGCACATTGACCCAACTTTGTGGAAATTTTCCTGTCCATGAATCTGATTAATTGGTCTTTTCATTTGTATCTTGCAGAAAAGGAGAGAGAGGATAAATGAGAGGCTGAGGATCCTACAGAACCTTGTTCCTAATGGAACAAAGGTAAGCAGTATCCTCCATCTGAAAATATTGTTCTCCCAGTCTGAGGTGTACCTGAAATTCCCAAAATTGGTTCTTTGATGCTGCAGGTTGATATTAGCACAATGCTTGAGGAAGCTGTCCATTATGTAAAATTTTTACAGCACCAGATTAAGGTATTAGACAAGGGAATCCGTGTAGTACACATTGAAAGATCAGCTTGACAAAATGGTGCTACCTTTATCTATCCATGCTCATTATCTAATCCCCTTTCTTGTTCTTTCTTGTTGGGGTTCTGTAGCTCTTAAGCTCCGATGATCTGTGGATGTATACTCCCATCGCTTACAACGGAATCAACATTGGACTTGTCTGAAAATTACACCGCTTAGAAAACCATAGAAGATAAAAGGATAAGACAGCCGTCCATAGATCAGGATTCAGCACAGCACCGCATATGTGAAACAGCCATGGCAGCTACAAGTGGGGGCTTATTTGCGTCAGCAAGAAAACTCTCAAAGTCCTATTATCAAGGTCTATGAGCGAAACTGTCACAGATTTCCTAAAACTAAGTCCGCTTCAATGAGTTTCCTTCTGAGTATGACAGACATTATAATTTGAGCAGAATTTCTTCTTATGATCACAGTTTTGAGATCCACTGATTCAGATTGGCGGCCCAATGTAACACCATGTACATTAAAATGATTAATATGACAAGAACTGGTTATCTCAGTTGTGGATATTCTGCTTTAACATACTTTTCGGAGCAAACACAAATGTTTGATACGCAATTTTCATTAAGAGCCGAATATGAAAAGTTACAAATAGGGACATATTGTAAGTAACCAAGAAGATTGTGCTGTCGACTCTCTTGGCCATGACAAGCAGAATTTTCGCCGCCTAAGCATAAATTAGGGTGGGTTCTTTTAAAGCTTCATGAAAGTGACGGCTTGGCTCGTTTGTACATAAATTCGAGACAAAGCAAGGGCTTCTTGAACTTTGCCAACATTTGCCATCACAGCCATAGGGTGAGAAGACGGTGTCAAGTTCCGTTCATTCTCTTCATCCAGCCAGAAATTTTCTGTTTGTTTTCGTTTGTCAAGGTCTTTGAAATTCATGAAAATTGAAATTGAGGGGCATTCATATGGAGGATGCATGACGCTTCGAAACATGAATAGCTAAATATATCGTCAACCTAGGTGCATGCAAAGTGTCTGTCTCTCATATTTGCACCCTCAAATTTTAAAGAACTGACGTTTTACTCCCTCAAGTAACTAGGGTTATCAGATGCTCCTGATGGATGGATGTCCACTAAACGCATTAAGCCAAAATCTGGAGGACTTACGGGATACTTTCGTAGCTTCAATTACCTCTAGTGCTGTGGAATTATCCAAGCAAATACGAGAATAAGTAATGGCATCAATCATCTTTATAATCCATTTCATCACGACTTGTTACAGCATAAAAAATCTAAACAAAATATACCCATTCACTAGTAGTCAATTTCTTAATCACACAAGCGGTCAAACTGAGAAGACAAAATCAGAAACTACTTGGAATCTTTTTTGTTTTTTGAAGTGTCAATGAACAGTTTGTCTTATGTA
This sequence comes from Juglans regia, assembly GCF_001411555.2. Taxonomy (NCBI): domain Eukaryota; kingdom Viridiplantae; phylum Streptophyta; class Magnoliopsida; order Fagales; family Juglandaceae; genus Juglans; species Juglans regia. The sequence continues at coordinate 1,530,086 of NC_049913.1, forward strand.
AAATGTCACTTTCAATGAATATGAACTACAAGCAAAACTGAGATAATCTTTGTCCTACCGTGCCAACAGAAATTACCATTATCCTAAAAACAATCAAGTATAGGACATTGAAGTCATCCCGTCTTAAATGTTAAAAATATATAAATAAATTACAGATTCCTGTTTAAATTAGGGAGTGAGACTTTCCAGGTCGGGAAACGGACTTCCTTGAGGCTTTGCAATTTGCTTCCTACCCTTGTTTTGTTGTTCAGCACGATACACTGCTAACAAACAACATGACAAATTCTCTCCTCTGCATTCTTTTATTGTATAGCATATTATACAAGAATATATAATCCACTCTCAAAACTCGTGACATATAAAGATGGGTGTATCGAATCTACCTATGCAGGTTTGCCAGAAATCCTCAAGAAAAATGAAGGATGGAGTTTTCCTCTTTCAAGGATGTTCCTCGTTGACATGGTTTGGTACTTCAGCTTGACTATCTAGAGGCATATATTGTGCCATGATAGCTCTGATTTCTGAATCCATGTACGACTGCAGAAACAACAATGGAAACATCAACAATTTGAATATTTAACCCGACAGAAAGTAAAGCTTTATACTCTGAAATTTAAAGGCATGTTTGGACACTTGAGTATTTAGAATTTTGTTAATAGTAGTGAAATTGTTTGAGTGAATATGTTTTGTTTGAATTTTAGAAAATGAGAGAGAAAAAGTTGAATAAAAATATAATAAAATTAAAAAACTGTTTGCATATAATTTTTTAATATTATTTTTGTTTTGAAGTTTGTAAAAGTTGTATTGATTTTTGTGTTTGAATAATGATTAGGTAATAATTAGATTAAAAAGTTGAAAATTTGAAATTAAAAAGTGTTTTGTATTTGAGTGATGTTTGAGAATGAAATTATGAGAAGTTTTGAGAATTTTGAAAATTTTCAGCATCCAAATATGTCCTAATCTCCTAGAACCATCTCAAATTATAGCAATGTCACGCTCACTAAACGCCTTCTAATAGTTTTTTATAAACCAAAAACAAAATGGAATTCAAAACCATGCCAAATATCCAATTCCCTTTTAAGCCACCTTATGAACAGTAAACTTCTCATTATTTCGCAATGCTCATGTTGAAGTAAATGCTAAGTAAACAAACACAAGTATTACGAACTTCATTAAATAAGCTCATAATAATGTTTGGTGTGGCGATAGACCATTGAAGGTATGTTCCCGGAGCTGTTCAGAATTTCTAGTGACAAGGATGCATCAGTGTCAAACCCTTGGCAATGCATTAATGATACTAGCCAATAGAATATCAACTTTATTTGAGCTGCAAACAAGTTGAGAATTGGAGTTCTTTAGACATTCTTCAATCTATTGTACTTTGCCAGAAGGGGAGGTGTTGGCAAGAATAAGATAAAGTGGATTCCATCGAACCCAAGTAGGTTCAAGATCGGCACTTTTCATTCAATATGGCCAGCAAGTACTCTTTTTCCTTGTAGGAGTTTGGAGGAACAAAGCAACTTTGCAGGAGGCATTCTTTGTATGGGTAGCTGCATTGGGGAGAATCATTACTATGGACAATTTGCGGAGAACTTTAGTAATGGATTGGTGTTGCATGTGTAAAAATGGAGAAACATTCAATCACTTATTGCTGCACTGCAAAGTATCTAGAAGAATTTGGGCCCTGATGTTCAAGATTTTCAATGTTGCTTGGGTTATGTCCCAAAGGGTCATAGAGTTCTTGGCTGTTTGGAGGAGTCGGGATGTTGGCCACGGCAGTGTAGAAGCTTGGAGGCTTGTTCCTTCATGTCTGCTTTAGTGCTTATGGATGGGAACAAAATATGTGGAACTTGAAGATTATGAGCTTAATTCTTTAGCTCTAAAAACATTGTGCCCAGATGTCAGCTCAGAGTAACTTTGGCTGTCCTAGTTATTGTTTGGGTGCTTTCTATCATATACACCCTGTGACTTGCATTGTAAGCGTAGGCATCATCAATGTGCACAGGGAGTATAATTTTGATGATGAGAATTTTGAAGTAAAGTATTGACTTAATTTTTTTGAAGTATCAATATAAGTAACGTTTATCAAGGGGCCAATAGAACAGAACCCACTCATCTATGAAATCCAACACATGAAGTCAGGAAACATGAATATAATGCAACATGCTTACCCGCAGTCTGTATTTGTACACAAGATATGCCCCACCAGCGGCCATTGCCAAGCCTATCAATATGATCCAAACTGCAGTCCATGCAGATTTTGTTTCCCTAGCACTCTTACCTGCAGAACGACCAAAGAGACGTATTTATCTGAGCAAATAATACGCATCACATTTCGGGTGTAAAGACTAGAGTCATAAAAGATGGGTAGCTGGACTCACTAATGCATGTATCATGGTCCCTGATGTATAAAAGATCTCCACTGCAACTGCAGTCATAGCTCCCCCAGGTATTCTTGCAGCCACACTCAGGGCACTGACAGGCTTTTTTCTCTTTACATTCATCAATATCTGTGAGAAGAAAGAAGTTAGAGAAAACAAATTCATTACGAAAAAATCTGTCCAATATGCTTGACCTAGAAATGCCCTTTATCTGAATCAACATATCTCTCTCTTTTGTACAGGAAGAACAGAAAAGGTACAATTAATATTACAAAGAAAATTCAGGAGATTTAAAAGATCTAGAAAAGAAGAGACATGCACACCACCATGAGCCAGCATTCACTCATACAAAGATCTCAAAGAGTTAATTCCAAGAGTAGAAATCTCAACATTGTTAGAAGTGCAGTTCATCTGGGAATCACCCAATAAAACCCCAAACCACACTTTACAACAGAATGCTCCTTATTCCATGTTTCAAATCTTTCTGCTTTCAACCTCCGTATTAAATATTTAACCGGATAGACCAAGAAAAGCATAAAACCCTTCCACCATTATTGCACACTTTGCAGAAACCATTCTGGTTTTAGTCACATGGTTTCAACCTTACAAGAAGATTGGGTTATGCTCGAGACAGTGGTGGCAGTGCTGGCCAGCTGGACAAATATAAGAGGCTTGCAACGGATTAAAGCAGTTAGGAAGATGACCTCTATATGTATCATGTGGTGTTTGTGGCAGGAGCGCAATGAGCGGACGTTTGAAGACAAGGGGAGATTGTTGGAGGAGCTTAAAGCTTTATTTTATAGAACTTTATGTACTTGGGCCATTGCTGTTGACTTCAATGGCATGGACCTACATGATTTTCTTGTCTCTATTGCACCTTCTTAGTTAGGGTATACAGTTGGTTTCTTCTTGTGTATTGAACCGGGCTATGCCCATTCATTGATCAATAGAATTTGTTTACTTATAAAAAATAAAAAACCTTACAAGAAGAACTTTGGGTCAATCGTTTGCAACTTAGAAGTTCTCAGTTTCAAAGTGTTAGTACACTTTATACAAGTCCTGCCTATCTTTAACTCGTGTGGCCATATTGACCATAATTAGACATAATAATCCATCTAGTCATGTTACAGCCCCTCATGACAAAAGAATGATAACTATGGTTCTAGTTATGGAATTTACTGAGCAATCAACAACTATGGCTTTTAGCACCGATAAAAAAAAAAAAAAAGATATTGGAATTCCTTCTCATATGACTTTAGTTTGTAGAAGATGATGAAACTACAAATGACAATGTGTCTGTTTCTTACCTTCACAACTTTTGATGCCATCACCTTTAAATCCAGGAGGACATTGGCATTTTAGCTCCCCATTATCCTGTTCATGTAAATAATTAGAATGTGAACCACAAAGCCTGAGAGAGAGAGACTTGCAGTTACTAACCAAACAAGCAGAGAATGTGTGGCCATCTCGAGATTCATGCCAACAACCTCCATTCTTTATCTTGCACCTCCCAGGCCCACTTGCTGAAAGCCAAAAATAAGATAATTTAATGATGAGAACTGAGAAAAGAGTCTCAAGACATTCTCTCGACTAAAAACTAATTTCTTGATAACAAGTACCCACCCCAACCCTAAGCACTCCCCATCCCCACCCCCCAAAAAAAAAAAAACAAAACAAAACAAAATTCTTGTACAGCTCCAATACTCTGTATTTCACGACTGAATACCTTGCATGCATAATCTTTTGTGCATGTGGGTGCATATATTAATATGGACTGACCGTTGCTTTATAGAACACAAATATACAGCCACTTATTTATAAAATTTTATTTTTTTTATTTTTTTATTTTTATAGGTAATCAAAGATATTGTATTCATAGAAATAGGCAAAGCCCAGGTTCACAGAAAATATAGATGAAAAACGCCTAACTAGAGGTTACAATAGAAAGAAGAAAGTCATGAACACTAAGTCTGTTACAAACTATAGCCCTGCCCCTAAGAACAATGACTTAAAAAAGAAAACTTTAAGCTCATCCATTGTTCTCTCTTGATCATCGAAACATCGAGCATTTCTCTCCCTCCAAATACACCAACACAAGCATATTGGTACCAATCTTCAAATTGCCGCTACCTGAGAATCATCATATAGTCCTCTCCAGCTTGCGAGGAAATCCACCAATCTACAAGGCATAACCCAAGAGAATCCGACTCTTCAGAAAAAATCATCCCATATAACCTTGGCCCCCTCGCAGTGTAAAAACAAATGATCAACTGACTCCCCATGCTTCTTACACATACAACACCAATCTAGGACAATAACCTATCGTTTCCTCAAATTATCTGTAGTGAGAATCTTGTCCAAAGATGCTGTCCAGACAAAGAAAGCTGATTTTGAGGGAGCTTTCGTCTTCCATATGCTCTTCCACGAGAACATAGACAATTCGGAGTTCGTGAGCTTTTGATAAAAAGAACTGACATAGCAAATACCTTCCTTAGAATGATTCCAAAGCATCTTGTCTCTGGTGCCCCCTGGAATACTTGTGGAATATAATGTTGCAAAGAACTCCGTAATAGACTCCAACTCTCAATCATGAGCTGCCCTAATGAAGTCAATATTCCATTTAGGGGTGCCATTTGAAAAGACCAGAAGTTTGCCAATCAATGCCTCCTTTACTCTAGCAAGCGCAAAGATGGCAGGGAAGGTATCTCATAGACAAAGGTTACCACACCATATATCAAATCAAAAAGGGACACGCGAACCATCGCCTATAATAAAATGTTCATGTCCTTGGAAGGTCCCCCAAAGGCTTCTAATGTTTTTCCACAAACCTACTCCATGAGTGCCTCGTACCTCATTCGAGCACCATCCTCCCCAAGCTTCCCCAAACTGTGAGTCTATAACAGTCTTCCATAAGGCCTCCCTTTTATTTTGGTACCACCACAACCACTTACCTAAAATAGCTTGATTGAATTTCATCAAGTGACGAATCCCCAACCCTCCCCCAGAAATTGGGGTACAAACTGTTGACCAATTAACCAGATGAAATTTGAACTCATCCCCCAATCCACTCCATAAGAAATCCCTTTGTAGCTTCTCAATGCGGTTAGCCACCTTTGTGGGAAGCGGGAACAAAGATAGAAAATAAGTGGGTAAGTTTGAAAGAGTGCTTTTAATCAAAGTCAACCTACCGCCTTTCGACAAGTAAAACCTCTTCCAAGCTGCCAATCTGTGCTCCACCATTTCGACTACATCATTCCAAATCCTTTCATATTAAATGAAGCACCCAACGGTAAGTCAAGATACTTCATAGGAAGCGAAGATATCTAGCATCCCAAGGTAGTAGCTAAAATCTCCACATCGGGAACAACCCCCACTGGCACTATTTCCGACTTTGCAAGGTTGATGCTCAAACCTGACACAATAGCAAAACAAAGGAGTAGCGCCCTTAAGGTTTGGACTTGTCCAAGGTGTGCACCACAAAAGATAAGCGTGTCATTAGCAAATAACAAGTGAGAAATGATGAGATCGCCATTCCCCACCAAAAAACCATGGAGTAACCCACCGTCCACCAGGCCCTCAATCATCTTGCTAAGAGCTTCCATGACAAATACGAAAAGTAGAGGAGTAAGCGGATATCCCTGTCTCAGACCACAAGAGGAGTTGAAGAAACCATCGGTGATTCATTTACCAAGATAGGGAAACGAGCTAAAGAGATGCAAAATTCTACCCATTGTTGCCATTTCTGCCATTTCCCCCCAAAACCACATCTACCAAGTAAGTAAAGAAGGAAACTCCAGTTGACATGATCATATGCTTTCTCCATGTCTAACTTGCAAAGTAGCTTGGGTTCTCTAGACTTCAATCGACCATTCAAGACTTCATTCGCGATAAGTACCAAGTCAAGGATTTGTCTACCTTTGACAAAAGCATTTTGCGGCTTCGAGATTAGTTTTTCCACTATCGAACTTAATCTGTTTGCTAACACTTTGGAAAGAATCTTGTATATCTCATTCACAAGACTAATGGGGCGATAGTCTCTCACATCCCTAGACCCTACCTTTTTAGGAATGAGGGCTAAAAATGTGGTATTGACTCTTTTCAAATCTAGTATTAGAATGAAATTCATGAAAGACTTGCATAATATCTTCCTTGACCACCTCCCAACAATCTTGAAAGAAACTCAAAGTAAACCCATCCGGACCGAGAGTCTTATCACTTGTCATACCTCTGATAACATTGCTTACTTCCTCTTCTGTAAATGACCTTTCAAACCACCCTGCACTCTTGCTGGTCTAATGTGGAAAAAGACAAACCATCCACTCTCGGTCTCCAACTGTGCTCTTCAGTTAAGAGTTGTTGATAGTATTGTTCAATGTGATTTTTGATCACCATCTGATCCGAAGAAGCTGCACCATCTACCATCAGTATATCAATAGCATTGTTTCTCCTATGAGAGTTAGCCATCCTAGGGAAGAATTTCGTGCATTTGTCTCCCTCCTTAAGCCAGAGTACCCTTGATTTCTATCTCCAGGAAATCTCCTCCATCAAAGTAACCCTTTCAAGATTAACAACTACTTGATTCTTGCGAATTTTATCAGGTTCTGAAAGGGTTCTAGCCTCCTCCTCGCCTTTTAGACCCTATAGTTCCTCCATAAGGGAGCGCTTCTGCTGAAACACATTGCCAAAAACGTGTTCATTCCATTGGTTCAGGTCCTGTTTCAGCGCTTTCAACTTTTTTGCCATAATGAAACTTGGAGAGCCTTGGAAACTATAGGAAGTTCACCATTGTCTGACCCTGTCTACAAAACCATCAGTTTTAAGCCACATATGCTCAAATTTAAAATACATTCTACCCCCTTGGATGCCTCCATAATCTAAAATGATGGAGAAGTGATCAGAGCATAAACAGTGTAATCTTCTTTGAGCAACATTCGGGAAGTGTGACTCCCAATCGAGAGTTAGCAAAAATCTATCGATCCTCGACCAAGATGGACAATCATGGTTGTTGGACCAGGTAAACGTGCCTCCTGATAGTGGAATGTCGCTCCTATTCTGAAATGAAATCAGAAAAATCTCTCATAGCTGGAGTGATGTGAGATGCACCCAACCTTTCGCTTGGAAAGCAAGATGTGTTAAAGTTCCCCCACCCCAATGCAACTTGGTAGCTCCCACCAACTAATGACTCCCGTAAGTTCTTCCCATAAAAACCTTCTCTCCGAATCAATATTTGGGCCGTAAATACCAGCGAATGCTCATTTGAAGCCATCTTCTAGATTAACAAAAGAGCATGCAACCATGAAATCACTCATACACTCATCCACCCTTTCCACCACCCTTGTGTCAAACACAATTAGAACTCCCCCCAGAAGCTCCTTTTGATGGTAGGTAAGACCATCCGACATGTTGTCCTCTCCATAGGCTACGAACTATTTGTCTTGTAATAGCTTCCAACTTAGTCTCTTGTAAGCATATGATGTCCTTTTTCCATTGACGAAGTAAATTTCTGACTCGGAGCCGCTTATTAAGATCATGCAACCCCCTCACATTCCAAGATAATATTTTTGACTTCATGGGACAACCATTTTACCCCTCCCCTTACAACGCTCCCGAGTAGAGCTCTTCTCACCCCCATCCTCTTTCATTGCCCATATTAGCCTTTTGAATTCTCTTTTCTTTTTTTTGCCCGAAGCCAAGGATTGATCGGACTTGGAATGAGCATTCACAACCTCTACAACTATAAGTAGGGCCATAAATTCAGCTTCAAAATCCCAGTAAGAAATTCCTACCATATGCTTAATGTTCATCGTTCTCTGGATAACCCAATCTGACACATTGGGATGAAAGGAGTTGAGTGGAGTAGGTTCAACCTCCCCATTCCTGTTAGCCGTAAACAGAACCAAAGAGCCAGAATTTTCAAAAACATTGGGCTCTTCTGCCAACTCCAACCAATGATCCGACACCTAGACCCATTCCTTCGCCGGCAAGGGGACAGGAAGCAACTTAGAAGATGTCGGCGGCACTGTCTGTGTCACCACCAAGCCTGAGAGCTCAGCTAAAACAGCATTCGACGCCATCACCCCACTCTGTGACAATGTCAGTAGTGATTTCACCGCCAGAGCGTCGGGAGATAAGCCAGAGCTTGCCGGGGACCAAGTCTGTGCCACCTGGCGGCCCACCCATAAGCTTCATGTGCTCCAACAAAGCTTGCGCAAGACAAATGGCTTCATCGGGGGTTTCTGTCGATGTGGGTATCGTCGCTTGGGTTGCCAACACAAGGGAAGCCGTCTGTTTTTGTACCAACTCCGGCGTCGAAATGAACCTACACAGGCTCGGGTTTGTTTCTCTAGCCTCTGCCGACGCACTCCCAACGACCCTAGAACTCGACGATAAACCCACGCCCATCGACCCCTCTGGGGTGCACGGCTAATTCTGTGCAGATTTCGACAATAAAAAACAGCTCACGACACTACTCAGAATCAGCTCAACAACTCTAATCCCTACCGACACCAACTCCAGCACCCCAGACCTCACCGGCGAACACACCACCACCTCCGACGAACCCACCACCATCAACGTCTACTCCTGACCCACCGATAGGCAGATCATTATTTATAAAATGATAGGCAGATAATTCATTTCACCGATATATCAAAGAATATACTTTTTTTGTAAGGATGTATTGCCTTTTTTTGTAAGGATGTATTGCAGAATCTACACAAACAAATATATAGGTCTACAACAATAAAGACAAAAGTTTTAAAACATTAGCACCAATAAAAACCAAGTTTTCATTAAAAAATAAGTTCCATGAAACTTGCAAAAGCATCATATACTAGCATCCACGCTCCACATGCTTGATCAGTCACTAGATTATACCCCGCAATTTTCGCAAATAGCATTCCTTAGATTACAATTACCACTTCACCAGCTTGGTTAAGCTTGATGCAAATAGAAGCTAAAGCATATAATTTTACCTTCACAAGTGGTATAACCATCCCCTTTGAACTGCACACCATCCACCAAGGGGCATTCACATACCCTCCCACGAAATGTGTCCTGGGCAGATAAACACTACTGTCAGTTGAAAGATAAACTGCAACTGATAAGCGAAATTTAGAATTTAAAATTCCAACCAACTCAACTTAAACTCCAACCAGAACATAGGCAATAAAAAAAAAAAAGGAAAACTGGACCTAAATGAAATAGAACATTTAGTAATTTTTATATATTTTTCATAAATAACAAGTAGACACCCGACTAGCCTGAAGGTTTTGTTTCCTACCTTGCAGGCTGTGAGATTGGCTGATTTGTCTTGCCAGCAACCACCATTATTGTCCAAGCACTCATTTGTCTCCACATCTGGCACAATTTAGTCCATCCAGAATAAACATCACCTAAGAGATGCACTTGCTCTTAATAAAGCACCAAACTTATGGGAAATACTTACCACTACTCAAACAAACAGCTGGTTCAGTAGTTTCCTCAAAACCAGAACAGATGGCCTTCAGGACTGCACTTTTTGCCAATTTCCCTGCAAGAACATATTTTAGAAAGGGAACATGCAGGTTACTAACTAAGAAACAAATGTACCCAGACAAACCTCGATACTGTCGGTTATTGACAACAAGGGTGGGCAATATGGTAACATCACCTCTCGATCCTTTCCCAACCTTTCAAAAAATATTCGTCAAGCAGATACACATAACTGAACTAAGATTGCCAATTTCAAAATTTGCCTAAAGTCGGTGCAAATGCCCAAACACAGTTAAAAACTTCCTTGGGAAGTTAAAAAAAAATTTCTTACAAGTAAATTTTTTTTAATCAAGTACACAGGGTCTATACAAGAGAATAGATAGGAGATAATAGATAGAGAATACAAAATATTAAACAAAATGAATTGATAGGAAATAATACTTGAGCGTCTTGCTCTTCTTTTAGAACATGATTTTCAGAATCAGCATTTGGGTCCCCCATACACTTCTCAATGTTTTTTATATCAAGATCTGTGCATAAATCACATGAACAGTTAAGAAAACATTCATCATCAATTACCAATATTTGTTATGTAAGATGATAAGAAAAAATTCCATTACCAAGAGATTTAATAACACCATCGGCACAATCCTTGTTGTATCTTTTTTCTTTCATAGGACATCTAATTTGAAAATCAGTTACATAGTCCCACCACACCCAAGGCTTTTTGGTCTCATTTGCCACTCTAAAAACACATAGCTGCCTTAGGTTCTCAAGAACCACGTGTTTCCCTTCATAACCTGTGCTGAAGTCCTGTTCAGGATCAGGAGCACAATATCTTCCATGATTGATGCACTGGGACTTGCACTGTTTACTTAAGGTGAATGCCTGGGGGCAGTACCAAGTTATATAATGGGGTGTGAATTGAGTGTAACCACCTTTCTCAAGTATCTGTGCTGCACCCTTGAAATCCTTCACAAATTCCATCAACATGTCACATTTAACTCCACATTCATCATTACTGTTGGTCCATAGTTCATATTCCACACGGTCATCTGGATGCGGAACAGCTTCTCTCCAGTCAAGATTCACATTTATCATGTCCCCACCACTATATGCTTTCTTTAATGCTTGACCAAAACTTTTATCAATGAGTGCAGAAGGTATTGTTATGTTCTCGATGTATTTAGCCGAGGAACCATCCTCTTCTGGAGAGTCCATGGTAATCAATGCTTCTTCAATGTCATCTGCAACAAGAACTGCAGAAGCCCCAGCTTTTTGGGCGTTCCACACCTTCAAAGCGAAGAAGCAATCTGAAAAATAACATAAAAAAAAGTTAAGAATGGTTTTATGAAGAGAACATCCGAGATTAACTGAATGCAAAATAACAGAACTCAAGATTTAGGACATCAATGAAAACGACTATCAAACAAGAAAATGAATCAAATTTATACAAATGCTACTTCCTCAACTGACAAGACACAATAACTTAAAGATCAAGCATTGTCTTACTTAGAAAAGTGTCCCCTCACAAAGCACAATAATCCAAGTTCTAAAAAGTTACCTCGTCAATGAACCTGGACAAACTAGCTAAACATCAAAGCTTGGTCAACCAATACAAACTAACTATCCCTCAAACCTAATGAAAATAAGAAATTTTAATCAAAATTTGGAAAACATTGGTCTTTTACCAATATCATAACTTATCAATAGCTACAATCCAAACCATGGTAGTTTTTCTATCAGCATGTGTGATAACTCATGACATCTTTATCAAATCTCAAGAAAAATTTTAAATTTTAAATTTGTTCACAACAAATTTAAACCTCAAGCCGCAACACTGCATGCTGAGATTCAAAGCATTGACCAAAAAATAAAAAGGAAGCGCTGGATCCATGATCAATTTGAACGACGTAAAAGCAATGATTTCCAATTTACAAAAGGGCATCGTCTCAACAAATTGAGACAACCAAAAGGAGCTCCAAAGAGAAAATTGATCCAAATAACCAATAGGATACGTCCTAAATTAAATCGCACCGAAGTAATTGAACCTCAAGCCTCACAATAACAAGCAAATTAGTCAAAACTACCAAAATGTTGCCTCTTCAATCAACCAAAAAGAGCTAAAGGAGAAATTTTATCCAAATTACCGACGCGTATCTCCTCAATTAACCAAAAACTGATCAAATTGAATCTGACCTTATCGGACAAGAAAATTAACCAAAACCATCCAAAAGGTCTCCACGCAATCTACCAAAAAGAGTTCAAAATGTACAAATTGATCCAAATGGCCAAATGGCCAAATGGGTAACACCTCAATCGCCAAAAGAAAAAAAGTTGAACCTCAAACCTCAGAATAACAACCAAATTATTCAAACCCGCAAAAAGGGTACCTCCACGATCGACCAAAACGAAGGTCGGGAGAGCACCGGGCTTAGACTTGAACGAAATCCCGAACTCGTCGAAGCCTCTGCAACCCTTTTGGTTCTCCCTCGGGTACATAACAACTCCAGCCATGCTGCCACCATATTGAGGTATCCCAAAGTTCCCAATGGCACTGTCATGCGTGCCTTTGATGCTCTCCGGGGATGTCACCCTCAAGCTATTCTTCTCCACCACAAATCTCGCCAGGGATACGGGTATCAAAGAGACCACCAGAAACCCTAGGAGGAGTCTCAGTGCTGATCTCTGAAGCTCCATTTTCAGGTCTAATTAAGATAACGAGAAATTGGGTTTTGGTATTTAGATCAGTTGGTTGACAACAGAGAATAAAAGATTGTGCCTTTGAAACATGTAATTTGGAGGTTGTGGAATTTTTGTTCCGGGAAAATGGAAAAGTTGGGGTAGTTTTTGCTTTTGTTTTCCAAAAACAAACAAAGTGGTGGCTTTTGTCGTCGTCGTCGCTGTTGTTGATTTGTTGGATTTGTGTGCGTGTGTAGGAAAGAACTTGGGAAACCCACAAAAGATGTCCGAGTCTTGGAAGAAATCAAGCATCGACGTCTGTAGTTCGGACTGATGCGCTACAATATTATTTTCTATCTTAACATTATTTTTTAATATTCATCCTTAAAAAATGGATAAGGGAGTAAAAGATTAAGAGCAATAATGGATGAGAGTAAAAATACAGAGCTTAGGGAATCATTCTGATGCGGTATTACTTCTCGAAAACCATATGATGTTGTCTCCTTTTTTTTTTTTTTTTTGAAATAGATTTTTCTCTTTTTGGTAGAGAATAATAGCTGGGTAGAATATTAGGGTTAAAATTCTAACTTTCTACACCTAAAAATATAAAGTAATATTAGGGTTATTATTATTTATTTATTTATTATTTATTATTATTTTATTACTATTATTTATAAAATATCTGACTTCACAACCTAAATATCTGGATTGTCAACATTTTTGCTCAACACAGTGCCTCTCTCTCTCTCTCTCTCTCTCTCTCATTTTGTTGTTTTGTTTTTTCGTTCTTCGCTTTAAATATCTATGGGAAATGGCTTTGCATGCTATTGCCATATCTCTAAAATTCTAATGTTTCTTCACTTTTTTTCCTCTTATTTTTCATTCAATAAACTCGTGGCTAAAACAGCTTATCTGGTCCCAGAACAAGAACTTTCTAACATGTATAAATTTGGTATGTTTGTATACTTCCACGTTTCTAGCTCCATTTTTTGTTTTTGTTTTTGTCTTTTTTTATAAGTATTTTTTGTTTTTGTTTTTTGTTTATTTAATATTCCTCCAGCCAGTTTCTAAACTAAAATACCTCATACAAACTGTTCTTAGGCATCCTTGTATACTTATCTACAGCCAAGCACTAGAATAAGATGTATATGCAGTTTTTGTTTGCACGGTGAAAGACTTTTCCGACGTGTCATATACTCAAAATTACCCTAAAAAGGTTTAGATTTGGTTGCAAGTTCATTTTGTTTGGCTGTTTTCTACTACACATACGTATGAGAAATCATTGGATATTACTTAGATCTCAGAAACGAGGTAGACATTAAAGTGTGGAAGAAAGCTTGCTACGTCTAATATACGGCTGTCATCCATTACCATGGAGGGTGAAGTAACGATGAGAAGAGGAAAATCAGGGAGTACCAAACTTCCAATTGACAGACATGGGGACCCTATGAAAGTCGGTCAAGTTGAATGGACTTTAGTTGTCAATTAATCGCATGAACTTGAATCAACTTGTTTGAACAAAAACCAATGCATGAAATGGGATTTATGATTTATCTTTGAAATGCTGCTCAATGAATTTATTGAACCAAACCAAACAGGAAAAAAAATAAAGAAGAGCTCAAAAGAAAACTAGTGAAACGGTGCATTTCATTGGATGAAAGAATCATAACGAATTACATCTGAATTTCTAAAGGGGAAAAAAATCTATTTACATATTTGGAAGTGAATGGCATTTTTTCCATACAAACTGCGTCTACTAAGAATTATAAGGAGACTGAGATGGATCAACATGCAGTTTTGGATAGTTAATGTTCGTCAATCGTCAGAACTCCTTCCTGGAAGTACAGTATTTCATTACTGGAAAGTTTTCAACCTTCAGCTATTGCATTCATATTTTCCAATCCATGGCATGTTCTCTCAACATGCTTCAAGAGGACCATATATATTTTGTCCCTCACCCTTCCAAAAGCTTCTAACTCAGAATCCTCCACTGGGGCACCGTCTTTGGATCTCATTTTCAGAGATTTAGCCTTTTCGCTAACCATCACATCCAACCAGTCACTCACTCTCTTGATCTGACACATCATCTCAGCTACCTGGCTATCTGATTCCATCGAAATGGTTTTTTCCTTCACTTCATCTAAGTAATCCTCAACGAAAGCCAAGAACCATCTTCTACATTCATCATGAAGGGAATTTTTCAGGTCCACTGCTGCATGCAGAGCACTTCCCTTAAACCATTGCGGTGAACTGTTCGTCTCAGCTGCCAATCCAACCTGGATTTCGCCACTATTAACATGTTTTCTCGCCATACACGTGCCCTTTGTTTTACTGCCATAAGTTATGCTTGTTTTTTTCCCCACGTTGGTAGTCCTCTTGGGGATGCCAGTGGCAGAAAATAGTGTGAGGTCGGATACCAAAGCAGCTCTAATCCATGTAGTTGCATTTTTCTTTCTGTCCAAAGCAAGTTTCAGACATTCTCTGATGGAACCAGGGCCCTTGGGATTACTGTCCTTTGCTCTCAGTAGATTACTGTTTGCATATAGCTCAATAATTTGTTGAGTGTGCCCCAAGTCATCTTGAAGACTAAAAAAGTTATCAACTAATGGCTGCCGATCAGCCCCCTTGGCTGCCTGAAGCTCTGAATATGTCCTGGAAAGACGAAGAAAAGTTAGGGACAGTAGGTTGGCACTCAGGTCAGTCCTACTTGTATTTTGTATCTATTATCAAGCATAAAGGTGTGGATATGTTTAAAGCTTCAATTATCCTGAAAGCCTAAGCTACTAGGAAATGGTGAACTTGATCATTTAAAATATATTCTCTAAACTTATAAGGTGGTCAAAGTACCATATTGACAGTTTGGTGGGCTGACGACAATACACTCATCCTAAAAGCACTTTCGAAGTGATCCATATTGCTTGGTCACTTCGTAAAGGTGCTGCCTTTGGCTTCATTGCACATGGAAAGCCCCCCACCCTCTTTCCCTCTCCATCTTATCCTCTTTCACAAGTACAACTCTACTAGTGAGCTGAAAACCTCCCATTCTTTTTATGCCAAGGGAAGAACTCACATTCTGCAGGTGGGTAGTGTCTTCCAAGTTTCTCACATTCTTTTTTTCTCCTCAACTCAACTAGGGTGTATGCATGGGCCCCTAAGCCAATTGGCAACTATAATGCCCCCCATGGAAAGCCCAAGCCAGATAACCTATACTCCAAAAGGACTAGTCAATGATATAATTGGAATCTCATTAAAACGTTATAAAGAGCAATAACTTCTCATTCCCAAGCAATATGGGGATCCCATACACCACCTACCCTTATCACTTATCAGAATGGGGTATCATGATCCCATATTGCTTGGGAATGAAAAGTTCTTGCTCTTTATAATGTTCCGATGGGGGCTCCAATTGTATCATTGACTAGTCTTTTTGGAGTATAGGTCATGTGGCTTGGCCTTCCATGGGGGCATTATAACAACTCTCCCTTAAAAGGAGGAAGTTTTGAATTCAACTTATGGGAGGAGTGATAGAAAGGAATTGCGACTCCAGTGTGTGTGACCAACTCATTATTTTGTCACTGGAGAGAAAAGGTGCATTCTGTGTGCATCATTTCCTTATAAGCTTGTACTCCTCTGATTTCAGGGCAGCTCCAAGCCTTAACATATACTCAGCACCAATCAAGAAAACATACTATGAAGAAGCTGTGAAAGCTCTGACCCAGAGCCAATAACATAATATATACAAGACAAATATGCATAACATTTGATATGGGGCATCATGGACTTGATTAAGCACAATGAATGAGAACTTTTGGTACTGAACTAAAGTGCACAAGTTTATGAACATGGTCCAAAATAGCTCGGTTTCATCCTTTAATGCATAACATTTCCAATAGAAGTGTGATGCAACATGCTTTAGGTTTTTTGGATCATCATGTGATTGGAATATTGGAATTAATTTCCATTCCTTTCTTTTAAAATCTAGATGACGCCATAAGGCAAACAATGGCAAGTAAAATCCTAAAAATTTTTGTACTGGTTTGGAATGTTTATCTGCAAAGTTGTCCACAAGCAGACATTTGCACACCTTAGGCATTTGAGCAATCTTTCGCCAGCAGCAGCCTCTTGCAATGCCTCCACAGCAGCAAGCAGAGCCACATCTCTGTGCCTTAAAACCTCCTGCATCATTCGAAAGGGGTTTTCAATGACTACTAATTTATGTTTCTTTTTAATCTCTGTGACATATAGAGGGAAAGTAAAGCACCGTACCTTGCCAAGCTTCACTAATGTTGAGGGGAGGGAACTCCATAATATTGTTGTTTCTGTCAATTTTTTATCATCAACCAAACTAAACACCACCGCAGGATCCAAAGACTCGCAACATTTTGCTGACATAGGGATTCTACACTTGTTGGAACTTTTGACCGATTTCATATCTATCCCAATATCTTTTCTTCTTGATTTAGGGCTTGAATTGTCATCTAAGCTATCATACCCAGCACAAAAGACTGGAGAAACCTGTGAATGCACAAGTGTGAGGACATAAATTAGATAACAAATATGCAACTTAAGAATACAATAACACAAGCAAAAAACAAGCCAAGAAAAAAAATCCAGATGGACTCGTACAAATGAATTTATCAAAGACAAAATCTATCTTTATATGTATTAGTGAGCAAACTGTAGAAAGCAATCGATGTTGGAGGTTGGACCTGGTACAATCTGCCAAGACTCTGAGTGGAAGAAGCTGCATGTTGTTTATTTTTTATCTAATTGAAAAACATGCATATAAAGAATGTTCACAATTTTGATTCACAGATCTATCAGCCAAATGAATTTAACACCAGAGTCTGACTTCCACAAATGACGCACTTCTAGCCAACTTGGCCCAAGTATAGTTATATATACAACTCTTTCAAGAAAAATTTGGATGGGCACGAATAAGTAGAAAAATTTTTGTATAAAACTTGTGCAAGTCAACCACCATATATATATTTCTCCAATCCAGCTAAAATCGGCATGATTATTGGTTCAGTTTAGCTCTATGACATATATATATATTTTTCCACTCACACGTACACTTCGACTACGACCAGTTGGTTTCCTCCCATGCTTGATAATCTGGGAGTCTGAAATGTCTCCCCCATTCCAGCTTCTTCTCTTGAATGCCGTCACAGATGAGGACGAAGATATTGTACTTTCTGTATCGCTATCTTTGTCGACTGAACCTGAGCTAATTTTCCGATACGACTTCATTACATCAGATGATTCGCTCACGATATCGAAAGTTCTAGACCTGCGGGCTTGTCTATGTGGATCTTCATTTGATCTGACCCTTGAAAATCTTTGAGAACGAAACCTTTCTTGCGGCTTCTTATCCATTTCCATCGAAAACAAAGAATCAGAAGCCCGAGAAACATTCGCCAAATTTTCTATGGCAACAAGATCTTTGGGATTTCCAATGCAGGAACGCCGGCCTGGGACAAGCTTCACGCCTTTAAGCATTGGAACTGGATACGCTCCCTCCAACTTTTCGACGTATATTAACTGCCCAAGTCGCAATTTATTACAAAGAACCATGTCATCATTCTCGTGAGGCAGAGATACATACATAGAATGCGAAGCATCAGAAACCTTCAAGTAGAACCCTTGGTTAGGCCAAATATCATCCTCTGCCAATATAGGAATTATGCTTCGAATTTGTAACATAACAGGTTTACAATCCTCTGGCACCTTTTCATCAACTGCCATTTCTTCAAGAAGCTTCACAAGAACCCCAGAGATCAAATTTGCCATCTCCTTGAATATCCTAAAGAAGAAAAATAAAGAAACAAAGGAACCCAAAACTTTCTTTACGCGATTAGGTACTGTAGTTGTGAAAATAATGGATTTTTTGACGATCATTAGGAAGAAACCATCGGCCTGATTGGATAACTGAAAAATGTGAAATGGGTCAAAGAAAATGGGTCTCGATGGCACGGGAAAGGAATTCAAAGAAAATGGAACTCAATGGCGCTGGAAATTCAAAGAGGAGGGTGGTCTAAGCCTGTGGAACAGCGAGGACTAGAAAGAAGGATGGTTAAGAGGAAATTGTGTGGTTCTTAATAGGATTTGTATGCAAATAATTTGCACAACTCCGCTATTTTCTCTGGAACGAAGATTGCGGTGGTGTTGAAGAAGAGATTTCTCCAAGTCAAGGTTCTTCAAATTCTAAAAAATGGCCATGGAAAGCGGGATATGGACGATGTAGTTAAAAACCGTTTGGGGATTGGAGATTGTAATGGGCTGTGTTCGAAGGGGCCGAATCTGGGTTGGATTATTGGGCCAGGCTGGTCTTAGGCCCAGTTGAGATGTTGAGGTGGTCTTAACCAATCTCATTTTAACATCCAAACAAAATTTAAACATAAATAATTTTTTATTTTAATTTTTTAACATTTTCATCTAATCATTACATATTCATTATAAATTTTTTAAACTTCTAAACAAAATGTAAAAAACAATTAAAAATTTCAAATTCTTAAAATAGAAATAATATTAAAAAATTATATTGTAACAATATTTTA